>NC_091438.1:105794520-106103129 GCF_964237555.1 Oryctolagus cuniculus | reverse complement strand
TCCCAGTGGAAAGAATGGGCCATCAAAAGAGGAGGTACCTTTCTCTGAAGGGAGGAGAGAACCTCCACTTTGACTATGACCTTGTCTAAATAAGATCGAAGTCAGTGAACTCAAGAGGTTTCCATAGCCTTGCCAACTCATGACTAGAGCCTAGGGAGATTACTGACACCATAAACAAGAGTGTCAAATTGTTAGGTCAACAACAGGAGTCACTGTGTACTTACTCCTCATGTGGGATCTCTGTCCTTAATGTGTTGTCCAATGTGAAGTAATGCTATAACTAGTACTGAAACAGTATTTTACACTTTGTGTTTCTGTGTGGGTGCAAACTGATGAAATCTTTCCTTAATGTATACTAAATTGATCTTCTGTATATAAAGATAATTGAAAATGAATCTTGATGTGAATGGAATGGGAGAGGGAGTGGGAGATGGGAGGGGTGTGAGTGGGAGGGAATTTATGGGGGGGAAGCCATTGTAATCATAAACTGTACTTTGGAAATTATATTTACTAAATAAAAGCTTGAAAAAAAAAGAAAAGAAAAGAAACAAATTCCTAAATTATTAGTTAAAATCTAAAAGTTCAATGTTTACTTTGTACTGGATTATATTCCTTAAGTTTATAGAAAACTAAAAAAAAAAAGAAAGAAAAATTTGAATAGTATAAGAAACTACCAAACTCCCAGCAGAATTTCTGACATGTAGTTGAGCACTTAAAACATAAAAAATCTCATAGAACATTTAGAAGAAAATTTAGATAATTAGCAAACAGAATCCGTTTTTCAGTGACTTGTTAGGGGAAGTGCAGAGAGCCACATGAACCCTGATAAGATGGTTGGTGGACATGCAGAAAGGCTCCATGGTGAAGTTTATGGTGCATTGTGTTAGTAATTTGGACTGTCCCAGGTGAGGGGCTTTCAAGGTAATAAACATGCCATTAGCTTTGAGATTATCTGTGCCCAGTTTCATTAGATTTGAGGGTTCAGGCCTCAGTGGCCTTACAGGTTCTAGCATGTGCGTATTTATATCTTTAGCAATATTTATCTCTTGGTAGAATTGTGTAACTTTCTTTTTCCATTTTTACATTTTTTCCTATTCACAAACATTTCTACCATAAATATGAAATCAAAATATAAACCAAAAGGTTTTGTAATCATTTTTAATTAAAATGCATATAAAGCATGCTAAAATATTCCTTTGCATTTGTAGTGTTGAATCATGTATATAACTGAGCATTTAATGGTATTAAATCATCTTGCAGTAACAATCATCAAACTAAGGAAGGAAATTCAAAGTAGTCCACTATTCATGAACATATCCTTTTGTCCAAAGTCTACATCGTTCTCTAGTTGGACAACTTGAAAATGAACCTGAATCTGAATCCGAATGAAGAGTCTACAATGAAGACCATTGGGGACATTTTAAGTTAATAATTATTATCAGTTATTTTATTATCATTCATGTCTGTCTCCTGAAAGGGATAACAAAATGACCCATTACTCAGAGCACTTGTTCATTAAATAAGGGCTGTGTGTGTGTGTGTGTGTGTGTGTTTATAAAGGAGTAGTCCAGATCTTCAGAGCAAATTGTGCATTGTGTAATTGATATCATATTGCACAATGCTTTTAGAATCTTTCAATTAATTGTTTTGTAAAATCTTCCCAGACTCCCATTCTCTCAAGCCTACTTTCCTCAGCTCTTATGCTTCTTTTTATTTATTCATTTATTTGAAAGGCAGAGTTACAGAGAGGCAAAGGCAGACAGAGAGAAAGAGAGAGGTCTTCCATCTGCTGGTTCACTCCTCAAATGGCCGCAATAGTCGGAGCTGAGCTGATCTGAAGCCAGGAGACAGGAGCTTCTTCTGGGTCTCCCACGTGGGTGCAGGGCCCCAAGCACTTAAGCCATCTTTTAATGCTATTCCAGGCCATAGCAGAGAGTTGGATCAGAAGTGGAGCAGCCGGGACTCAAATGGGCACCCATATTGGGACGCTGGCACTGCAGGCAGTGGCTTTACCTGCTAGGCCAAGGTGCCCGCCCTAGCTCTTATGCTTATATTCATTCACATTAAGCTACATTTCATCTCTCCCATTCCTTTGATGGTTCCTTGCCTGCTTGTTACTTACAATGCCATTTGACTAAAAGTACCATTATGTACTCATCTTTAAAATGAGAGAGTGTTCTGCCCCCACTCTCATATTTAAATCTAGAACAGAAGATAACAGGGATAATAATCCTGTTTTGGAGACTACTTGAGAGCCCAATTTTCTTAATGTCTTGAATCAGATCTCTGCTAACATGTGGGCAAGTCATGAAAAGGGGGTGGGGGGCAGTGAAAAGGAAGGTCTGGGACCAACCCTAGGAAATCTGTGCCTGCTTGTGCCAACCTGAGCTTCTCTGTAACTCCATCAATTTCTCACTGTGTGGATCCTGAATACGTCAGTAAAACCAAACCTCAGTCCCTTCACTCTAAAATGGGACAATTTATCTACCGAACAGAGTTATTGTTTATATATTATTTTATATATGTTTATGTATTATATATGTTATTATATTATACATTATACATAATATATTATATATATAAATAATTGTGATTATAGGCATATGCCCACTTCATGTATTCAAAATTAAGTATGTTCCCCAATTTAAATCCCAACATTAAACATTCAAATGAATATTTAGCTTTGGACGAGTGAATTAATTTTCCTGTGGCTCAGTCTTCTGCTACTCCTCACTTATCTCCAATTTTCCTTGATCTATAATAGAGAAATATAAGGAAAAAGCTGTATTTACTCTTTTTTTAGAAGATTTTTTATTTATTTGAGAGGCAGAGTTACAGACAGTGAGAGGGAGAGACAGAGAGAGAGGTCTTCGTTCTGTTGGTTCACTGCCCAGATGGTTGCAACATCTGGAGCTGAGCTGATCCGAAGCCAGGAGCCAGGGGCTTCTTCCTGGTCTCCCACATGGGTGCAGGTACCCAAGCACTTGGGCCATCCTCCACTGCCCTTCAGGGCCACAGCAGAGAGCTGAACTGGAAGAAGAGCAGCTGGGACTGGAACCGGCGCCCATATGGGATGCTGGCTCCGTAGGCAGAGGATTAACCTACTGCGCCACAGTGCTGGCCCCTGTATTTATTCTTGATGAATGCAAAAGAATATTTTCCATAACTTCTTTTTGCCCAATTTCCTTATTTTATTTTTTCTTATTTATATAGAGGGAAGATTTCATGTATCTCATATACATAGATTTTAGAGCACAATGATACTTCATACCCTACCCTCCCTCCTTCTCTCACCCCCACCCTCCCTCCTCCTTCCTTTCTTATTTTTTTCTTTTAATTTTCACAATAGGATCCAAGACGGCTGAATAGGGTCTAGCCACATTAACTTAAGGTGCTCTAGGATATTAAAAGAACAAAGGCAGAAAAATAAAAATGTTTCCAGGGTTGTGACTGACGAAAGTTTTTGGTGAAGAAGTGAAAAAAAAAATGAAGGCTCCATGGGATGAGAGGAGAAAAGACAGAGACCCCACTGTAGTCACTTGCATGGCACAGCCAGCTGCAGGCTGTGAGCTGCCTCTTACCATGTCAAGGCAGGAAGAAACTGCTGTGCGCCCCACAGCTCACAGTGTTAGCCGAGGGAATTCCTCGGTCACCTGCTGACTTTTATTTCAGCCTGGAGGGCTAGCTGGGGTCTGAGCCACATTGGCTTCCCCATGCACGGAGCTGTCCTCGGCAGCCAAAAGTCATTCAGCGCACCATTTTTCCAATCAGCACCAGAATCAGAGTTAGGACAATTAATGGAGCAAAGGACAGATCCGCTGCATCCTGCAACCGTGGGATTCTGGGACATTAGTCCCAGAGCTACTCTCACGCACTCTACGAGAGCAATGGGGATCCGCCTTAGCTTCTCGGGCTAACACCAGAAGCAGCACATAAAAAAACCTGCTGCCACCCTGGGAGAACTGGGTAATGACTCCACTAGACCCTACAACACCAGTACTGTAACAATTCCTTCTAAATTTCTCAGTGCCACTTGGATTTACCTGGTGGACATAGGGAAGAACCTACCTGCATTCCACCTCTCTGAACATGTACCCTGCACTGTTAAATCTCCTGAATAGTCACCCTGTAGGACTGGAATAGAGTCCGATTCATACCCCCTGGTCTGAGGACTAGGGCTGTTGGTATTATAAGCCATAGCACCAGTTGGAGCCTCCTAGCAGGAACTGAGGAAGGGTCCATCCATATCACACAGTCGTAGAGCCACAGCGACTGGTGCCACAAGCCCTGGCATCTCCCAGGCTTGCCAGTAGGACAGGGGGGCAACCTCCCTTATCTCCCTCAGCATCAAGAACAAGGCACTGGCTATCACGTTAGCTAGAGAGACCGGCATGCAACTCCCTGTGGACCAAAGACACACACCCAAGGTCATCTCAAAGCCACAATTGTGTCCCTACAGACTGTAGCAGAGTAGACCACTGTATCACTTATAGACACAGCTGACATTGATTAAGACAAAAGAAATCACTCAGAGACTACACCCTGGGCTCACTTATACCCAAAGAAAAGCAAAAAGCCAAATGATACACTGCATTCCAGCTGACATACACTCTTTTACATGAAAAACCTACTCCACAAAGAAGAACAGATGAGTCCACCACATAGATATCACTGTAGGGGCACAGGAGACATGAAGAAGAGAGGATGTCTGATGCTTCCAAAAGAAGACAGTACTCACAAATAATTATATCCTGAACTGAAGGAAATGTATGACATGACAATATAGAATTCTAAATAATGTTTGTAAGGAAACTCAGTGAAATCCAGGAGAACACATTCAGACAGATTAAGGAAATGAGGAAATCAATGAGTGACATAGAAGTCATTAAGAAGAATCAAATATAAATTTTGGAGATGAAATCTTTAATTTGTGAAATAAAAAATCTGATTGAATGCTTTCAAAGCAGGGTTGACAAAGCGGAAGTTTTGAAATAACTTAATCAAAAATAAAGAGAAAGGAATTTAAAAGAATGAAGATAGTTTACATGAAAAATGGGATACCATCAAATGACCAAATATCTGGCGCTGCAGCTCACTTGGCTAATCCTCCACCTGTGGCGCCGGTACTCCGGGTTCTAGTCCCAATTGGGGCGCCTGTTCTGTCCAGGTTGCTCCTCTTCCAGTCCAGCTCTCTGCTATGGCCCGAGAGGGCAGTTGGAGGATAGCCCAAGTGCTTGGGCCCCTGCACCCACATGGGAGACCAAGAGGAAGCACCTGGCTCCTGGCTTCGGATTGGCGCAGTGCGCTGGTCGTAGCAACCATTTTGGGGGGTGAACCAACGGAAGGAAGACCTTTCTCTCTGTCTCTCTCTGTCACTGCCTAACTCTGCCTGTCAAAAAAAAAAAAAAAAAAAAAAAAAAAAAAAAAAAAAAAAAAAAGATATTCCTGAAGGAGGAGAAAAGGAAAAAGGCAGTGAGAACTTGCTAAATGAAAGTAGTTGAAAATTTCCCAGGTCTGGAGACATGGATATCCAGATACAAAAAGCTCAAAGAATTCCAAGCAGACTCAAAAAAGGTCTTCTCTAAAGCATATTATAATCGAATTTTCAAAAGTTAAAGAAGGGGCTGCTACTGTGGCGTAGTAGGCTGGGCCTCTCCCAGAGCCCGTATCTTAACGGGATTGCTTGCTTTGGTGTTGTTGAGTTTCTTGAGTTCCTTATATAATGTGGATATTAATCATTTGTCAGATGTATTTTTGCAAATATTTTCTCCCATTCTGTTGTTTGCCTCTTTAGTTTATTGAGTGCTTCCTTTACTGTACAGAAGCTTCTTAACTTGATGTAAATCCATTTATCTTTTTTTTTTTTTGCTTTTGTTGCCTGTGCTTCTGGGGGTATTTTCCAAGAAGTCTTTGTTTATGACAATGTCTTGCAGAATTTCCCCAATGATTTCCTCTGGTGATTTGATGGTATCAGTCAGTAGCTATATATCCTTGATCCATTTTGAGTTGATCTTTGTATAGGGTAAAAGGGAGGGGCTTGTTTCATATTTCTGAATGCAGAGATCCAATTTTCCCAAACCAATTATTGAAGAGACTGTCCTTTCCCCACAGAGTGATTTTAGCTCATTTGTCAAAGATTAGTGGTTGTAGATGCATGGATTAACTTCTGGGGTCCCTAATATGTTTGATTGGTATAGAAGTCTACTCTTGTGCCAGTAACAAGCTGGTTTGAATTCAACTGCACTGTAATATGTCTTGAAGTCTGGTATTGTGATGCCTTCAGCTTCATTTTTATTGTTTAGGATTGCTTTAGTGATTCAAGATCTCCTGTGAGTCCATAAAGATTTTAAGGTCATTTTTTCCCAGACCTGAGAAGAACATCTTGGTATTTTCATTTGGATTACCTTTAATCTGTAAATTTCAGGGCTGGAGCTGTAGCATAGTAGATGAAGCCTCTGCCTGTGGTGCTGGCATCCAATATGGGTGCCAGTTCATGTCCTCGCTGCTCCTCTTCTGATCCAGCTCTGCTTATGGATCGAGAAAACAGTAGAGGATGGCCAAGAGCTTCAGCCCTGAACCCATGTTGGAGACCTGCAAGAAGCTTCTGGTTCCTGACTTTAGATTAGGCCAGCTCTGGCCGTTGTGGCCATTTGTGGAGTGAACCAGAAGATGGAAGATCTTTCTCTCTGTCTCTCCCTCTCGCTATCTCTCAGACAAATAAATAAAAATCTTTAAAATAAAATCTAAATTTCTCTGTGTAATAATGACTTTTTGATGATATTAATTCTTCCAATCCATGAATGAACAAGATTTTTCCATTTTTTGTGTCTTCCTCCAATTCTTTCCTTAATGTTTTGTAATTTTTATTATAGAGATCTTCCACATTCTTGGTTAAATTTGTCCCACACAAATTTTTGTAGCTATTGTGAATGGGACTGAGCTTTCAAATTCTTTCTCAGCCATAGCATTATTTGTGTATTCAAAGGCTTTTGTTTTTTGTGTGTTGATTTTACATCCTGCAACTTTTCCAAACTCTCTTATGAATTTCAGTAATCCCTTAGTGGAGTCTCCCTGGTTTTGCTGTATATAGAATCATATAATCTGCAAACAGGGATAATTTGACTTCCTCATTTCCCATTTGTATCCTTACTTCATTAACTGTTCATATAATTACTGTCCAGAACTGCTGTGAGGATTAAATGAGTAACATATGTAGAACTCAGTGCTCTGAAAATATTAACTATCATTACAATCTACATTAAGTACTTTTATCCTCCTAATATTGTTAAGAACTATCTCTTGATTTGAGGTTTGGAAAATCTTTTTGTGTGTGTGTGTGTGAAGAGCTGGCATGAGTTAGCTGTTTGGTCTGATCCACGACAGCCAGGAAGGCCACTTTGATCCTCCTGGATGGATGAACTATCAACCATTTGTAGTGACAGCACGGGCTCCCTGGGTACAAGTCCCTGTGTCATTTGTTCTCTGTGTTCTGCGTATCCTGCCAACTGCTTGAATCATTTCATTGCTGAAAACTTTTCCCTCACCATGGACACCCAGGGGTCCTTGGGCTCTCCTGGTCCAAGCTATTCAAGCAAAGTGCCTGGAAACATATGGACATGGAGAGGACAGTGACTCCTCACCAGCGGCAAGGATATGACGCTGTCAGAGCATGATTGGGCAAAGCTCCAGGCTGGCTGTCTTGGTTGCTACATTGGCATCTCCACACCAAACATGTTAACACATGGTCCTCAGCCCCCTGATCAGATTTTCTGTTGCCTAATTGTATTGCAAAAATTGGCTTGTCTTCCAGGACCAGTTTTATGAGTTATTTTAAGGAAAAAAAGAAAATAGACAGGAAAACACAACTCTTTTCCAACTCTCTAACATGATAGCTTCAGATTTAGGGGAAAAACAAGTAAACAGAAAGGTAACAGAAAGGTAAATTGGGAACTGGGGAGGCATAAAACAAAGGAGAGCGATAATGAGGCTTATCCAATTATAATTCTGTGGGGCAGAGGAAGCAATCCCATATCAAGTTCTCTATCACAAAAAGCATTCATTAAAGGCCTGTAATTGTGAATAATTATTCCAATCAAATATGTAAGTGAAGCCACAATAGGTGGTATGTAAACAATCAGTTAATGAAATGAGCCATACAAAATGGGGTGAATACTTGTAGTTCTAACATCAACTATAGATGCCACTTTTTCATTGTTTTCTCTTTTTATAGAGTAATAAGAAATGGCAACCAAGAGACAAATATTTAAAAATTTATGTTGAGGAGCTGGTGCTATGGCATAGCAGGTAAAGCCGCTACCTGCAGTGTCGATATCCCATATGGATGCCACTTCAAGTCCAGGCTGCTCCACCTCCGATCTAGCTCACTGCTATGGCCTGGGAAAGCAGCAGAAGATGGCCCAACTCCTAGGGCCCCTGTCCCTGTGTGGGAGACCTGGAGGAATCTCCTGGCTCCTGGCTTCAGATCAGCACAGCTCTGGCCATTGCGGCCATTTGGGGAGTGAACAGTTGGTGGAAGACCTCTCTCTCTCTCTCCTTCTCTCTCTGTGTAACTCTGACTTTCAAATAAATAAATAAATCTTTAAAAAATTATGTTGAAATACAATCAAATAGCAGCAGTTAACTAGAGGCCTGTGGTTGGTAATCTGAACTATTGACCATACAGTCTGACTGGAGATAATAGAAATGACAAAACTGACAAATCAAAGCTCACATCTTATTTCCTTTGTGACACCAACAGATCTCAATGTAAACTGTATTTATTTTCAAAATTTTAAAGAATCTTAATAATTATTTGGTAGCTTTTTAAAATTATTAAAGGATTTTTCCCCTATTTGTTTGACTAAAAGAGAATACAGGCAAGTTTAAAGAAAAAAATTAAACATCAATAGTAGCATACAGAAAAAAACCACTAATGGGTATTTTGTGTATTTCATCCTAATTTTTCTTTCTTCATATGTTGTAAATCTGTTTCAAAGTGAAGATCATTTTCTCTAAAATTTACATCCTACCTTGATAAGCCCTTGTCCTGATAGTTGAGGAACAACTTACTATTTTATTCCTGTTAGTATTTTTTTTGTTCTACTTAATACCATTGGTTGAACTCCTTAATTAACACACAATTATTCTTAGGCATTTAAATTAACTGAAAAGTGATCCCTGTTAAATATAAGAGAGGGAATAGGAGAGGGAGAAGATGTACATTTCGGCACATGCTCACTCAGACTTACCCCTAGTGGTAGAGCTAGAAATTTGCCAGGGGATTCCAATTCAATCCCATCAAAGTGGCATGTACCAATACCATCTTACTTATTAAAGTGATCAGTTTAAGTTCATAATTGATCAAAAAGATAGGATTAAATGTCAAAGGGATTACATAAATAAGACCAGTGTCTGCAAATAATAATTGATAGAATTAAAAAGGAGAGAATGATCCTACATGGGAAGCAGGATATACAGCAGACTCATAGAATGGGAAACGCCCTAAACAGCACTCTGGCCTCAGAATCAGCTCTTAAGGCATTTGAATCTGGCTAAAAAGCCCATGAGAGTATTTCAGGCATGGAAAGCCAAGACTGTGGCAAAAAAAAAAAAAAAAAAAAAAAAAAAAAAAAAAAAAAAACCTAAATGAAAGATCTCTGTGAGTGAGATCCCAGGGGAAAGAACAGGCCATCAATGAAGGCGGTACCTTTCTCTAAAGGAAGGACAGAACTTCCACTTTGACTATGGCCTTGTCTAAATAAGATTGGAGTCGGTGAACTCAAGAGGCTTCCAAATCCTCAGCAGCTCATGACAAGAGCCTCGGGTGATTACTGAGGTCATAAGTAAGAGTGTCAATTGTTAAATCAACAACGGGAGTCACTGTGCACCTACTCCCCATGCTGGATCTCTGTCCTTAATGTGTTGTACTATGTGAATTAACGCTGAAACTACTACTCAGAAAGTAGTCTATACTTTGTGTGTCTGTGTGGGTGCAGTCTGTTGAAATTTTTACTTAGTATATACTAAGTAGATCTTCTGTATATAAAGATAATTAAAAATGAATCTTGATGAAGAATGGGATGGGAGAGGGACTAGGAGATGGAATGGTTGTGGGTGGGAGGGAGGTTATGAGGGGAAAAGCCGCTATAATTCAAAAATTGTACTTTGGAAATTTGAAAAAAAAAAAGAAAAAAGAGAAAAAATTTACATCCTACCTTTTTCACACTGATTAATATTTTAAACACAGAACTAGCAAGTTTGATTATCTAAAATACTCATATCCATAGCATTTTAGAAATAGCAAATTAGGAGAGAAATTCAAGGACTATTAAAGAAAAATATCATAAAATGTCTGAGAGTACAGTACACTGGAACTATTGGGAGGCAAATAAAATAAGAAAAATCTCAAGATTAGATTCAAAGAATGCATAATTCAATCCTCATGTAAAACGTTTAGTTCTTTTGAAGGCATCTTCACTGAAGAAATTCTTTATTGGTAAAGAATGCAGTTTCTCCCAAAAGAGACCTTTGCATTTTCTAACAGTTCTTGGAGCCATGCTAGTATTTCTAACAGATAATCTCGTCAAGTGCAGCCCAGATTAGGTCACCCGATTGTGGCAGGCTCCCTTTTGCATGTTGATTCAGTTCAGGCTTCCTTGATTCTTGGCATGGACTTTCAAAGGCTTCTGGATTTTTTAGCATCAAGTCAGTTAAAGGGGAAAGAGAATGGAGAACCATGCAAAGAAGATATTTATGGACCATACCTGAAAGCACTAAACTTCACACTCCATTGGTTGGAATTCAAGCATGGATGCCCCTAACTGCAAGGGAAGCTGGGAAGTGTTACTGAAACTGTGCTCCAAATGAGGAGAAACAGTTTGGTAATGGTCAGCCAGTCTCTGCCAGTTCTACCCCTCAGACGGTTCATTCTCATGACCAACCAGAATTCCACAGAGATGGCTTTGGATTCTGTCTCCAGCACAACATAAAGTAATTCTTGTCCCCCTTCCACAAAGTAACGCTTCAAATGTTTAAAAAGAGTGGCTTCATATCGCTTTTTTTTAACTTTTTTTCAGTCTAAGTACTCCATGTTTTCTTCAATTTCTTTATGTGGCATTATTATCATAGTTTGTTGGGGTTATTTGAAAGAGAAACAAGTGAGCACTGCAGTACTCCTTAAAGGCACAAACTTTGTAGATATAGCAGAACAACTTCCATGCATAATGAAGTTGTCTACTTTTAAAAAAGATTGATTCATTTATTTGAAAGACAGGGTGACAGAGACAGAGATTGAGAAGTCTTTTATCCATTGATTCACTCCCCAAATGGCTACAACACCAGTTTTGGGCAGGCTTAAGCCAGGAGCCAAGAACTCCAACCTGGTCTCCCACATGGGTGACAGAGGCCCAAATTTATGTCTCCATAATGCAGTTATCTATAAAGTATCTAAGCTCACTGGCAAAGGGTATGATACACTTTTTAAAGATATGCCATGAAACAAGATGTTAGAATGATTGTTTGGTCTATACTAGTATCACAGAGATCAGAATACCAAATGAACCTGAGACAATAACCCCCAAACTTCATATGATTCCCCTAGGCAGATTTATAAAGAAAATGAACCAGGGGCTAGTGCTGTGGCGTAGTGGGTGAAGCTGCCACTTGTGGTGCCAGCATCCCTATGAGTGCCCTTTCAAGTCCGAGCTGCTCCATTTCTGGTCCAGCTTCCTACTAATATGCCTGGGAAAGCAGCAGCAGATGGCACAGTGCTTGGGCCCCTGCACCCACATGGGAGACCCAGAAGAAGCTCTGGGCTCCTGGCTTTGGATAAGCCCAGCTCCGGCTGTTGTAACACATTTAGGGTGTGAATGAGTGGATAGAAGATCTCCTCTTTCTGTCTCTTCCTCTCTCTCTGCAACTTTGCCTTTTAAAAGATGGATGGAAGGAAGGAAGGAAGGAAGGAAGGAAGGAAGGAAGGAAGGAAGGAAAAGAAAGAAAGAAAGAAAGAAAAGAAAGAAAAGAAGAAAGAAAGAGAGAGAGAGAGAGAGAGAGAGAAAGAAAGAAAGAGAAAGAAAGAAAGAAAGAAAGAAAGAAAGAAAGAAAGAAAGAAAGAAAGAAAGAAAGAAAGAAAGAAAGAAAGAAAGAAAGAGAGAGAGAGAGAAAGAGACAAACAATAAGCCTGGGAAACCAGTCTGGTTCTCTTAAATCACTGAGTGAAGATTGAACATTAGGGCAGATTAAAAAAAAAACCTTGTCTTTAAGGAACGCTACATTGTGGTGTAGCGGGTAAAGCTGCCACCTGTAGCCCCAGCATCCCATATGCGTGCTGGTTCAAGTCCCAGCTGTTCCACTTCCAATCCAGCTCTGTGCTAATGACCTGGGAAAGCAGTAGAAGATGGCCTAAGTGCTTGGGCCCTTGCGTCACATGGGAGACCAGGAAGTAGCTCCTGGTTCCTGGCTTCAGATCAGGTTAACTTTGGCCATTGCCGCAATCTGGGAAGGAAATCATCAGATGGAAGATCTCTCTCTTTCTCGCTGTCTTGCTCTCTCGCTCTCTCTCTGCCTCTCTGTAACTCTGACTTTCAAATAATAAATAAATCCTTGAAAAAAATAAGGCGCACCTTTGCCTTGCTGTATCTGCCCTAACTTTGGAGCAGAGGTGGAATTGATTTTTTCTCACCTCAAGGTGATCATCAAAGAGGCCAGTTGGAGAGAATTTATGTGTTCTCAGTGTTTGGGAGATCCCCAAAAGACTAGTGTCTAGGAAAGCAAAAGTTGTAACTGACTGCAGTCTCGCTAGAGGATGAGAAAGAGGTTGACTGAATAGGGGCCCAGAGCCAGAAAGCACACACACATGGGGATCAACCTCTGCTCCAGACTTTGCCAGTCTAAGTAAATAACACAGGAATGTCTCCCGTGGGCAGGTGGGAACCACAGAAGAAAGTATCAGTAGAGAGTTTCTTCGGTCCTATCCAGCACAGCCACCTGGAGAAGCAGGAAGATGCCTGGGAGCAGAGACAGCAATCAAAAGTTGTTATCACAATCTAGAGAAGGGGTGCACCTGTCCATGTCAAAAGAAAGGGAAAGGCATAGAGTCAGCACAACATGTTGTACGGCCCCCAAGGGCATCCCAAGGGAAAGCCTTGGTCATCTGTTAAGCCCATTTAGAAGTGCCAATTTGTCTATCTAGTTGCTCCACAGAGCATAAAGTCACACAGTTGATTAAAAACTGACTCGCCAACTTACCTCACCTTCCCACATTCCAGCATATGCAAACCACACTAGCAGGTGGGTGCCACATGAGCAGGCACAGGAGGACAAAGAGAAATCCACCACGCCTCTTTCCCACGGTTGCTTCCAGCTTGAAGTAGATGCAGCTAGAGGAGGCAACAAAATGTGAGTTAAGTTTGGATTAAAACCTTAGATGATCCAATCCAAACACTGAAGTGAGGCTGTATTTGCAACTTCTCGTCACCATAAAAACTCTTTTTTCCCCCGATGACTGAGTAGGAAACTTATAGGACCTTTGCAGTTTTCATCAGATATTCTGCTTGTTCCAGATACTGGTTCCATTCAGGTGTTTGGGAAAATTCACTACTGCAGAATACCTCCTTCCCAAATGATTCCACATGAAAGAATTAAGTGCAATCATAGGATATATTATTCATGAAATGGACAAATAGGAACACCCCTGGATGAAAATGAGGTTCCTTATGTTTCTATAACAACCCCAGAGACCTTAGTGAAATTGCAAATAGAAGTTTATTTGGGGGCCGGTGCTGTGGCACAGCAGGTTAATGCCATGGCCTGCAGCGCCAGCATCCCATATGGGCGCCGGTTGGAGACCCGGCTGCTCCACTTACGATCCAGCTCTCTGCTGCAGCCTGGGAAAGCAGTAGAAGGTGGGCCCTTGCACCTGCGTGGGAGACCTGGAGGAAGCTCCTGGCTCCTGTATTCAGATCGGCGCAGCTCTGGTCATTGTGGCCATCTTGGGGAGTGAACCAGCGGATGGAAGACCTCTCTTTCTTTCTCTGCCTCTCCTCTCTCTGTGTAACTCTGACTTTCAAATAAATAAATCAATCTTTTTAAAAAAGGAGAAAGATTAGATTAACCTTAAAAAAAAAAAAAAGAAGAAGTTTATTTCTTGCTCATAAAATCTAATTTATGTCACATGGCTTTCCAAGGCTCTAATCTTCAGCTCTGGTCTCAATTTTTGTGCACACCCCACCTCCCAGAAAAAAAAAATTGTATGTTGAAATCCTAAACTGGTATTAGAAGGTGAGGGATTTAGGTCATAAGAGTGGAGCCCTTATCAGTGACATTGGTGTCTTTTCAACAAGACAGCGAGTTTAGTTTTTTTTTTTTTTTTTTTTTCTCTTTGCTCTCCACCTTCTGATGATACAGCAAGAAGTCACCTGGAAGAGGGCCTTCACCAGAGTCCAAGAACACCATCACCCTGATCTTGGACCATCATCCTCCAAAACTGTGAAAAATAAATTTTTCTTTTGTATGAGCCACTCAGTCTATGACATTTTCTTATAGCAGCCTTAACCAATGAAGACACCTTCCAAAATCCAAGAATCCAGGATCCCTCTGTCACACCTTAAATGCTGTAGTGCAGAGATACACAGGGTCATCTCCCCTCACTGGCCACTGTCTGACACCAGCTACATGACTCTGCTTTACCGCAGGCTATGGCAAGTCTTCCTACATGCCATGAAAGTGATGAAAGCCAGATTCCGTCAGTTTTTTCAGCAACTATTTACCACAAATTGTCTATGTGTCAGGCTTATCTCTCCCACAAATCTCCTACATGGCTGCTGCTTTGTGCGTGAAAGGACATTACATACTGCACCACAGAGAGGGCCACAGTACCCATGTTCCATCCCTGTGGAGATGCAGTTTACTGGTTTCTCTTGGAAAGGAACTCTTCACTCCAAAAGATGAGGAATGCAGTAATACAACCCTTTACCATAGTGGCAATAGACACTCTGAACAGTGAACCCATGTAGAGAGGGATAGGAAGAGTAGGATGACCGAGCCAGCAAGTAATAGCAACAGGGAAGCTTCAAGGAATGTTCTTCAGGGAAATCATTGATGAAACTAGTATAGGAAGCACACAGTAAAGATCAGCATTAGGCAGAAAGACGTGAAAACGATGCTGAGTGTTGTGAAACAGCACTGACAAAATAGTCATTCCGGAAGTACGAGTCTTTATTTATTTATTTATTTATTTATTTATTTTTTGACAGGCAGAGAGGACAGTGAGAGAGAGAGACAGACAGAGAGAAAGGTCTTCCTTTGCCGTTGGTTCACCCCCTCAATGGCCACCGCGGCCGGCACGCTGCCATTGAAGCCAGGAGCCAGGTGCTTCTCCTGGTCTCCCATGCGGGTGCAGGGCCCACATCCTTGGGCCCACATACTTGGGCCATCCTCCACTGCACTCCCGGGCCACAGCAGAGAGCTGGCCTGGAAGAGGGGCAACCGGGACAGAATCCGGCGCCCCGACTGGGACTAGAACCCGGTGTGCCGGCGCCGCAAGGCGGAGGATTAGCCTAGTGAGCCACGGCGCCTGCCAGAGAGTCTTTATTAAATAGATTCAGGGGGCTGTACAACAAGCAAGTTGTTTTACATTTTATTTTTACTACAAAACAAAGAGTTTATTATTATTCCTATTTTACAGATAAAGGAAGAGGACACTCAGCCTTATTTTAGTGATAAGCAACAGAAATTCTTTGGCTTAAACAACATGGAAATATAATAACTCATTTAATAGTGAGTCCACAGGTCCAGAAATAGAGCAAATTCCAGTGATTGAGACTTTGCCATGTAACCAAGGCCTCAAGTCCCCCCCACCACAGCTACCCCCCCGCCTCCGCCTCCATTTTTCCATTTTTTACTTTGGAGTATCAGCTGATTCTTCTTTTGCTTTTAAGAGGCTGCCACCAGCAGATACTTCCCAATTCACAGCCACTAGGAGAAAGACAGAGAGAAACTTCAACTTCCCGTTCTCAGAAGCCACCAGCTTCCTAGTAGACAAATGTTTCTCAACTGGGGACAATCATACCCCACCCCATCCTCAGGAGATTTGGCAATGTCTGCAGACACTTTGGGTTGTCATGACTAGAAGAAGAGGTGACCTGGCATTTTGTGGGTATGCATGCTGATTTGCAAAGGATAATCTCCATAACAAAGCATTAGCCAATACAAGCTATCAGTAGTTCTGAGGTTGAGAAACCATGTGTCAGATTAAAGCTCTGTGAGTCCAAGAAACACATCTGTGTTCACCAGTGCTTCCCCAGCATCTAGAGAGAGCCTTACACATAGACAATTTGTGGTAAATATTTGTCAAAAAAAACTGATGGAATGAATTTGATCTTCATGATAGTCTGAGATGCAGGCAAGGGGGATATTATTACTTCCATTTTTTTTTTTGCAAAAAAACAATATTTGGGTTTAGAGAGTTTTCATAGATAAGCCCATATCAGCCACAGAATCCAGATTAAAACTGAACTTTCATAAAATTGTTCTGGAGTTTTCTTTCTTCTCCTCCATGTTTCTCTGTCAGCACAGGCTGTGGGCGAAGACGGAAGTCAAACAGGACTTAAGCTGCCACACACACATCATTGGTTCCCAGAGCCAAATCTCTAGACACAGAAGCACATTCAATGCGCAATTCATTACTGGAATCTATATCTGCACAGGAAGCCATTTCCCCTGGCCTCGGAGACTACGAAGCTAGTGTGGTCCCTTCCAATGGAGCAGGAGAGGAGGAAGGTGAGACTAACCAGAGGTTTCTTAAGCTGCTGTTCTTGGTACATTTTCTTCTCCCTGTTCCTGGAAAGAATTTGGTTGTTGAGTGATCTTGACATAAGGAAGCCAAGTTGTGCACTCCCGTGATCTGATTCTGGAATTCTCATGACACACTTCCATAGAGGAGCCTCCATGGCTCCTGGGTGACTTGAAGGCGTTCGGGAGCTGAAAGTTCCAGAAGATTAGGAAATACTTTCAAGACAAGATTGCTGGGCCGGCGCCACGGCTCACTAGGCTAATCCTCCACCTTGTGGCGCCGGCACCCCGGGTTCTAGTCCCAGTTGGGGTGCCGGATTCTGTCCCGGTCGCTCCTCTTCCTATCCTCTCTACTGTGGCTCAGTGGAGGATGGCCCAAGTGCTTGGGCCCTGCACCCGCACGGGAGACCAGGAGAAGCACCTGGCTCCTGGCTTCAGATCAAGGCCACAGCGACCAATGGAGGGTGAACCAATGGAAAAAAAAGGAAGACCTTTCTGTCTCTCTCTCTCACTGTCCACTCTGCCTGTGTAAAAAAAAAAAAAAAAAAAAAAAAAAAAAAAAAAGACAAGATTGCTGAAAATAGAGACTGTTTAACTCTCATGTGACTTGTCACTGTAATCTCTCCCAAGAGACTGGTGGCATGCTGGGATATAGTGTGTGTAAATTATCCTCTGCATAGTAGAAGTCAGGTGCTTTCTTCTCGTCTCTCTCCATACAGTTTAAAAGGCACAATCAAGTTCAGGGTGCTGCAGAAACTCTATTTTAAATGATGTTGAAGGAGGAACCTATAAAAAACAGCCTAATAATCAAGAGGTCCTGGCTGCCACCTTCATTTCTCTTCATGTTTATTGGATCATTTAATTTTTTTTTCTTTTTGAAAGCTAGAAACTTCAATTTGGAAAGAAGGAAAAAAGAAGATGAGATCCTGAGGCAGGGTTTGGCACAGCTTTTAGGATGCCTTTTGGGATGTCCCATTTATATTCCAGTACCTGGGTTAGAGTCTCACCATTGCTTCCATTTGAGCTTCCTGCTTATGTGCACCCCGGAACACACTGGACGCCGGCTCAAGTACTTGGATCCCTGCCACACGCATGGGAAACCCAGAATGAGAGTGGAGCTCCTGGCTTTGGCCTGGCTCAGCCCTGGCTCTTGTGGGCTTTTGGGGAGTGAACCAGAAGCTGAAGAGAATGAATGATCTCTCCGCCTTTCTTACATCTTTCTTTCAAATAAATTTTAAAAAGGATAAAAAGAAAAACCTTTTTTAAGTAGATACTTTCTTTAAATATTGATGAAGACAAGATACTGTGAGGTTGTTATTCAATCAGTTGGCAGTCACTGACTGAGTCTTTCTGTGTCACACTGCATGGGACACAAAGAAGTCTTAGATCTTGGCTCCATCTCTGACGGTGAACTTGAAATCTCGTGAGTAGTTCAACATCTAAACATTAGTAAATGTGAATATCAAGTGTCTATAATTAATAACAATCTATTACAACATCTAAGCAGGAAACTTAAGATAATATGAAAGAAATGTCCGAGTTTTGAATTGTGGAAATTTTTATTTATTAATTTATTTTTAAAAATTTTTTTAAATTTTTTATTTTATTATTTTTTTTGACAGGCAGAGTGGACAGTGAGAGAGAGAGACAGAAAGAAAGGTCTTCCTTTGCCGTTGGTTCACCCTCCAATGGCCACCATGGCCAGTGCGCTGCGGCCAGTGCACCGCGCTGATCCGATGGCAGGAGCCAGGTACTTCTCCTGGTCTCCCATGGGGTGCAGGGCCCAAAGACTTGGGCCATCCTCCACTGCACTCCCTGGCCACAGCAGAGAGCTGGCCTGGAAGAGGGGCAACCGGGACAGAATCCGGCGCCCCGACCGGGACTAGAACCCGGTGTGCTGGCGCCGCAAGGCGGAGGATTAGCCTAGTGAGCCGCGGCGCTGGCCCGAATTGTGGAAATTAATGATAACCAAAGTGGTACAAAATGGAGACTGCTGTAGGCTAGTTTGATTTGCTAAAGTTTCAGAAGTCACATCAGGTATAAATTAATCTTTAAAGGACATTCCATATTGAGGTAGAATGTTTCATAACATATTGTCCAGGTAAATTTGCCAAAAATAATTTGTTTATAGGCGCTGAAATGGATTTATTTTACTTGTTTCTAACACATGCATAACTCCGGGAAGTGATTCATCGTTTCTTGGTATTTTCTTTTTGAATTGAGATTGCTGAAAACTCTTCTTAAGAAAATAAGCTCACAAAGTAATTTCGTGTGTATTGCATAATGATGTTCCCATCAATAATGGACCCCATACATGACAGTGTTCTCACCTAATGATGTCGTAGCTGTCGTAGTTTGTGCAAGTACACTCTGACGTTTGCACAACAAAGCTGCCTGATGACACATTTCTCAGAATGTATCCCTGTTGTTAAAGTATGGCTGCAATCTCCCTTTCTACTGTTCCCAGCGGCTCCTTCCGCATAGTGCCTATGTCTGAATAAATAAAACATCAGGAAGATTGTAACAGTCCAAGCCTGTAGTTCTGAGCTGACACAAAAATTTAGTGCCACTTCCCTATCCCCTATTTTCTTCTGTGGCTTATATGTTCTGAAAGGCCTCTGTTTGATTTCATTAACCTCTGGTGTCAGTCCCTTCACTTAACCACCTGCCTACTGACCTCTCCTGTGCAGCTAAGTTACCTTTCTACAACTTAAATCTTAACATGGCCCTAACTTGATAATGATTGTCAGTCATTCTTTGTTGCTTGTAGCAATGGTCTGCAGGGTTACTTACACTTGTGGATAATGTAAGCATTCCATGGAGACCCAAGTAAGGATAGCTGTAAAACAATGGATTTCCAGATGTCTAACTCTGTTATAGTCTATTATAAAGTTGATTGACCTGAGAAGTTACCCATGTTCAAAGGATCCCTTTCAATTGCTTTTTATTTTCAAAAACAAACAAAAAAAGGCAAATATCACAGTTATTCTAAATCTCTAAATTGCTATGTGAAATCCCTAGATTGTAAATACTTCCATTGCAACACAAAAGGAAACAGTTTGAAATACTAAAGTAGATGATGAGAAAATAAATATCTCTCATGAGAACAAACTCTATTGCAAGTTTGGTGAATTCAATATTTATTGAATGAAAACATTAAAGAAGAAATTGAAGGAGAATACAAATTGTTAGCTGACTGTGAAACCACTTTGATAGTGGACGGTTACATGATTTTTAGGCACATAAATTATAAAGAATTCCAAGAAATGAAGGGTGTTGCAATAACAAAACTTCTTCCATCACCATCTTCTTAGTTATGGGAAGGGTATCTCAGGACATACATCTAACTGTATCAGTGAGGACAAATACAGTAGAATTGATGCTGACCTTTGAATCATTCTAGCAAAAATTAATGTTTAACCATGAATGTTTAAACTATTAAAAAAGCACTCCTGTTTTTAAGATACTCAATGCCCACAGAATTTTAATGCTATGCTTAACATTCATAACAGCTTAAAGATTATTTATTATTTTTGAGAATTACCAGTTTTTGATAGGTTTAAGATGCAAATGTTATTCAGTGATAGCTTTTACAAATGGAATATATAATGCATGTATGTATATATATATTTTAATGGAATATATATCTCTGTATATATATATATATACATATATATATATGTATAATGAGATGCCATTAATATTAAGCTAAAATGCAGCTAGCATTTTGGAATACTGGGTAAAGCCACTGCCTGCTATGCTGGCATTTCCTATGGGTGCTAGTTCAAGTCCTGGTAGCTCCACTTCTGATCCAGCTCCTTGCTAATAGTCTGGGAAAAGCAGCAGATTCTGTCCCAAATGCTTGAGCCCCTGCCACCCATGTGGTAGATCCAGATGAAGCTCCTGGCTCCTAGTTTTGGCTAGGCCAGGTGGATGGAAGATCTCTCTCCTCTCTCCATAATTGTTTCAATTAAATATTTATTTATTTTTTAAATGAGCTAAAATAAAATCACTGTTGATAAGACTTCATACATGAGGTAAAATATTTTTTAAAAAGAAAGCAAATGGCCGGCACCACGGCTCACTAGGCTAATCCTCCGCCTGCGGCGCTGGCACTCTGGATTCTAGTCCCAGTTTGGGCACCGGATTCTGTCCCGGTTGCTCCTCTTCCAGTCCAGCTCTCTGCTGTGGCCCGAGAGTGCAGTGGAGGATGGCCCAGGTGCTTGGGCCCTGCACCCCATGGGAGACCAGGAGAAGCACCTGGCTCCTGGCTTCGGATCGACGTAGCGCGCCGGCCATAGCAGCCATCTGGGGGGTGAACCAACGGAAGGAAGACCTTTCTCTCTGTCTCTCTCTCTCTCTCTCTCTCTCTCTCTCACTAACTCTGCCTGTCAAAAAAGATAATAAATAAAAAGAAAGCAGACATCAAGTTCAAATTAGGGACAATACCTCTGAATGGGTGGTGGTACGATATAGGGGAGTGATACACACAAATACCATTAATTTTGATTAGCATTTTATGTCTTATGTTCATTACACAAGGTTCATGCCTTTTATTTATTTTAAATGCTTCAAAATACACTGAAAGAGAATTATCATTTTGTTATTAAGGTCTGTTACCTCCAAATTATTATTTTTTTTTTTTTTGACAGGCAGAGTGGACAGTGAGAGAGAGAGACAGAGAGAAAGGTCTTCCTTTGCCGTTGGTTCACCCTCCAATGGCCGCCATGGCCAGCGCGCTGCGGCCAGCGCACCATGCTGATCTGATGGCAGGAGCCAGGAGCCAGGTGCTTTTCCTGGTCTCCCATGGGGTGCAGGGCCCAAGCACCTGGGCCATCCTCCACTGCACTCCCTGGCCACAGCAGAGAGCTGGCCTGGAAGAGGGGCAACTGGGACAGAATCCGGCGCCCCGACCGGGACTGGAACCCGGTGTGCCGGCGCCACTAGGCAGAGGATTAGCCTAGTGAGCCACGGCGCCGGCCAACCTCCAAATTATTACAAACAAGTAAAATTCCTAATCATTATTTCCTTTCTAGCTATGTTTTATGATGTATGGTCCCTGGTCTACAAGAGACCAGAAGTATCTGCCAGGCATGATCAACATGGGACTACATTCAACTAAATGTTTAAATTCAAGCTCACAAATCACACAAAAGTATGAATTCTTGCCCAAAGTCATATGACGATAGACTTGCCTTTGAGAGCTCTCAGAGGGAAATTTACTTTCCTTTCATGTATGATCTCCATAAAGTAGAGATGGTTACCTTTCAAATGGGTGAGGCAGAATAATGTTGAGGAACAGCGTATCTGAGAGAATATCCTTATCAGTTTATACTTAATGACAAGAAAATAAAACAGATAAATCTAAGACATTTTTTCTATGTTGGAATGCCCATCATTTGTCATCCAAATCAGAATACTTTTGAGAGTAAATGGGAGAAACACTAAATTAAATGAAATTAAGTGAAGAAATAATAAATTTGACAACTAAAGTATAAAGACAGACTGTCCTGAAAAAAAAATCTATCTTTAAGAGATAATTTGACTAATGAATGCTCTTTATTTCCTTCATTGATCATGAAACTGAGCTTTCCTTTTATACACAATGAGCAATATACTTTATGTCTATGCTACAGTGCACTAGTCAGTTTTTCATCAGTATTAGAAGAAGCCTAACTTTATAAAGATAAGAAATTTATTTTGGCTTATGATTCTGGAGAATAATTGTCCAAGATCAGGTCAGCCCAAATGATTTGGACTCCAGTGATGGCATTCTTGCCGGGTGAGTCTCAACGTGGCATGGAACATCACACAGCAAGGGGCAGGGAGCTTGCATGTCTGTGTCAATGCCTCTTTATGAAGTCAGCAGGATTCAGTCACAGATGCTTCACTCTAATGATCTCATCCAATCTAATCACATCGAAGAGCCTCCTGCTTCTAAACACAATGTTGGATTGAGTTTTCCCCCTTTGCGTACTATTAATGTAAGACTTTAGGGATGAAATTCCTGAGTTTGAGGGGACAAATACTCAAACCATATGGTATAGTTTTCCCTTTATTAAAGGTGAATGGTAGATTTCCACTTCTGACAAATCATCAAGTGGTCCTGAGGAAATTTCCAGGTATATATCATTGAAAAGTGTTTGATCAAACTGCTTTTCAGATATACTGAGCTAGAACAAAGTCAGGTCACAAATTGTGAAAGCCAAACAAGACAGCCAAGTAGGAAATCAGTGAGCACTATTTGCCTTTAAACTCTATTTGTCCTTACCACGTCAACTGGGAGATCAGAGAACATTCCTGGAATTTAAGGGGGAAAGTGGTCCAGAAATCGCTTTTCAACCTGAGACCTGAAAAGTGATACCCTCAAGAAATAATTCTAAAACGATGCTCTGTAGAGGGAGACAGCAGGCATATTTGCCCTCTCAGCACTGATCGTGAGTAGAAAGGTCAAAAGAAAGTAAATCTTCTCTGAGAGTTCTCAAAGGGACGTTTATGTTCCTACAACCTTGGGCAAGAATTCTCACTTCTGTGTGGTCTATGAATTTGAGATTAAAAGCTTATTTGTATGTATTCCCATGTTGATTGTGTCTGAAAGATAGCTGACAAAACATATCCTCAAAAAATGTTAAGTTTTCCAGACATATAAGCTTATAGAAGTCACATTGGGACAGAATCAAGCAATGATTTGAACAGTCCTTGTCATGACTGTTCAGGAACAGTTCTCTTTTTTTTTTCTATACTATTTTGAACTCTTAACATAGAGTTAACATATATGTATAAAGTTAATTGAGGATAGATCTCAGTAAAAAAAAAAAAAGATAAGAGTGGGAATAAGAGAGGGAGGAGGAGGAGGAGTGGGAATATTGGTGGGAGGGCAGGCATGGTGGGAAGAATCACCATGTTCCTAAAATTATAATTATGAAGTGTATGAAGTTTGTAACTGTAAAGCTGTATATTTCTGCATACATTCCCACAGATATACTTCTAAGGTTACAATTTAAAAACCTGCCATGGGCCCCCAATCTTCTTAAGCTGGGTGGTAAAAAATACCATCTTAAGTTTAAAATGATAATATGGATAGGATTAAGTGTCTGGTATTGATAATAAAATTGATAATAAAATTAAAATTAAAAAAGGAGTGAATACTCCAACATGGGAAGAAGTCCACACAGCAGACTCACAAAATGACAATCACTTTAAGTAGCATTCAGACCTCAGAATCAGCCCTTAAGGCATTCTGCTTTGGCTGAAAAGCCCATGAGAGCATTTCAGGCATGGAAGCCCAAATACTTTTTCTGTGAAGGGAAGCAAGAATTTCCACTTTTCTTATGGCCTTGTCTAAATGCTGATGGGGTGTGGATTCAAAAGGCTTCCATAGCCTAGGGAGCTCATGTCAAAAACCTTAAGAGATCACTGATGTCACACATTATAGTGTTAATCATTAAATTTACAACAAGAGTCACTGTGCACTAACTTCCCATGCAGGACCTCCATCCTCAAAGAGTTAGATTATAAGTATGTCAAAGAGTTCACAAAAGATGTATTGGCTGGCTCCGCGGCTCAACAGGCTAATCCTCCGCCTAGCGGCGCCAGCACACCGGGTTCTAGTCCCGGTCAGGGCGCCGGATTCTGTCCTGGTTGCCCCTCTTCCAGGCCAGCTCTCTGCTATGGCCCGGGAAGGCAGTGGAGGATGGCCCAAGTGCTTGTGCCCTGCACCCGCATGGGAGACCAGGAGAAGCACCTGGCTCCTGGCTTCGGATCAGCGCGGTGCGCCGGTCACAGCGCACCGGCTGCGGAGGCCATTGTCTCTCTCTCACTGTCCACTCTGCCTGTCAAATAAATAAATAAATAAAAGATGTATCATTTTTGGGTGCTTCTTTAAGTTAGTTAAGTTTCTAACAGAAAAAAAAGCAAATGAGATTAACTTCAAGATGCAATGACTTTGAATAGCTCTTGTCTCAACTGTTGAGGAACAGTTGTGTGTGTGTGTGTGTGAGTGTGTGTGTGTGTACAAACTGTTGAACACTTTACTTAGTATAGAGTTAGCCCTCTGTGTATAAAGTTAATCAAAAATGGATCTTAGTGGAGAATGGGACTGGGAATGGGGGAAGGAAGAGGAGGAGGGATGAGAGGGCAGGTATGGTGGAAAGAATCAATATATTTCTAAAGTTGTACTTATGAAATGCATGAAGTTTGTATACCTTAAGGCAACTTTGGGGCAAAAAATTACCCCAAGGAAAAATAAGATAAAATAAAATAAAAACTGTGTATAAAGGAATTGCCTCAAACAAGCAAAAACAAAACAAAACAAAATAGAAAAAAGACAAACCTGGAAACAGAGTAACAGTGGATATACTCTGTTAAAATCAATGGATTAAAACTGCTAATATTTAAAAAAAAGTCACAGGAAGCAGGATTGAGTAGAAACAACGAACTGAAGAATTAGACCCAATAAGGTCTATAGATTAAAATTAACAGATATTTTTAAAGATTGTTTAGTATTTTTTAAAGAAGCAATGAGAGTATGAAAGTATGACCAGGAAAATACAAAAAAGAAAACAAAATTTTAGCCATTGTCCATATTCCCACTAAACTAGGGTCTTTTGCTTTTTACTTGTTAAATTTCTCATTTGGGGAAGCATTAAGCCCTTTAACTATATTGTCAACTTAAAATAACCTATCTCAAAAACTGAAAAATGAAAAAACAAGAGAAAGAGAGAGAGTGAGAGAGGGAGGGAGAGAGGGAGTGTGAGAGAGGAAAGAAGGGAAAATCATTATATTCTTAGAAGTATATCTGTGCCAAATCTATTAAAAATAATTAAAATTTTAATATAAATAAAATTTAAAAATAAATGAGAAATATAATAGATGAAATTAAAACTCAATGAATATGTTGAATAGAAGGTTAGAGAAAGCTAATCAATGTATTAGAAGTTGAGAAATTTCAGATTGCGTTATGCAGGATTATTTGATTTTTGGTCATTTTTTCATTATTGATTTCAGCTTACATTTGTTAGTAACTTGTGGACCTAAGAAGAACTCATAATGGAAAGCATAGAATACCTAAAACCGAATGTAAAAGTCCAAATGTGACAGAATGGGTGGATGCAGCAAGAGATGTATTTGAAGGACTTAACTATAAATGGTAATACTAGAATATTGAAAAATGAAAAGAAGGAAGATTCAAAGAAAAATATGTATAAAAACATCAATAGATTCAGGACACATATTCAGTAAAATTTCATGTTCATTCATGAAAACAATACTCTGTAAACTAGGAAACGAATTAAAATTAACAGATCTTAATCTGACTTGGATTAGCTCTTTAAACCCACAGGAAGAAACTTGTTCAATGTGATACTTAAAATTGGTTCCTTTTGTAATAAGGAGCAGCTTATATAATATAATCTGAACCCCTGCTAAGAAATGTTTACATGTTTTCTGTCTGTTAAGTTTAGTGGGTTGCATTATATACATATATAAATATATACATATATATATAAATAATTCATTCAAGAGAAGTGTGGGGGGTAGAGAGAGAGAGAGAGTGTGTGTGTGTGTGTGTGAGAGAGAGAGAGAGAGAGAAAGTACTGTCCACTGGCTAAGAACTCAATTCAGGTCTCCCTGTGGATGGCAGTGACCCAAATACTTGAACCATAACGTGTACCTCTTTACAGGTTCTGCAGGAAGTTGGAATAGGGACCTGGAGCCAGAAATTGAAAATTAGGTTGTATTTCAATGCAATAGTGGATGTTAACTTTGCCACATTTCAGCTGGGTGTTTACAGAAGCTGCGAGGCACACATGTTTTGAAGAACCCTGAATTTCTCTTTGTAAAAGTGAGCTGCAGGTGCTTTTGTTTGAAAGGTACCGGTTTATACTTAATGAGTATGTTTTCAGAGGTCCAAATCAAAGTCCGTTGCCTAAGAGAACTTAAGAAAATGGGAAAGCATATTTGAAATCCATATTTCCCTGTAAAACTGGAGATGCGTAAGTGTTATTATAGCTGGATAATACACAGGAATTTGCATCTAGTTGGTAGGGTGAGCTCAGAAAATGCAAGAAAATCCTTCTTGAATTATTAGGAAGAAATTATAAAAGAATGGGCAGTCCTTTCCAAAATCTTTTATGACAACTGTGTCACTTAGTGTTTGGATTTTTATTTTTAGACTAAAACATAAACAAACCTTCCATTCATAATCTCTGAAGACAGACGGACTTGCGCTGAAATTCTCATTATCTACTATTTATTCCTCTTACTTGCCATTTGCCCTTGAGAGTTAAGTATACTCTTATTCTGTTTGTCCATCTGTATAACGGAAATAATCACATGTATATCATAAAGTGCTGTGTAGATAAACCAGCACTGCACCTACTGTGTACCTGGGGCAATGTAAGAGCTTAGCAAATGCCGTATAACACTTGTCTCTGTGCATTTCCACATCCATGTTTCTGTTCAATTAGCTGAACCGTTAAAATCTCCTTAAACGTTCCAAGTTTTATACGGAGCTGTGCATTAGCGAACGAAGGCAGGAAGCTGCATCTTTCAATGGGATTGGGTATTAAAGACTGAACAGCACCCTCCTGAGGACAAGGTGGATTTGACAGCCGTTGTAACCTCAGGAGTCCCTGTTGCGGAGCTGCCACTTGGGATCCTTAGGATGAGAACCTTAGGATGGGAACCAGCAACCTAATTGTAATTGTCAAGGGCAAATTGAAAATATGAGGCCCATTGTTAAAAAACTAGCCAAAATTTCAAGGCAGCCATGACACAATCGTAAGCAAACATGCAACCCTTTGACTTGTGGTCTTCATGTAGCTGTATGGGTTGCCTGCCCAAGAAGCTGGCCCTGCTTCGAAACACTGGCTTCCTGCTAAAGCACACCATGTGAGGCAGCAGGTGATGGCTTGGTAATTGGGTCCCTGCCACCCCGCAGGGGAGACCTGGATTTAATTTCCAGCTTTCTGTGTCTGCCTAGCCCAGCCCAGTCTCAGCCATGGTAAGTATCCAGGGAGTCAAGCCGTGGAAGGGAAATCTGTGTCTGTCTGTCTCTCCTTCTGCCTTAAAATATATTAAATAGGGGCCAGCACTGTGGCACAGCAGGTAATGCCGCCGCCTGCACTGCCAGCATCCCATATGGGCACTGGTTTGGGTCCCAGCTGCTCTACTTCTGATCCCTGTTAATGTGCTAAAACAGCAGAGGGTGGCCAAGTGCTTGGGCCCTTGCGCCCATGTGGGAGACCTGATGGAGCACCTGGCTCCTGGCTTCAGTATGGCTCAGTCCTGGCCTTTGCAGCCATTTGCAGAGTAAACCAGCAGATGGAAGACTTCTCTCTCTGCCTCTCCCTTTCTCCCTGCTATAACTCTGCCTTTCAAATAAATAATTGTTTTAAAATATATATATATACTAAGGGGCTGGCGCTTTGGCTCAGCGGGTTAACGCCCTGGCCTGAGGCGCCTGCATCCCATATGGGCGCCGGTTCTAGTCCCAGCTGCTCCTCTTCTGATCCAGCTCTCTGCTATGGCCTGGGAAAGCAGTGGAAGATGGCCCAAGTGCTTGGGCCCCTGTACCTGCATGGGAGACCAGGAAGAAGCTCCTGGCTCCTGGCTTTGAATCGGCGCAGCTCCATTCGTTGTGGCTATTTGGGGAGTGAACCAGCGGATGGAAGACCTCTCTCTGTCTTTACCTCTCCCTGTAACTCTGTCTTTCAAATAAATAAAAATAAATCTTAAATATAATATTAAATAAATATATAAAAGTAAAGTAATTTAAGGAATGAAATAAGATTAGAATGTCAAGATCAACATTTATAATCAATTACTTGCACATATGCTCCTCTCTTTCTTCATCTTACCTGCAGGAAAAAACACAACCCTGACTAAATCTGAAACTCTACCATTCCAGATCTGCAATTCACCTAGGGGTGCCTGGGAAAAATCATTAACCATGCTGCTGAGATCACCTTAATTTAATGACCAAGAACCTTAAGTAAATTCTTAATGCTTCTAGAAATTATTCTTTATTTCTTTGGGTACTATGGAGAAAATACTAGTAGGAGTGTAATGACCAGTGGAGGGAAAAAAAGAAGGTATCTCAAATCAGAGAGTGGTAAGATTCTGAATGCTGCAAATGGGTGAATTTGCAGAAGGCTGAGCAGGAACGATTCTACAAGTCAAAGGTTAAATCATGCTATGGGTAAGTACAGTGCCTTAGCAACACTGGAGGAGGTGAGTGTGCCTAGTAGTGGCTGGAGAATTGCCCGCCATGCTAGAAGTCCACTAGCTTAATAATGACTCAGGAAAATGTTCAGAGTCAATTAAAGGACTAATGATAAGCAATGTAAAAGTGCTACTGATGAAAGTTGAAGTGCAGCTTTTAAATGTGCAGTGACTCAAGGCCTAGTGTACTCTGCACATCAAAGGGTGACAAAGACACACCCTGAAATGCTGTGGCTATCCTGGAGAGTCTCAATGGGTGCTGAAGTTGGGGGCGGGGGGATGATTAACAGCTTCTGCTAATTTTTTTTTTTAAATTATGTATCTAAGAGTCAAAGAGAAAGACAGAGCTCCCTTCCTCTGGTTCACCCCCTAACTGCACGTGGCTATGGCCAAGGCTAGGCCTGGCCAAATCCAAGAGATAGGCTCTCTACCCAGGTCTCCCATGTGGCTTGCAGGGACCCAATTACTTGAGCCATCACCACTGCTTCAGGATCTGCAGTAACAAGAAGTTGAACTCTGGAGCTGCAGCTTGGTATCCAATCCAGACACTGACGTGCAGTGAGTGCATCCCAACAAGTGTCTTAAGCATTAGGCCAAATGCCCGCCCCTGCTAATTTTTAATGTAGATAAAACTGATTTATTTTTCAAAAACTTACCTGAAAGAACATCCATCACTAGGAAAAAAGTTGAACCTGGTTTTAAAACTGAAAGGATAATCATAATCCAGTTTGGTCAGAACTCCATCAAAGAATCATGTGAAAACCCTTTGCAACATTTTAAAGTTAAAATGAAAGGGACTCAGAAATAGCCTTTCGGAGCCTAACCCAGGGGCTGGCATTGCGGTGCAGTGTAAAGTTACAGCTTGGGACGTCTGTAATCCCATACGGGAGCAAGTGCTGACTGCTCAACTTCTGTGTCCTGCTGTTACACCTGGGAAGGCAGTGGAGGATGGCCCAAGTGCTTGGGCCCTGATATCCATGTGGGAGACTAGGAAGGAGCTTCTGGCTCCTGGCCTTGGCCTGGTCCAGCCCTGGTTGTTGTGGCCACATGGGACATGAACCAGTGATGGAAGATCTTTCTCCTCTGTCTGTTTCTATCCACCCCCGCACCCTGTTGCTCTGCCATTCAAATAAATAAATAAAATGAAAAGAAGCACCTAAATATTTTATATTTTAAAAAAGGAAAGTTTCTATAACAACTGCAAGTAAAACAATTACTTTGGGGGTAAGTTTAGTTATTTCTTCTAAGTGTACTCTTCATAACACTGTATATAAAAATCTAGAAAAAAGAAACTATCTTCTGTCTTCATGTTCCTGGCATCCAATAATTTCTAACAGCTTTAAAATAGGCACTTGGAAAATATAAGCCATCTTCAACAAGTTTATAAAAAATGCACTATAGAACACCATACTCAGATTTAAAAATTTTGCACTAAAATAAACATCTTTTAATTCCATTTTCCAGGAACTTTTTGAATCACCTTCATAAATGTAGATGAAATAAATCATTGATCATTAATATATTAAGTATTAAATTCTTAGATATTAAACAAGGAATGTACATGTTTTATAAACTCTTGAATTTAAACCCATTTAAGAAAAATTCAAGAATAGAAAAAGGAAAGCAATGTTAGAGTCCTTTCTCGGTTAACCAAAATTCTGCACTTCTCTGCACACTTTGGTTTATTAAAATGATATTGCATTTTGAATTAACTTTTTGAATGGCTGATAGTATAAAAATGCTGTTCATTGTGCTCAATGCAGTCCTAAGACAGACATTAAGGAGGATTAAAAGAATAAAAAGAAAGTACTCAATGTACTTCATATTCATAAGGTTTCTTTTCTGGATAATCCTATTTCATACTTTATCACATTTCCTTTTTTAGACAGACCTGGAATCCAGGCAGAATTGAAAAACTGGTATTCTAGTTGCATGAGCTTTCGCAACACACAGTCTCACACACAAACACATACACAGAATTCCTCTGTTACCTCTATTTCCTCATTTGTTAACTCAATTCAATTTTTGAGTGCCTCCCATATTCCAGCAACTGTGCTTGTATATTCACAAAAATCCCCTGGTTTCATGCTTGCAATTATACTGATTATTCTTTTTTAAAAATTTTATTAATGGCTGGCACCATGTGTAGTGAGTTAAGCTAACATCTGCAGCACCAGCTTTCCTTATGGGCACTTGTTCAAGTCCCAGCTGCTCCACTTCCAATCTAGCTCCATGCTAGTGTGCCTGGGAAAGCAGCAGAGGATGGCCCAAGTGCTTGTGTCCCTGTACCCATGTGGAGAACTGGATGAAGCTCCTGACCTCCTGGATTTGGCCTGGCTCAGTTCTGGCCATTATGGCCATTGGGGGAGTGAACCAGCGGTTGAAAGCTCTCACTGTCTCTGTCTCTTCCTCTCTCTGTGTAACTCTGATTCTCAAATAAATCAAAAAATCTTAAAATTTTATTAACATAAAGAGAACAGTTCAGTATTTCTTTTGTTGTACAGAAGCTTCTTAGCTTTATGTAATCTCATTTGTCATTTATGCTTTCATCACCTGTTTCTGGGTTCTTGTCCAAAATGTCTTTGTCTACGTCAATGCCTTGCAGAGCTTCCCCAATATTTTCCTCAGTAGTTTAATGATTTAAGGTCATAGATTTAGATCCTTGATCCATTGTGAGAAGATGTTAGTGTAAGGTGCAAGGTAAGGGTCATGTTTCATGACTCTGCATGAGGAGTTCCAGTTCTCCCAACATCATTTGTTGAAGAGACTCTCCTTTCTCTGTAGAATGCTTTTAGTTCATTTGTCAAAGATTAGTTGCTTGTAGCTGTGTGACTTATTTTCGGGGGTTTCTATTCTGTTCCATTGGTCTACAAGTCTATTTTTGTGCCAGGATCAGAGAGTTTTGATTATAACGGCCCTGTAATATATCTCAAGTCTTAGAGTGCTTTGGCTTTTTTTGCTGCCTAAGATTGCTGTAGTTGTTTGCATCTCTTGTGTTTCCATATGAATTTTAGGGTCATTTTTCTAGATCTGAGGAGAATGTTTTTGGTATTTTGATTGGGATAGCATTGAATCTGTAAATTGCTTTGGGTAGGATGGACATTTTCATGTTGCTAATTCTTCCAATCCATGAACAGGGAAGATTTTTCCATTTTTGTGTGTATTCTTTTCTTTCTTTAATGTTTTATAATTTTCTTTCACATCCTTGGTTAAAATTATTCCAAGGTATTTAAATTTTTGTAGCTATTGTGAATGGAACTGGTCTTACAAGTTCTCATTCAGCCATGGCAATTTTTTTTAATTTGACAGATAGAGTCAGATAGAGTTAGACAGTGAGAGAGAGAGCCAGAAAGAAAGGTCTTCCTTCTGTTGGTTCACCCCTAAAAGGACACCATGGCCGGCGCTGTGCCAGTCCGAAGCCAGGAGACAGGTGCCTCCTCCTGGTCTCCCACGCGGGTGCAGGGGCCCAAGCACTTGGGCCATCCTCCACTGCCTTCCCTGGGCCACAGCAGAGAGCTGGACTGGAAGAGGAGCAACCGGGACTAGAACCCAGTGCCCATATGGGATGCTGCTGCCACAGGCGGAGGATTAACCAAGTGAGCCATGGCGCTGGCCCTGGCAATTAAAAAAGTATATATATTTATTTATTTGAAGGGCAGAGTTACACAGAAAGAAAAGGAGAGGCAGAGAGAGAGAGAGGTCTCTCATCCACTGGTTCACTCCCCAATTGGCTGCATTTGCAGGAGCTGCACCAATCCAATGCCAGGAGCCAAGAGCTTCCTCCGGGTCTCCCACATTGGTTCAGGGGCCCAATGTCTTTGGATCATCTTCTACTGCTTTCCCAGGCCATAGCAGAGAGCAGGATTGGAAGTGGAGCTGCTGGAACTTGAACCGGCACCTATATGGGATGCTGACACTGCAGGTGGCGGCTTTACTTGCTATGCAACAGCGCTGGCCCCAGGCATGGCATTTTTTGTGTATACAAATGCAGTTGATTTGTGTGTGTTGATTTTGTAATCTGCCGCTTTTCCAAACTCTCCTATAAGTTCCAATAGTCTCTTAGTGAAGTCTTTCGGTTCCTCTATATATAGGATCCTGTCATCTGCATACCGAGATAATGACTTCCTCCTTTCCAATTTGTATTCCTTTGATTTCTTTTTCTTGTCTAATGACTCTGGCTAAAAATTCCATAACTATATTGAATAGCACTTGTGAAAGTGGGTATCCTTGTCAATTTCCAGATCTTAGTGGAAATTCTTGTCCATTCACTATGATGCTGACAGTGAGTTTCTCACCTTTTCCCTTGATTGTGTTGAGCTATGTCCCTTTATACCCAATTTGCTTATGGTGTTTATTATGAAGGGATGTTGTATTTTACCAAATGATTCCTCTACACTATTAAGATAATCTTGTGATTTTTATTAATCATCTGTCAATGTGATGTATCATGCTTATTGACTTGCATATGTTAAACCATCCCTGGGTCCCTTTGTAAGGGTAGATGATCTTTCTGATGCATTCTGGGGCTCAGTTAGCTAGTATCTTATTACAGATTTTTACATCTAGGTTGGCCAGGGATTGGTCTATAGTTTTCTTTCTTTGTTACATCTTTTCTGGTTTTGTAATTAAGGTGATGCTGGCCTGATAGAAGGACTTTGGAAGCATTCCCTCCCTTTCAGTTGTTTTCAATATTTTAATATGAATGGGATTATTTCTTCTTTAAAAGTTTAATAGAACTCAGCAGTGAAGCCATCCATCTGGTCCCAGGATTTTCTTTATTGGGTAGGTCTTTATTACTGATCCAATCTCCATCTTGGTTAATATCTAGTTCTTTCTTGATTTTCCAATTTATTGCCAGATAGTTATTCACAATAATTCCTAATGATTTATTTTATTTCAGTGCTATCAGCTGCAACGTCTCCATTTTCATCTCTCATTTTATTATTTTAATTCTTCTTCCCACCTTTTTTTGGTTAGTTGGGCCAGTGGTTTATCAATTTTGTTTATTTTCTCAGAAAAACAGTTCTTCATTTCACTGATCTTTTGCATTTTTTATTCCAATTGTGTTTATTTCTTCTATAATTTTAATTATTTCTTTCCTCCTACTAATTTTGTGTTTGTTTGTTTTGTGCTCATTCCTAGGCCCTTGAGCTGCTTTGTTAGATCATACATATGATATCTTTCCAATTTTTTGATATGGTCCTAACTGCTATAAACTTTCCTTTTAACATTGTTTTTGTTGTATCCCATAAGTTTTGGTATGCTGTGTTGTCATCTTCATTTTTTTCCAGGAATTTTTAAATTTAATTACATTTTTTATTTTAATCATTTTTGGTTTTAGTTCTCTTTTTTACAAAGAAAACAAATTTCATGGATTTCATATACACAATTTTAAGAGCATAATGATGCTTCCCACCCTACCTCTTTCTCAACTCTCCCCCTCCCTTCTCCTCTTCTTATTATTGTTTTAATTTTTTAAAGCCATACTTCTAATTTATATTGTTGTGTCCAAATTTCCCAATCAATGCGCAAGGCACAGTCGCAGATGCAAAAGCAGAGGTTTATTTGTTACCAGCCGGCTGGGACCCCCTACCCGCATACAGCCCTTTAGCAGTGCACAGGCAAAAGGCCCTCTCGTTTGCATGAGAGAGGTTTTTATAGCCTTACACTTACAAGGGTGCAGGTCATCTCCTAGGTAGGTTACCTTCCTATTCTCTATACGGCAAGGTATTGGGAACTAACATGTTCATTGGTTCATTTAAACATAAAGACTATATACGTTATGTGGCGTAAAGGCCACACAAAGGAGACGGCACGGGGAAGAACTAGTGGGAAGCAGTGGGCCATAAATCCCAGGGGAGCTGGTGGAGGGCAGGAGGTCATAAATTCCAGGGGATCATGGCAGGCAAGCAAGCAGCCAGAGTACAGGAGACCGGCATAGGGACTCCAATCCCTACAATATTATAATCAGAAACTTAACTCTGCACAAAATAAAGAATTCAACAAGTAGTAAGTCGAAAAATCACTGTTTGGGACTGGTTTTGTGGCATAGCAGGTTAAGCTGCTGCCTACCATGCCAGCACTCCATATGGGCAATGGTTTGAGCTCCAGCTGCTCCACTACTAATCCAGCTCCCAGCTAATGTGGCTGGGAAAGCAGAAGATGGACGAATGCTTGGGCCCCTGCCATTCATGTGGGAGTTCCGGATATAGTTCCAGGTTCTAGGATTTTGCCTGGCTCAGCCCTGGACAATTGGCAAATGAACCAATAGATGGAAAATCTCTTTCCTTGTCTCGCCCTCTCTTTCTGTAACTCTGTACAAAGTGTCTGGCGCATAACAAATCTTCCCAGGCAGACGAATTAATTCACAAGCTTTTGTTAGGATTCCACTCCCGGGTGAGGTTCCCCTGTCCCAACAGAGCAACAGAACAGGGGGCCAGGGAAGTCGCAAGTCAGAGATTGGGAGGGCTCCTTTTATAGATTCAGGGCATGGGGGTTAAAGGTTGAGGCGGGTCTGATCCTCATTGGTTGACCTTTAGGCACCCACGGAGACCTTGACAAGGACTTTTCTTCCCAAGCAGTACAGGTAGGGACTTCTCCATTCCCGGGAGTATAGGCCTTCCTTCCATGCGGATTCCAAAGCTGCCATCCTGCTTTTCAAATAAATAAAGTAAATTTTAAAAAAAAGAAAAAAAAAAGACCAGTATTCCTCAAGAGTACAGGCAAGGCCAGCGCCGCAGCTCACTAGGCTAATCCTCTGCCTTGCGGCGCCGGCACACCGGGTTCTAGTCCCTGTCAGGGTGCCGGATACTGTCCCGGTTACCCCTCTTCCAGGCCAGCTCTCTGCTGTGGCAGGGGAAGTGCAGTGGAGGATGGCCCAAGTGCTTGGGCCCTACACCCCATGGGAGACCAGGAGAAGCACCTGGCTCCTGCCTTCAGATAGGCGCGGTGCGCCGGCCATGGCGGCCATTGGAGGGTGAGCCAACAGCAAAGGAAGACCTTTCTCTCTGTCTCTCTCTCACTGTCCACTCTGCCTGAAAAAAAAAAAAAAAATAGATAGGACTTCATTTTTTTATAGCTGGTTTAAGTATTTATACACAATTTCTTTATCCAGTCATCAGTTGATGGACATCTGGGTTTAAAAACACATATTAGCTATTGTAAGTGCAGCATCTACAAACATGGGGCACGGATAACTCTCGCATATGCTAATCATTTCCTTTGGGCTAATTCCCAGGAATGGGATGACTGGGTTGTATAGTAGATCTATTTTCAGATTTCTGAGGAATCTTGATACTGTCTTCCAAAATGTTTGTACTAGTTTATACTCCCACCAACAGGGTAGTAGGGTACCTTTTCTCCACATCCTCACCAGCTTTTATTGTTTTCTTTTTTTTTATTTTTGGATGATAGCCATATTAACTGGGATGAGGTGAAACTTCATGGTGTTTTTGTTTGTTTGTTTCTGCATTTCCCTGAAGATAAGTGATCTTGACCATCCTTTCATGTGTCCATTGGTCGTTTGTATTTCATTCTTTGAAAAATGCTTATTCATATCCTTAGCCCATTTCTTAACTGGATTATTTGTTTTGCTGTTTTTGAGCCACGGCATTTTTTGATTTCCCGTTTTATTTCTTCTATGACCCACTGTTTATTTAGGAGCATGTTGCTCAGTCCCCATGCATTTGTATATTTTCTTTTTAATGTTATTTAACATATAAAAATTTCATGTATGTCATATATATAGATTTAGGAACATAGTGATAATTTCCCACTCTACTCTCCCTCCCACATATGTTCCCACTATTCCTTCTCCTTTCTCTCTTATTTCCTCTCTTAATTTTTACAATGATCTACTTTCAGACTACTTTATACTCACAAGATTAACCCTACACTAAGTAATGAGTTCAACAAATCGTAAGAAGAAAAAACACTGCTTCTCAACAGAAGAGACAAGAGCTGTAAATAATCATCAAGTCACAAAATGTCAATTTCACTCCAATACATTACATTTTGTACTCTATTAGTTACCAAATCAGAGATACCATATGGTATTTGTCCTTTTGGGACTGGCTTACTTCACTAAATATAATGTTTTTCAGTTGCATCTATTTTGTTGTAAATGACAAGATTTCATTTTTAATAGCTGATTAGTATTGCATAGTGTATATATACCATAATTTCTTTTTTTTTTAATTTTTTTTGACAGGCAGAATTAGACAGTGAGAGAGAGAGACAGAGAGAAAGGTCTTCTTTTCTGTTGGTTCACCCCCCAAATGGCTGCTACAGCTGTCATGCTGCGTCAATCTGAAGCCAGGAGCCAGGTATTTCCTCCTGGTCTCCCATGTGGGTGCAGGGCCCAAGCACTTGGGCTGTCTTCCACTGCCTTCCCGGGCCACAGCAGAGAGCTGGACTAGAAGGTGAGCAACCAGGACAGAATCCGGTGCCCCAACAGGGACTAGAACCTGGGGTGCTGGCATCGCGGGCAGAGGATTAACCAAGTGAGTTGCAGCGCTGGCCTGGCCATAATTTCTTTATCAGTCATCAATTGATGGGCATTTGGGTTAATTCCATATCTTAGCTATTGTGAATTGAGCTTCAATAAACATGGGGAACAAATAAATCTTTCGTATGCTGATTTCATTTGGGTGAATTCCCGGGAGTGAGAAGGCTGAGTCATGTGATAGATCTAGTTTCATATTTCAGAGGTATCCCAATACTCAATACTGTCTTCTTCAGTGGCTGCATCAGTTTACATTCCCACCAACAGTGGATTAGGGTACCTTTTCCCCCATATCCTTGTCAGCATTTATTGTTGATTTCTGTATGAGAGCCATTCTAACTGTGGTGAGGTGAAATCTCATTGTGGTTTTAATCTGTATTTCCCTGATGGCTCGTGATCCTGAGCGTTTTTTCATGGTCTGTTGGCCATTTGAATTTCTTCTCTTGAAAAATGCCTGTTCAAGTCCTTTGTCCATTTCTTAACTGGGTGGCTCTTTTTGCTGTTGTTGGGTTTCTTGAGCTATATATAGATTCTGGATATTAATTCTTTATCAGTTTCATAGTTTGCAAATATTTTCTCCCATTCTGTCAGTTGTCTCTTAATTTTGCTGAGTGTTTCTTTAGCAGTTCAGATGCTTCTCGGCTTGATGTAATCCCATTTGTCTTTTTTTGGCTTTAATTGCTTGTACTTCTGGGGTCTTTTCCAAGAAGTCTTTGCCTATGCCAATGTCTTGCAGAGTTTTAACAATTTCTCCTCTAGTAATTTGATGTTATCAGCTTATCGATTTAGATCCTTGATTCATTTTGAGTTAATTTTTGTATCAGGTGTAAGGTAGGGATTTTGTTTCACAATTCTGCATGTGGAGATCCAATTTTCCTAGCATCATTTGTTGAAGAAACTGTCATTTTTCCAGGAAATTTAGTCCTTTTGTCAAAGATAAGCTGGTTGTAGTTGTGTGGATATATTTCTGGAGTTTCTATTTTCCACTGGTCTATATGTACTTTTTGTGTCAGTACAAGGCTGTTTTGATTATAACTGCCCTGTAGTATGTCTTGTAGTATGTCTTGTGGTATTGTGATGTTTCTGGCTTTTTGTTTGCATATTTTCTAGAGTTTCTTACATTATTAATTTCCAGCTTCATTTCATTGTGGTCAGAAAAGATGCATGGTATTTGATATAAAAGGAGATTTTAGCTGTAATACAGGTTGGGACTTGTCGTATGACCTAGCACATGGTCTATCCTAGAGAATGTTCCATACACTGATGAAAAAAATTTGTATTCTATAGCTGTGAGATGAATGTTCTGTAGATATGAATTAGATCCTTATGGTTGATAGTGCAGATTAGCTCTGTAGTTTCTTTGTTGAGAGGGGTTACTCTTAATCTCATTTATAGAAGAGGAATATGCAGCTCATTAACGTAAAGTTATGTTAGCTAGTGTGCATCAGGAACTGCTAAGTAAAGGAAAGCAAAACAGACATAGGCTGTTCTCCTGGGCTTATAGTTTAGTGGAAATCAGAGGTATTTATCAAAGAATGATGCAAATATATAATTGGACACTATAATGGGATATGCTTTACAAACTAGGCAGCGTTGCTATGAGGATGCATTTGATCTCATACAACAGGGTAAGTTAGATCTGTCAGGCTAGGTTTCTCTAGGGCAGTGATGTTTGAATGAAAATCTCTGGCTGCTGAGACCATGGAGCAAGGGAAAAGCAGAGTGATTCCTATTTTCAGCTGTTATAGAGACTTGGTTTTCACAAGCCCAGAGGATATCAAAGACAAAAGTCAATTCAAACACATTAGCCAATCTGTTAGTGCAGAATTATGGTCTCTCAAGCAACAAAATTAAGATATATCCTAAGATCAAATGCCTAGCAATGACTTTTGGGAGCTAGTTCATTAGTGCTAGGAAGAGTATCCCAAGGCAAAGTGAAGTCAAGCAAGCAAGTATTGAAGCACAAAGGTTTTTCCAGGTGCTGGCTTGACAGGGAGAGTCATGAGTAATTGTAAAATTGATGAACGTGACACTGTTATTGCTGTAAACTTGGCACCACTGATTCCTTTTAAATCTGACAACTATATGATCCACAATTTCCTTTCCTGTGAGGTTGCGGTTAGAATTTGCCAATGAGGAAACTTTCATGCTATTTAGAAAGTTGAAGTAAAGCAGAAGACTGTACGTGGAAGATTGTAGCAGTCATACATGGAAGGCTACTGGACTTCTCAAGCTCCTACTTTTTTTTCTTCTTAAAGATTTATTTGAAAGTCAGAGTTACAGAGAGCAGGGAGAAAGAGAGAGAGAGAGAGAGAGAGAGAGAGAGAGAGAGAGATCCATTTACCATTTGCTGGTTCACTCCCCAAACGGCTACAATAGGCAGGGTTCTGCCATCTTAGAGTCTTGGAGCCAGGAGCCAGGAGATTCTTCCAGGTCTCCCACGTGGGTGGCAGAAGTTCAAGCATTTGGGCCATCGTTCACTGCCAGTAGCAGGAGCCGGATCGCAAATCGGAGCAACTGAGACATGAAATGCCACTCATATGGGAAGAATGAGTTGCAGGCAGGGATTAACCATCTATGACACAACAAAGGCCCTGCCCCTACTTTTAAGTTGCAAGGTTTGCAGACTTCTGCACAAGAGCCACCTTTCTCTCTCTGGTCAAATGCTTTTCTGGAAAATTTCTCCAGTTTTCCAGACGTAGCACTTGAAATATTTCAAATCCCCCAGACCCTACTACTTTGCATAAGCTCTAATTCCTGAATTCAAATATTTATTCTTATAGTACTTGTAGTGGGTCAGTTTTCCCATCTCACCCCAAACTAATACAATATTTGGAATTAAAAGTCAGGAGCATGGAAATTTATGGATAGGGATCTTTTATTGGTTATCTGAGATGATTAGATTTAAATGTATTAATTACCTTCATTTGCAGCAGTAATGAGTTACTAGCTAGTTTCTGGCAGGCATCAACAAAACAGCTACTCAAATTATCATTATAGTCATGTGGGAAAAGGTGCCAATAGAAGTTAAGACTGTATGCTGCTGCAATAGAACATTTCAGTGGAAATACTGTATAAAAGGACTATGGGGTAGATTGGTTGCTTCTAATTGTGATGGATAATTTAGGAAGGGGACTAAAGGATGCACTGAAGGCTCTAAAACTCCAGTTCAATGCTAGGTAAAGAATCAGAAAATGTCTGTGACTGTCCTCAAGGAAAGCCTATCTCCTATAGCCTCAGAGTTGTACTTTCTGAAAAGCCAAGTCCAATGCTTTGCCCTGAGTGGCTGAACTGCAATGAAGTAGGAATTCAAACCCATTCGGAAACTCTCAGTATAAAATAAGGTAACTGATTAGGAATGAGTGGGATCCAAAAAATTGGTAAGAGAAACTACCAATTTTTGTCTAGAAACTCCAACTTTTCCTGAGCGTGCCTTGCTAGGGCAAGCAGTCCTTCCCTGTAATAGAGGACAACAAGAGTCTTCTCGCACACGGAACCTGTAATGACCACTCCAGGATCGGTTCCCTGGTGAGTGAATATTGAGCTTTAAAACCAAGTCTCACCAACTGCATTGATTCTACATCTGTAGTATGACTCAAAACCCAGATGGACAGGCAGTATGTATGAGGTTTTTCAAATTTATTCCAGTAGAAATTTAGGAAACATAGATTGCAAGATATCTTAGGAATGTTAGACCAGGGTCCAGGCTGGGGGGAATATAATGTTGGATCAGACTGAATTTATTCATACAGATGTATTGCTAAAGATTGTGAATGCTGTATACCAGCTCAAGCAGCTGAGGGTGACACTAACAATTCCTTTTCTTTTTTAAGATTTATTTATTTAATGGCAGAGTTACAGGAAGAAAGGGAGAGATAGAGAGAAATAGATCTTCCATCTACTGGCTCATTCCTCAAATGTCCAGAGCTGAGCCAGGTAGAACCCAGAGGCCTGAAACTCCATCTGAATCCCCCACATTGGTGGCCAGAATCTGGACATTTGGGCCATATTCCACTGCTTTCCCAGGTGCATTAGCAGGGAGCTGGATCTGAAGTGGAGTAGTTGGGACTCCTACCAGTGCTCATATGGGATACTGGCATTGCAGACAGTAGTTTAATCTCCTAAGCCACAATGTCAATGCAGTTTCTTGATTGGTCAACTGAAATCTGGGCCTAGTAGTGGCCTATAAGCTAATTAAACCAAGATGTAAAAAATTTCCATGCTATACTCTAGAGCAGGGTTCTTAAGTCATGAAAACCAAAAATGTATTTAGATACTGTCAAGTGTTCCTGGAGGAGGAAAATTGGCCCCAATTGAAAATACTGCTATAGAGAAAGGCAAACAAGGGTGTGGGGAGCAACTCGGACTAGACTAAGTTACTGGAATTAAGACTTATTCTGTGCATCTGCTCTCCCACAATATGGCGCTGAGAAGGGAGTAAACAACTTCTATGCAGCTGCCTCTCGCCAACTTGAGTGATGACCTGCAGGAGTTGATCCTGCTCCTGATTGGAGAAGAGCAGCGTACGCGGTGTGTGGGTAGCAGAGTTGGGATTGGTGGAAGAGGACTATAAAGGAGGAGAGAGACAACATGCACCAGGAACACCTGAGGAACATCTGAGCAGCCCCTGAGAGAGCTGGCCGGTGGTGTGCCACTCCCCCGTGGAAGTGGGGAAAGTGGCAGGGGGAACCACCCTTCCACGGAGGTGGAAGGATGGCAGCCAACCCGGGAAGAACCAGCAGCAAACCCGGGAAGGGCCGAGCAGACAAAAGAACAGCGCAGGGTCCTGTGTCGTTCCTCTGCAAATGGGGGAGCGACATAATGGTGCTATGACTCAGATAGGAAACCTAGGAGGGAAGAAGTGGGAAAATACCAGAGAGAGAGACTAGGGAAGAGCCTAGGGAAAAGCCGGACGGAAAAAGTACAGGAAGAAGTTAGGATTGAAAGCGAAAGTGAAAGCTGGAGGAAACATAGACTCGGATGCAGACTATGGCGGGGAAGCTAGGAGATTAAAAGCGAAAGTGAAAGCTAGAACAAACAGACTTGGATACGGACTGTGGGGAGAAGCCAGGAGAAATGAGAGGGGAATATTGTTGGAAGAAAAGTTAGGAAACATACCGGGTAGAGAAAAATATGTTAGGGAAAATGAAGCTGCGGGGGCAGGCTGAAGCGGAGACGTAAGCTAGGTTGGGATTCGTCAAGTCAGCCCGGGGAGCAAAAGGTGAAAAACTAAAACCAGAGGTGGAGACGTAAGCTAGGTTGGAATCCGTCAGATTAGCCCAGGGAGCAAAAGACGGGAAGCCAAACCGAAGTGGAGACGTAAGCTAGGTTGGATTTCGTAGGTTAGCCCGGGGAACTTGGACTGAAAGCCGGTGGCAGAAACGTGAGCTAGGCTGTGTGATTCGCAGAAGCCGCTGCGTGCAGAGAGAGTGCGCGGGGCACGAGCTGGGAGAGCGCATGGGGCGCGAGTAGATAGGAAGTGTGGGGCTGGCGCGGGGCCATGGTGCGGGCGCGAAGGGGCGCAGAGACCGCGGAGCGCGCGCGAAGCCGGGAAGCCATGCAGATGAGAGAAGCGCGGGCTGAAGCCGCGCAGAGCCGGGAAGGCGCCGCGGGGCGAGGCGCCGAGAAGCCGCCTGGGGCGGGCGCCAGGAAGCTGCAGGGATAAGAGAAACAGAAGTTTAGAAGTAAAATGAGAGAAATAGGAATGCTGGTAGATAGAAGTAAAATAGGAGAGATAGGAATGCCCGGAGATAGAGAAATAGAGAAAAATAAGGCCTCCCCACAACACGGCAATGAGAGGGCTTGGATTCGGTCTGCCTGATTAGGCGATAAGCACCTGCAGGCAGAATATCTGCTGCAGGTCACCGAAGATAGGCACAAATCAACATCAATAAGTCTCCCCACAATATGGCAATGAGAGAGCTTGGATTCGGTCTGCCTGATTAAGGCGATAAGCACTTGCAGGCAGCTCGAGCAGAGCATGCACTGCAGGGCACCGAACACAGACACACATCAGCACCTAAAAACTTCCTCTCAACATGGCAAAGAGAGGACCCGGATTCGGTTTGCCTGATTGGTAGGGCTTGTAAGCACCTGTGGGCAACTCCAGCAAGCAGAGCAGAGTGTGTGCCATGGGGCACCGAAGACAGGCGCGTATCAACGCCAAAGAATAAAAAGAAAGGGGGAACTGTGGGGAGCAACTCGGACTAGACTAAGTTACTGCCATTAAGACGTATTCTGTGCATCTGCTCTCCCACAATATGGCACTGAGAAGGGAGTAAACAACTTCTATGCAGCTGCCTCTCGCCAACTTGAGTGATGACCTGCAGGAGTTGATCCTGCTCCTGATTGGAGAAGAGCAGCGTACGCGGTGTGTGGGTAGCAGAGTTGGGATTGGTGGAAGAGGACTATAAAGGAGGAGAGAGACAACATGCACCAGGAACACCTGAGGAACATCTGAGCAGCCCCTGAGAGAGCTGGCCGGCGGTGTGCCACTCCCCCGTGGAAGTGGGGAAAGTGGCAGGGGGAACCACCCTTCCACGGAGGTGGAAGGATGGCAGCCAACCCGGGAAGAACCAGCAGCAAACCCGGGAAGGGCCGAGCAGACAAAAGAACAGCGCAGGGTCCTGTGTCGTTCCTCCGCGAATGGGGGAGCGACACAAGGGCTTATCAAGGGCCAGCGCCGCGGCTCACTAGGCTAATCCTCTGCCTTGCAGTGCCGGCACACCGGGTTCTAGTCCCGGTCGGGCCGCCAGATTCTGTCCCAGTTGCCCCTCTTCCAGGCCAGCTCTCTGCTGTGGCCCTGGAGTGCAGTGGAGGATGGCCCAAGTGCTTGGGCCCTGCACCCCATGGGAGACCAGGATAAGTACCTGGCTCCTGCCATCGGATCAGCGTGGTGCACTGGCCGCAGCGCTCTGGCCACAGCGGCCATTGGAGGGTGAACCAATGGCAAAAAGGAAGACCTTTCTCTCTGTCTCTCTCTCTCACTGTCCACTCTGCCTATCAAAAAAAAGGGGGGGGCTTATAGAAACTCAATGCTGGCGTGGATTTCTTATAAATGATCTGCTTACCCACAGGTCTGTTATTCCACCTCAGAGAGTTCAGAAATGCACATACTTCAGGAAACAACGTGGTGAGCCTGGTATCAGGTCCTTGCAAGGCTCTGTAGTGGCAGTTCTCTGGAAACAATGGAACAATCAGTGCATTGCCATGGAAATGAGCTTCCCCTATTCAATGGTTAGTGATATCCTGGAGTGACATGATCTAAGAAACAATCAGGATTGCTTGGCCAACAGAGTCTTTGGTAGTGCTCAGTTTTTCATAGGTTCTTTAGACCATAATGAACCACCTAATAAAACCTAATTTGATTTGTGTAAGTACAACAAACAAATGAAAAATAAAACTTACCTGGTGACAGAAGTCTGACATGGATCACTACAATAATTATGTTTCCTCAACAAATTCCAAGACTTGAGTCAAATCAGAGTTCTAGAGCCCTTTAAAAGAGATTAGATGTGCAAATGTCTACATCCAATATCCAGAACCTACAAATATGTCACGTGACAAAGAGGAAACCTAAGGTTGCAGATATAATTAAGATTTCTAATCAGCTGTTTTTTTTTAACTTTTATTTAATGAATATAAATTTCCAAAGTACAGCTTATGGATTACAATGGCTTCCCCCCCAATAACGTCCCTCCCACCTACAACCCTCCCCTTTTCCACTCCCTCTCCCCTTCCATTCACATCAAGATTCATTTTCAATTCTCTTTATATACAGAAGATCAGTTTAGCGTACATTAAGTAAAGATTTCAACAGTTTGCTCCCACACAGAAACATAAAGTGAAAAATACTGTTTGAGTACTAGTTATAGCATTAAATCTCAATGTACAGCACACTAAGGACAAAGATCCTACATGAGGAGTAAGTGCACAGTGACTCCTGTTGTTGACTTAACAAATTGACACTCTTGTTTATGGCCTCAGTAATCACCCTAGGCTCTTGTCATGAGCTGCCAAGGCTATGGAAGCCCCCTGAGTTCACCGACTCTGATCATATTTAGACAAGGCCATGGTCAAAGTGGAAGTTCTCTCCTCCCTTCAGAGAAAGGTACCTCCTTCTTTGATGACCCATTCTTTCCACTGGGATCTCACTTGCAGAGATCTTTTATTTAGTTTTTTTTTTTTTCCCCAGAGTGTCTTGGCTTTCCATGCCTGAAATACTCTCATGGGCTTTTCAGCCGGATCCGAATGCCTTAAGGGCTGATTCTGAGGCCAGAGTGCTGTTTAGGACATCTGCCATTCTATGGGTCTGCTGTGTATCTCACTTCCCATGTTGGATCGTTCTCTCCCTTTTTTATTCTATCAGCTAGTATTTGCAGACACTAGTCTTGGTTCTTAGTCCTATCATTATGATAAACTATGAACAGAAATCAATCACTGGGACTAGTGAGATGGCATTGGTACATGCCACCTCGATGGGATTGAATTCGAATCCCCTGGTATGTTTCTAACTCTACCGTTTGAGGTAAGTCAGCTTGAGCATGTCCCGGATTGCACATCTCTTCCCTCTCTTATTCCCACTCTTATATTTAACAGTGATCACTTTTCAGTTAAGTTTCAGCACTTAAGAAGAATTGTGTATTGATTACAGTATTCAACCAAAAGTATTAAGTAGAACAAACAAAAAAATACTAAGAGGGGTAACATATTACGTTGCTCATCAACACTCAGGGTGAGGGCTGATCAACTCACCGTTTCTCATAGTGTTCATTTCACTTTAACAGGTTTCCTTTTTGGTGCTCAGTTAGTTGTCACCTATTAGGGAGAACAAGTGGTATTTGTCCCTTTGGGATTGGTTTATTTCACTCAGCGTAATGTTTTTTAAAAATATTTTATTTTATTTATTTGAAAAGCAGAGTTACACACACACACACACACAGAGATCTTCCTTCCATTGATTCACTTGTCAAATGGCTGCAACAGCGAGGACTGGGCAAGGCCAAATCCACAAGCCAGGAACTCCATCCTTTTCTCCTACATGAATGACCAGAGTCCAGGTACTTGGGTCACCCTTGGCTGCTTTCCCTGGTGCTTTAATATGAAGGTGAAACAGAAGTGGAGCAGCTGGGACTCCAATCAGCACTTACATGGGATGCTGGTATTGCAGGTGATGGCTTAACCTGCTGACCACAATGTTGACTCCTAATCAACTGTTCTTAAAATAAGGTGATTATCCTGGATTATCTGGGTGAGCCCAATGCAACCATAGAGATCCTTAATATGGAAGAGTGAAGCAAGAGAGTCAGGATCAAAGAGATGGCGTAGTGAGAAATATTCCACTGGTCACTGCTGTGTTTTAAATTCTTATTTCTTTGATAGGCAGAGAGAGAGAGAGAGAGAGTCAGAAAGAGAGAGATCTTCCATCTACTGGTTCACTGCCAAAATGTCCACAATAGCCAGAACTAGCCCAGGCCAAAGATGGGAGCCTGGAAATTATTATAAATCTCCCACATGGGTGGGAGGAACTCATCCATTGAGCCATCGTCTGCTGTCTCCTAGGTTATGCATTAGCAGAAAGCTGTTTTGGAAGCAGAGGTGGAACTTGAACCTAAGCCCTCCAATTTGGGATGTGATCATTTAACCACTGCCCCAAATATTTACCCCTTATTGTTGCTTCTGAAGACATAAGAGGTCAGTGAGCCAATGTAGGTAGCCTCTTGAAGCTAGAAATGTCAAGAAAATAGATTGTACTCTAAAGCTCCATAAAGGAATATAGTTCTAACAACACTTCAATTTTGGTACAATATGACCCATTTTGGACTTTGCTCCAAAACTATAAGGTAATAAATTTGTAGTGTTTTAAACCACTATATTTGTGGCAATTTCTTACAGTAGTCATAGGAAGCTAATATATCAGGTCAATCTGATTAAAGGCTCTGCTACACTTACAAAAATTTATACTGTGGCCGGCGCCGCGGCTCACTAGGCTAATCCTCCGCCTTGCGGCGCCAGCACACTGGGTTCTAGTCCCGGTTGGGGCGCCGGATTCTGTCCCGGTTGCCCCTCTTCCAGGCCAGCCCTCTGCTGTGGCCAGGGAGTGCAGTGGAGGATGGCCCAGGTGCTTGGGCCCTGCACCCCATGGGAGACCAGGAGAAGCACCTGGCTCCTGGCTCCTGCCATCGGATCAGTGCGGTGCGCCGGCCGCAGCGCGCCGGCCGCGGCTGCCATTGGAGGGTGAACCAACGGCAAAAGGAAGACCTTTCTCTCTGTCTCTCTCTCTCTCACTGTCCACTCTGCCTGTCAAAAAAAAAAAAAAATTTATACTGTAATTCTTCCTCCCAGCCTTTCCCAAAGGAGTTTATTCCCATTTACAGTGACTTCACCAGAGAAAGGAAACTAACCAAGCTTTCCAGGGATTAATAGAAACTGACTCTGAACTGATGCTCATTCCTTGATATGCAAATGCAACTGTTGTTCAATAATCAAGGTAGGGACTTATGGAAGTCAGGGACTTAATTAAATTTTGACTCATGTTTATCTCAGGGTAGTCCATTAGATTTCCAAGAAATGATTGTTTTCCTACTTCTGGAATGCATAGTTGGGAAAGATAAACTTAGATTTCCCACATTAATTCTGTGGAATGACAGATATTCTTTTATGCAAGGCCTTTCTCTATGAAAATAGAAAACCAAAAAGTAATACTGCACCAAAGACTTAAAATATGGAGGAATATTGTTCTCGACCACTTTACCCATTCACTCTATCAATGAGCCTGTGAAAATATAAAATGGATCTTGCAAATGACAGTGTATTATCATAAACTTAATGAGATAATGACTTCCATTGAAGTTATTGACCAAATATAAATTTTTATTGGAGCAAATAAAAATAGACCTTGATATCTGACATGACACTATTGATCTACTGAATGGTTTCTAGTGATGGTACTTTTTAAATTAAATTTAATTTTTTTGGACAGGCAGAGTTAGACAGTGAGAGAGAGAGAGACAGAGAGAAAGGTCTTCCTTTTTCTGTTGGTTCACCCCCGAAATGGCCGCCATGGCTGGCGCACTGCAGTTGGCGCATTGCGCCGATCCGAAGCCAGGAGCCAGGTGCTTCTCCTGGTCTCCTATGGGGTGCAGGGCCCAAGCACTTGGGCCATCCTCCACTGCCTTCCCGGGGCCACAGCAGAGAGCTGGACTGGAAGAGGAGCAGCCGGGACAGAATCCGGCTCCCCAACCGGTACTAGAACCCTAAGTGCCGTCACCGCAGACAGAAGATTAACCAAGTGAGCCGTGGCGCCGGCCGGTACATTTTTTTTTTTTTAAAGAAGATTTATTTATTTATTTACTCACAAGAATTACAGAGAGGCAGAGAGAGAGAGAGAGAGAGAGAGTTCTTCTATCTGCTGGTTCACCCCACAACTGGCTGCAACAGCCAGGGCTTTGGCAATCCAAAACCAGGAGCTTGGAGCTTCTTCTGCATCTCCCAAATGGGTGCAGGGTCCTAAGAACTTGGGCCATCCTCCACTGCTTCCCCATAGCAAAGAGCTGGATCAGATGTGGAGCAGGTGGGACTCGAACCGGCAGTCATATGAGATGCTGGTACAGCAGGCGGTGGCTTTACCTGCTATGGCACAGCACCGGCCCTTCTGGTGAGGTTACTTTCATATGGTAAGAGCAGATATATATTTTGGTATGTTATCTTACCTCAGACTTTTATTATAATCCAGTCTTGGGAAGACAGTTGTACAGAAGCTCCACAGAATATTATTCTGATCCACTCACTGCGTTGATGATATCAGGCCGATTAGAACTGGTGATGAGGAAGTAACTAAATAAAACCCATGTCAAGTGATGAGACCACAAAATTCAGGACTTGCAGAATCATTGAAAATCCTAAGGCTTTCAGACTCAGTAAAATTCCTTGGCATTCTGTGGTCTGGGATGTATTGAGATACTTCCTAAAAAGTGAAGGAAAAATGACTCCACCTGCTAGAAGAGGACATAACATATAGGGTGCCTCTTTGGATCCTAGGGCAAACTATACTTCATTTTGTCATTTTGCTTTGATTGATAGACTGTGTTACCTGTTCACTCTGTTAGTTTTGAGTGATTTTCAGACCAAGAGAAGGCTCTGCAATAGGTCCAGGTTTCTGTGCAATTTGCGCCGTCACTTGATCATATAACCCGACAGTAAAATACTTGTATCAGATTTGAGTGCTATCTGGAGCCATTGGCAAGCCTGCAGAACAAACAACTACAGTCCTTTAGAATTTTGACTTAAAGTTATTTTTTTTTTCTATGATATTTTCTTTTGGGGAAAAAGCTCTAGGGACTTTTGGATTCTAGAGGAGATTGAATCTTCAATAACTGGCCACCATTTACCATGTGACTTAAATTTCTCATTGTAAAATATGTGTTTCTTGACTCACTGTTATAGTTTCGGGTTTGTACAACAGTACCTCATCATCAAGCAGAATGGTATGCACAAGAATTAGCAGACCTTGAAGCCAGAAACAATTTGTACATTCAAATCACTTGAGATGCTTATAATTTCTACTCCAGTTGCAAGATTTCTTCTCCATCAATCAGCACCTATAGCCTCATAGCAAATCCCCTGTGCTCCATTTTTTAACAGCAGTGGAAAAAGCTTTTTGACAGATATTTCTAAGTTATATCCTGCTAACAATTGAACATGGTCAGCTACAACATTTCAGCACCAATCAGGGGTGATCCTACAGAATAGTAGTGAAGGGGCCAGCTCTGTGGCATAGTAGGCTAAGCTTCTGCTTGTGGCTCAGGTGCCTCAAATGAGCACTGATTCGTGTCCCAGCTCTCCTCCTCTGATCCAGCTCTCTGCTATGGCATGGGAAAGCAGTATAGGATGGCCCAAGTGCTTGGGCTCCTGCACCCACGGGGAGACCTTGAAGAAGCTACGCACTCCTGGCTTCAGATAGGCCCAACTATAGCTGTTGCTGCCATTTGGGGAGTGAACCAGTGGATGGAAGATCTTTCTCTCTGTTTCTCCTCTCTCTGTAACTCTAACTCAAATAAATAAATAAATCTAAAACAAAGTATTAGTGAAGGAAATACTCCATGGAAAATTGAGAAGAACTCTGAGAATTGTCCCTGGTTGGCCATTTTGTTTGGCAAAAAATGTGGATGATTGATTATTTAATGATGTTGGAAGACACAAAACTAGAAAAGTATTTATAAGGAAACCTGGCGAAGGTCTATGTGAATAAAACTCTCCAAAGTGTTTCAATATATGAAGATACTTGTTTCCTATGTAAATGATTACCAAGGGGCTCCCATATCAGATGAGAAATTAATAATTATAGGGACAAGAGGTAACTATGGGTAGATGTCAGTCATTCTCCATCTATGCCTTTCCTTGTCCAGTGTGCCTGTGATCAAAATGGCTGTCATAGCTGGGATAGACTGTCCACTCACCAAGGCTGTTGGCTATAGCTTCTAGTAAACCTGCCGAAAATAAAAAATCAATACTGATTTCCTCAGTATGACATCATTCCTTGGGAGGGTCAGCCAGCTGCCTGTTGACAAAGATGTGTTCTCATGGAAACAAATATTTATTGATATATATATTATAAATGTGTTGATATGCTGATATATAAAATCTATTCATATACACACACACACATATATATATATATATGTATATACTTCCCTTTCCCACCTAAAATGCTTTTACTAAAACTACCCTCTGTGGACTTCAGGCTTCTCACTGAAACAAACATTTATTGAGATATATATATATAGATAGATAGACAGACAGATAAATGTATTGATACATGTTGATATATAGAATCTATTCATATATTGATATGTGTATATATATTTACCTTTCCCACCTGAAATGAGTTTACTAAAACTACCCTCTGTGGACTTATTCACTGTCTGGTTGCTCCACCTTGACATTGTTTTTAACCAAGGAAGTAATTTTACAGTGAATATTACATAGTGGCAGTCTCATGCCCTCAGGATTCGTTGTGTTGTCATGTTTCCCAACACACTGAAACATAAGGCTTCTCCAAACACTGGCATGGCATTTTGAAGACATAGGACTTTAGTAGCTTGACAAACTACAGAGCTAAGAAAAAGTCCTTAAGATGCTGTGTGTGGCCGGCGCCGCGGCTCAATAGGCTAATCCTCCGCCTTGCGGCACCGGCACACCAGGTTCTAGTCCTGGTTGGGGCGCCAGATTCTGTCCCGGTTGCCCCTCTTCCTGTCCAGCTCTCTGCTGTGGCCCAGGAGTGCAGTGGAGGATGGCCCAGGTCCTTGGGCCCTGCACCCGCATGGGAGACCAGGAGAAGCACCTGGCTCCTGGCTTCGGATCAGTGCAGTGCGCCGGCCTCAGCGGCCATTGGAGGGTGAACCAACAGCAAAAAAAAGGAAGACCTTTCTCTCTCTCTCTCTCTCACTGTCCACTCTGCCTGTCCAAAAAAAAAAAAAAAAAAATGCTGTGTGTATGTTCTGAATCAGCAATATATATGATATTTCACCCATAGTCAGGATGCATAGATTTAGGAATCTCAGGGCAGAAATTGACTGATTCATTTCATTAGTATCTCTAGTAGTCCATTAGCAATATTTTTTTGTTATTTCCAGTCTTACAACTTGGGCTTGATGCTTTTCAGATCTTAATTACCAAGATTAGTGAACACAATGATAGCTATTATGAAGTTAAAACTGCAACTGTCATTGGCCTGGCAGCAAAGTAGGTTGTTACTGTAAAAGTTGGGGCAGTCATCCTGATTCTAAAGAGGAAATTAGGCTACTACAATAAAATGAGAGTAAAGGGAATCCAATTAGTACTCAAAAGACTTTTTTTTCTTTTAAAATTTATTTTGTTTGAAGGCACAAGTCTTAAGACAAAGAAAGAGAAGAGAGAGAGAGAGAGGGAGAGAAGGAGAGTGAGAGAGAACTACCCTCTGCTGGCTGACTTCACAAGCGCCCACCTAGGCTGGGGCTGGACCAGGCCCAAACTGAAATCCAGGAACCCTAATAAGACTCCATGTGGGTGGCAGGGACTCAACTCCTGGAGCCATTACATGTTGCCTCTCAGAGTGCACAGGACCTGGATACAGGCACTCCAGTATGGGATGTGGACATCCCAAGAAGAGCCTTAACCTACAGGGAGAAATTCTGCATTTAGAACCCAAAAGAATACCTGGTTTGCTTCTTGATATTCTTATGTTGTATGGCAGAAGACAATGGTAAAATATAGAAATCTAATACAGGAAGACTGGGATTCCAAGATGCTGGAATAGTGAGGGAATTTACTGCTTTAATCTAGGGGAAGATAGTTAAAGAAAAAAAAGTGGAGAGAGTGCAATCTCAAGGAAGAGTTAAGAAGAAAACTGAAGAGGCAACTCCATGCATATTAGAAGGACAATGTGGATATACATGGAGGATGTGGATGTGCACAACTAAGGGCCCCAGCAGCCAAGAATCTCAGCACCAGCTTTGGAGAGTGAGATGAGACCAGAATGCAGTAACCCAAGCCACTGTCAATAAGGCTTCGAGAAGAGCCTGGCATGAGTATGGCTTAGGGCCCAGTGGGGGACAGTGTACTTGCCAACCTAGAGAAAAAAAAAACAGGGGGAGGCATGTTTCTCTCCCCCCTACCACCTGGCACTAGCCTCTGTAACTAGGTACCATTTTGGATCTACATAACAGCTACATCAGATTGTGTCCTCAAACCCAGCAACTAGTTGAGAGGAGAAGCCTAAGTCTGGCTCGGAGAATTGACAGAGGGCTGGGCTCTCTTTACTGTGGAAGCTTAGTGTGCTGGGACAGACTGTAAAAACACTGGCTGCGTGGGAGGGCAGAGGGTGTGGCTGGGTCTCTGAGCAATCACTGTGGGTGACTCCACATGTTCAGGGCTCCCTGATTGCCTGATGAGAGTCATTGCTGCAGGATCTGTGCTCACACTGAGGACTGCATGGTTCCTTTGTGTGGTTCTTGTGGAAGCATGGATGAATATTGCATACCACTTGGCTAGTGCCAAGGCATTATTCTCCTTGGAGGAGAGGAGGTGAGCATGAGATGAAGCAAATAGAGCCAATCAAACCCTTCCCTCTGATTTGAAAAAAAGATGAGTATAACCACACCGAACTTTGATGCCATCTTGGACACTCCCCTCACCCTAGAGCATTGAACAGAGCTCACAAGTCACACCAAGCACATGCCTCTAGTATTCACTGAAAGAGCAGATACTCCACTAAGCGACAGAGGCATAGTCCAAAGATAAAATCCATCACAGGGGGGAAAAACTAACAAGTATCTCCAAAAATGCCTAAAAACAAATGCAGCAATTAAAAAAACAAGAATAAGGCTGACATCATCATGCCACCAAAGGAATAAAACAATGCTTCAATACTAGAATATGAAGATGAAGAGATTGAAGAAATGCCAGAAATGGAATTAAAAAATTGATTGTAGGATTACTTAAATAATCAGAAGCAAACTCATGAATTAAAGAAATCCATACAAGACATTAATGAAAATTTTTCCTATGAAATTGAGATTTTAAGAGAAACCAAAATGAAATATTAGAAATTGAGAATTTAGTAGATCAAATGAAAAATGTGGTGGAGAGCCTTAACAACAGATTTGGTGAGGCTGAAGAAAGAAATCTGAAAAACAAATCTCTGAATATTTAATAGTCAGACCAAGAATAAGAAGAAGGAGGAAGAGGAGGAGGACGAGGAGGATGAGGAAGATGAGGAGGAGGAGGAGAAGAATTTAGAAAACTAAAAAACAGTGTTGGAGATATATGGGATACTATCAAACAACCCAATGTATGGGTCATGGGAGTTCCTGAAGGCATGGAAAGAGAGAATGGATTAGAAGGCCTTTTTAGTGAAGTAATTACAGAAAACTTCCCTAATTTGGAGAAAGAAAGAGAGGTTCCAAGTATAGGAAGCACATAGAACTCCTAATAGACATGACCAGAAAAGATCTTCACCACAACACATTGTAGGCAAACTCTCCAGAAAACACAAAGAAGAGATTCTAAAATGTGCATGAGAGAAACACCAGATTACATTCAGAGGATCTCCAATTAGACTCACAGTGGACTTCTCATCAGAAACCCAACAGGCTAGGAGAGAATTGAGAGATATATTCCAAGTCTTAAGAGAAAAAAACTGTCAACCCAGAATACTGTCCCCTGCAACACTCACATTTATGAATGAAGGTGAAATAAAGATCTTCCATAAGAAACAGAAATTAAAAGAATGTGTTGACACTTGTCCAGCCTTACAAAAGATGCTTAAGGATGTGCTACACACAGAAACACAGAATCATGGTCATCACTATGAAAGAACATGAATGCAGAAAATCTCCCAGTAAAAGTATGAAGGAAATCCAAAATAAACAATAGGAATATTTATGGAAAAATGGCAGGGCCAGGTCATTACTTATCAATAGTCACCTTGAATGTAAATGGCCTCAACTATCCAGTTAAAAGATACAGAGTAGGTTAATGGATTAAAAAACAAGACCCATGTATTTGCTGCCAACAAGAAACACATCTCACCAAGAAAGATACTCACAGACTGAAAGTGAAAGGATGGAATGACATATTCCATGCTAACAGAAACATAAAAAGGGGCGGTGTAGCCATCCTAGTAACAGACTAAATAGACTTTAACACAAAAACTATTAAAAGAGACAAAGAAGTGTATTATTTAATGATTAAGGGGTCAGTTCAACAGGAAGATGTCACCGTAATAAATGTATCTACACTCAATTGCAGGGCACCTGGCTATTTAAAAGAAATTTTAATGGATCTAAAGGGAGACATAGACTCAAATACAATGTAATAGGGACTTCAATACTCCATTTTCCACAATGGACAGATCAACCAGACAGAAAATCAGCAAAGAAACAACAGAGTTAATCAACACTATAGACCAAATGGACCTAAAGAATATCTACAGAATGTTTCATACTACAGTTGCAGAATACACATTCATCTCATCAGTACATGAAATAGACAACTTGCTAGGCCATAAAGCAAGTCTCAGCAAATTCAAAAAATCAAAATCATACCATGCATCTTCTCTGATGATAATGGAATAAAGCTGAAGATCAACAACTCAAGAATCTCTAGAACATAAGCAAACATATAGAGACTGAAAAACATCCTCCTGAATGAACAGTGGGTCATAGAAGAAATTAAGAGATATCAAAAAATTTCTGGAGATGAATGAAGATGACAATACAGCATATCAAAACTTATGAGATACAGCAAAAGTAGTGTTAAGAGTAAAGTTTATAGCAACTTGTGCCCATATCTTACTGTTGAATTGATCCGTTAATTATTAAATAGTGTCCATGTCTCTTTAACAGTTTTTGTGCTAATGTCTTGTCTGATATTAGGATGGCTACACCAAGTCTTTTTTGGTTTTTGTTAGCGTGGAATATCTTTTTCTATACTTTTACTGTAAAACAAACTCTCAGCAAAGTGAAGAGGCAACTGATAGATGGGAGAAATTATTTGCAAACTATGCAACTGATAAAGGACTAATTACTAGAATATATAAAGTGCTCAGGAAACTCCACAACAGCAAAACAAACAACTTAGTTAAGAAATGGGCAAAGGACTTAAACAGGTATTTTTGAAAAGAGGAAATCCAAATGGCCAACAGACACATGAAAAAATTCTCAAGATCACTAGCCACAAATCAAAACCACAGTGAGGTTTCACCTCACCCTAGTTAGGATGACTTTCATACAGAAATCAAAAAACAAATACTGGCAAGGATGTGGGCGAAAAGGTATCCTAATCCACTATTGGCGGGAATGTAAACTTGTATAGCCACTGTGGAAGACAATATGGAGATACCTCAGATATCTGAATGTAGACCTGCCATATGATTCAGCCATCCCACTCTTGGGAATTTATCCAAGGAGAATGAAATCAGCATATGAAAGAGTTATCTGTGCACCTATGTTTATTGCAGCTCAATTCACAATAAGTAAGATATGGAGTCAACCAAAATGCCCATAAACTGAAGAATGGATAAAGAAATCATGGGATATGTACAACATGGAATACTACATAGTGGTAAAAAATATTTGAAATCCTGGGGCTGGCATTGTGGTGTAGCAGATAAAGCCACCACCCAGCAGTGCCAGCATCCCATATGGGTGCCAGTTCAAGTCCTGGTTGTTCTACTTCCAATCCAGCTCTCTGCTGTGGCCTGAGAAAGTAGTAGAAGATGGCCCAAGTCCTTGGGGCCTGCACCCATGTGGGAGACTTGGAAAAAGCTCCTGGCTCCTGGCTTTGGATCGGTGCAGCTCCAGCCATTGCGGCCAATAGGGGAGTGAACCAGAGAATGGAAGACCTCCCTCTCTATTCTCTCTCTCTCTCTCTCTCTCTCTCTCTCTGCCTCTCCTTCTATGTGTAACTCTTTCAAATAAATCGTTAACAAAATTGAAATTGTGCCTTTTGCAACAAAATGGATGCAACTGGAAAACATTATACTTAGTGACAAAAGCACTATGGACAAATACCATATGTTCTGCCTGATCTGTGGTAACTAATAGAGCACCTGTAAGGTAATCTATAGAAGTGAAATTGAGATGTGATGACTTTGAACAGCCCTTGTCTTAACTGTTGAGGAACAGTTTTTTTTTTTCATGCTATTTGTTGAACTCTTTACTTAGTGTAGAGTTAAACTTATGTGTATAAATTTCACTGAAAATAAATATTAAAAATTAGAATGGGAATAGAAGAGGGGGTAGGAAGAAGGATGGGAGTGCAGGTGGAAAGGTGGGTGGGTTGGGAAGAATTGCTGTGCTTTTAAAGCTGTATTTATGAAATGCATGAAGTTTGTGTACCCTAAATAAAATGTTTCTGGAAAAAAAAACAATAATTTAAAAAAAGAGAAAAGAGTATAGACAAGACTATATTTTTGTTTGTTTTTTTTTTATTTTTTTATTTAGTAAATATAAATTTCCAAAGTACAGTTTATGGATTACAATGGCTTCCCCCCCCCATAATTTCCCTCCCACTCGCACCCCTCCCATCTCCCACTCCCTCTCCCATTCCATTTACATCAAGATTCATTTTCAATTATTTTTATATACAGAATATCGATTTAGTATATATTAAATAAAGATTTCATCAGTTTGCACCCACACAGAAACACAAAGTGTGAAATACCATTTCAGTAATAGTTATAGCATTACTTCACATTGGACAACACATTAAGGACAGATCCCACATGAGAAGGAAGTACACAGTGACTCCTGTTGTTGACCTAACAATTTGACACTCTTGTTTGTGGCGTCAGTAATCTCCCTAGGCTCTAGTCATGAGTTGCCAAGGCTATGGAAGCCTTTTGAGTTCGCCGACTTTGATCTTATTCCGACAGGGTCATAGTCAAAGTGGAAGTTCTCTCCTTCCTTCAGAGAAAGGTAACTCCTTCTTTGATGGCCCCGTTCTTTCCAGTGGGATCTCACTCGCAGAGATCTTTCATTTAGGTCCTCTTTTTTTTTTTTTTTCAGAGTGTCTTGGCTTTCCATGCCTAAAATACTCTCATGGGCTCTTCAGCCAGATCCGAATGCCTTAAGGGCTAATTCTGAGGCCAGAGTGCTATTTAGGACATCTGCCATTCTATGAGTCTGCTGTGTATCCCACTTCCCATGTTGGATCGTTCTCTCCCTTTTTGATTCGATCAGTTAATATTAGCAGACACTAGTCTTGTTTGTGTGATCCCTTTGACTCTTAGACCTATCAGTGTGATCAATTGTGAACTGAAATTGATCACTTGGAGTAGTGAGATGGCATTGGTACATGCCACCTAGACAAGACCATTAGTAACAGAGATCCTTCAAGATGATTTGGGTAACTCCCAAGTAAAAAACCACAACCAACTAAACTGAAAAAAAAGGACAAAATGAAGGCTTACTGGAATAAAAAAAGACATTCCAATTATGGCCAACACATGAGTTGCAGAAATAACAATTGTAATTATGCTCATATTACCCAATATAAAATACCATAGTAATGATTACCCATGTACTTCAGTATTTATAATACTGGATTCCAAAGAGGTAAATGTAACCTGGCTAAAGAGGGTAGACATCAACTAGAGATGTTCAAATGACATACAGGACTTCAATCTCCTCTTTGGAGCAGGTTGTGTTTGCCTTTTGTTGTCATAGGATGATGTGGGTGGGTGTTGTGTCATATCAAGTTAAGCTGCTGCTTAGATTGTCCACATTCCATATCAGAATGCCGGTTTGATTTCCAGCTACTACTCTGCTTTCCATCCAGTTCCCTGCTAATGTATCTGGGAAGCAGCGGTTCAAGTACTTGAGTTCCTCCCCATGGGAGACCTGCCTTCAACCTGGCCTAGCCATGGCTTTTACAACCACCAGGGTAGTGAACCAGCAGATGGAAGACTTCTGTCTCTCTGTCACTCTGCCTTTCAAATAAACAATCAAGCAAACAAATAAACCTTTTTTTTTTAATGGATGATTGCATTGTACTAATTAAAACCATGAGGTTGATATATTCTTTATTTAGGAGTTAAATGTAGTTGCCAGGAATGGGAATATTTGTCAAATTTCCAATGATGTAGATTTTTCTAGATTGTTGTCAGTTTGGTAACATCCCAGCAATTCCTTTTTGAGCCTGGGAAATATATTTCCTGAAACACCCTTCCCTCTGTGCTTCTGTAATAGAATTTTCCACTAAGAACAACTTGCATGAAATTCAGAAGGCAGGATGGAAGAAAACGAGGTTTTAGAAAGTCATTGCAACCCCATGTATCGGCTTCCAAACTTCACAAGCCCTCCCCAGCAGTGACAGAGGTTTGAAAATGTTAGCATAAGTGATGCCATAATAATTTGCCTATTCCTGTGTCTCTGTCTGACATTTGTGACTGTTTAACAATTTTCCAGCTGCAGCCATACGGATTATCCTCCAACAGTTCTGTTTTTGGATAAGCCCTGTTTTCTTTATTAATCCCAGTTACCCCAATTCAAACTGGTATTCATTTCGTTTTCTTGAACAAACTCAGACTGATTCAGTGATTATTTATTGCAGGTTTGTATTCAGTACCCATGGTTCCATGGCAAGTTGTGTCTAGTGATGTAAACTGCAAATGGAAAATGGATACTATGGAAATTATTTGGTAAAGTCACAAAGTGTCAGAGCCCCTGAGAAGCCCCTATGAAGATGTCAGTGGGAAAACAAAGGGTAAATCAGGTACATGGATGAGCAAGTGTATGGTAGATCAGGACCAGGATGATGGAGGGACAAGTTCACCTCCTTCACGCTGATTCCACACTGGAAACACACATAATTCACTTGCTGGTTAGAAGGAAGGCAATTCCTAGCATTCTCTCTTGCCTTTGTCAGGTTAGGTTCACAACCAGTGCAGTTGAAGCTACACATGAAAGGTAACAACAGTGCTGTTTCTAAGGCACTGAAAAAAGCATGGTCTGACAATGGGGATACAAATATATTAAGGGTTATTATAGTCCAGACCTGGAAGTAGGGCAAAGCTTATCACCCGTAATATTAAGTTAACACACTGAATTCTAATCAGCTAAGACTTTAATGAAATTAGTAATCACTACGTTTTTTCAGCTCACAAAGAATATATTTCTCATCTCAAACTCATTTCTCAAGATCACTGTGTGTATCCAATTTAGAGTTTAGAGTTTCTCATTTAATAGAGTTTATATCCCAATCGCTATTTATCAAGCAGCCTTGAAACTGAAATGATTTATTCAGCAAGACCCTTTTCTTATCCCATTTCATAGGTATACTAATTTGGTTTAATTATCAACTGTAAATGTGGTAAGATTAGAAAATTTAGCAATTTTATGGTAGAAACATTTTACTATGCCCTATTTAATAATGAGATAGGGGCACAATCATTTTCTTAAATTGTAAAAAAGCAATTGCAACTTTTTTGTATGTAAAACTCAAGCCAATCCCAAACTGTACATCTTCAGTGAAAGGTTGTGTGGTTCATATTATAACTTCAACACACATTGACCCACTTAAATTAGTGGGGTGATTCTCTGTAATGGATTGCACTGGACACTGCCCTCGGTTTGGAAAATAATCACACAAGCTATGAGCAGAAATTTGAGATCTGTTTTTACTATAAAAATTACTTGAAGATGGTATTTAGCCTGCTGGTTAAGGCGTCTGGGCCCCACATGGAAGTGCCTGGGTTTGATCCCCAGCTCTGGCTCCCAATTCCAGCTTCCTGCTCCTGGGAGGTAGCACTGGTGACTCAAGTAGTTGGCTACCAGCTTCAGCCCAACCTAGTTTTGGCTGTTGTGGCATTTGTCTATCTTTTTTTTTCTCTCTCTGTCTCTCTGCCTCATAAATAAATAAAGTTCTTCAGGTAAGGAGCTTAACATCCATTTTAATAATAATAATAATAATAAAGTAAAAGGAAAACGCTTCAGTTTCAGCTGATGAACACGTTTCTGCACGCACGTTGGTGCTACATCTGCGTACACACACCTACACATGTGACAGGCCTGACTGCAACAGAAGCTCCTAAGCCCCACCTACTCCTCTCTGCTCCAGCAGTTGCCCCTGTCTAGCAGGATCTATTGACAAGGCCCCTTCTGGACACTTGCTGACAGGGACAAGGAGCTTATGGGTTTTGAATGGAAAGGATTTGCTAAATAAAGCTTAAATCCCAGCCTTCACCCCTCCCTCCCAGAGGTCAGGGCACTAAAGGCCTTGGTAGCTATGGCGATCGCAAGGTGAACCATTGAATTATTGACATCTTTGAGCTTGTTGCTGGACACTGATCCCCAGTTAAACCCAGTTAGGAAATTAAACTCATGCAATTATGTTTTCAAAACGAAAATGCAGAGTGAGAAAGCTTCTTCTTTTTTTTTTTTTAACAGTCATATAATTTGAGGTTTGTGCCTCTCTGGTCCATTGTCAAATACTGATTATCTTCTAATTTAAACATCAACACATCATCCTGGTGAAATTAAGCCTGCCAACTGCCGAAGCTCATTTTCTTCTATGAGTTAATTCTATTTAACTTAAGTTTGTCAGCTAATATGACATGCCATATATTTAAATGTCTTTGTTTTCCTTTTCATTTTTTTCTGTGGGTCTAACATATGATTTATTTATTTCATAATAATCACTAAAATGAACATAGTGGCTAAAAAGTGAAAAACACTCTTTTAGGATAAGATTGGCCTTCTTTGGATTTGCTTTTCAAATGGAATGATTTTATCTTATGAAATTCTGATTGTTGCTCTTAGTCTATTCATGTCTTTGAACTAAGCTGACCCGCTGGCTCCTATTTTGGCTAACAACCTTTCAAAAGCAGGGAACTTCAGATCTCACAGGATTCCTTCAGAATAAGTGGCTTTAGATGGCTCCATTTCTCATCATCTCTCACTTCCTGATTCACTTCTGGTACTGTCTCAATATTATTGGTTTTTGACCTCTAGCACTTCCTAGGGTGAGCTGAATTATCATAGAGCTCCTTTGCATGTAAACGGTAACCAACTTGGGTTTGCCTGAGCAAAATGCAGAAGTTATGGTTCTTGCTATGGTTTGAATGGCTGTGCCCTCTCTAGAATTCATGTTGAAGCTTTATTCTCCAGTGTAGTAATATTGAAAGGTAGGGTTAGGAGGTGATTAGGGTCAGCCTGAAGTCCTGTGAGAAAGAAATTTTTCTTGCTTATAACCGTTCCAACCTGTGATATTTTGTTATAGCAGCACAAAAACAGTTCCTCCAAACATGGGAATGTCAAGAGTAACAGGAAAAAAAGGGTCACAGGCCAACAGGGCTGGCTTTATCTCCCTTTCTCCCCATGTCAGTGTGGTTCTCTCAGGAGGCTAAGGACTAATTGCTGTGGATTCAGGGATATGCTCTTAGAACTTGAGTACCTGACAGGAAAAGGCTTTAGTTTTGGGTTCTTGACTATCAGTGACCCCCCGAGGCTCTTGTCATGAGCTGCCAAAGCTTTGAAAGCCATTTGACTCCACAAACTCTGTCAGTATTTAGATAGGGCCATAAGCAAAGTAGAAGTTCTTTCCTCCCTTCTTTAATGGCTCCTGCTTTCCACTGGGATCTCACTCACAGAGATCCTTCATATAGATAATGTTGTGCCGGTGTCTTGGCTTTCCATGCCTGAAATGCTCTCATGGGCGCAAAAGGTCTCTAAGCTCATCTTGGGTCAGCTATCTGTTTCTCTTGGCCATCATTGTGAGAAAGAAGGGACAGTCATATTGGCAGATGACTATGGCCATTTCTGCTTCACAGAGGTATGTATGCAGTGAGAAGAGGAACTTTCCCTGCAAGGAAGAAGAGTGCTGTTACCAGAGTAAAGACAGAATATCAGACCCCCAAAACTACTAATGTTCACAAAACAAATTTATACTTACCTAATCTCTAAGTTAAGTCATGGACTTTAGAGTAAGACTTGAGTGAGTTCAAACCCCAGGTCTGATGCTTGCTGATTTCTTTGACAAGCCATTTACTCTTTTTGAGCTTCTATCTCCTCATCTGCAAAATGGGAGTAGAATATTTAATTCCTAGGTTTGGAGAAATTACATGAAATAATGGTCATTGAATACTCAAAAGATTGCCTATAGAAAACACTTAAAAACTCTAATTGTTATGCGTTTTTAGTTGCTGATTATTCTAATCACAACTTTGTTAGGCAGTTTGCTGCCTTTAATTCCTACCAGAATTTTCCAAGGCCTCTCAAGGAATATTTATGCCTATGCAAATTTGTTCACTACCAAAAAGATCATTATAATAAGAAAGCAATACCATTGTTATTGGATTTGTATATAAGTAACAAAATAAAGCATGCTTTATTATAAATAAAATAATTATTGGGGGGTAGGTGCTGTGTCACAGCAGGTTAAGTCCCTGATTAGGATGACCGCAACTTTTATTGGAGTGCCTGTTTGAATCTTAACTGTTCCACTTGCAATTCTGCTCCCTTTTCCTGCTCCTTGTAAGCAGTGCATGATGGCTCAAGTACTTGAGTTTTTGCCAATCACATGGGAGACCTGGATGGAATTCCTGGCCCCTGGCTTCAGCCTGGCTCAACCCTGTCGTGGCTATTTTGAGAATGAACCAATGGATGAGAGTTTTCTCTGTGCATTTCCCCCTGTCTATATTTCTGACTTTCAAATAACTAACTTACTAAATAAATAAATATTTAGAATTTTTATTTAATGAAAGGCTAATTTTGTGATTATAGAGTAAATTGAAAGTATGTCATTATAAAAATTAAAAGAAATATAAAGTAAGAAGGAGGGAGGCTGGGAGTGAGGGAGGCTAGGGTGAGAAGTATCATTATGCTCTTAAAACTGTACATAAAATACATGAAATTTGTTCCCTTTATAAATAAAAAATTTAAAAATAACTGTTAAGCACTTAATACATACGATACTCAGAATTTTGTTGTTTGCTTTATGAAATCTCAAGGAAATTAAAGGTATGGGTCTTTTCCTGGAAATTTCTTTTGGGGCGATGTCTAACATACATACAACAACCAAGAAATTACTTGACCCATGGGATGCTCAGTTTTATGTTTTGACTTGACTGGATTAAGAAAGACATGGATGGATAATAAAACATTATTTCTGGGTGTATCTGTGAGATTGTTTCCAGGAGATGATAGCGTTTGAACAGACTGAGCATAGTAGTTCCCCTGACCAACATAAGCAGTCATCGGTAAGTCCATGGAGGACATGGATACAACAACAAAATAGAAAGAGTGATTTTTTTTCTCTTTTCTTGGGTATGACATTGATCTTCTGCTGTCCTTGGGCACTGTCTTCCTGGTTCCTTGGCCTTTTCGTTTGTGCCAGAACTAACCATTGGCTTTCTGAGCCTCCAACTTGCAGCATAGATCATAGGATTTTCAACCTGCATCATTATATGAACCAATGCTTGATACAGAATCTCTTTCTAAATATCTATTTTATATACCTCTCTTTCTATCTGTCATCTCCTGTTTATTCTGCAGTTCTATAGAATCTTGACAAATACAGGTTGTATAATCAAAAGCTGATTTGGAACACACAGTATGAGTCAAGACTGGGAAAGATACAAGTACTTAATTGGCTGGAGAGGATTTCAATTTGAATCTGAAGAAAGAGTAATATTTATTAGGATAAGGGTAAGCATTCCAGGCTAGGTAAGTTTCAGGAAAAAATGACAGAAGCAGAATAGGTCAAGACATTGAGCTTTTGGGAAGATGTTGTCCCTTCCCACCTTACAACACATTTATACATAGTATACTCTCAAGACTATATGACAGGTAAAGTGGCTTTATCAGTGGTCCTAGGAGCAGAAATATGAAGCAGAAGGAAATATACTAATGTGTATGGATATGTGGAAGAGGATAATAGTTGAGTTAATAGTCAGACCAGGGAAATATATAATGTGAAACATTAAATAAAAGAAAATATGAGGCCAAATGTACTAATACTTTTGGTGACTAAGATATTATAGAAATTAAGGTCACTGGAATAAAAGAGGCAAGGATCCACGTATATGGGGTTGTGGAAGAGATGCTGAAGTCCTGGATGACAAGGACAGGTGTTGAGGTAAAGAGGACTATGATCCAGTTGCTGACATCATAGAGGAAAGTTTGACCTGCAGTTGCTCTGAGGTTGGTAATAAAGAGTAGAGGCAGAAATGAGGGAAAGAGGTAGGGTGCACCTGACAGTGAATGCATGGCTTCCACGCTCAAGTAAGGAACTAAGAAAATGCCAACCCCTCCCTTTCATCCAGTAAGTTGGGGACGAAGAGTATGGATGGGAAAGGAAGATCCCTCTCTTGGATTTGATAGAGAGGAATGAGTGAAAACAGGTCATTAAAGGAGAATCAAGATTGGGTCTTAGCAAACTGATGCTAAAATTCAATTACAGATGTTTTGCCCACCAACAAATAGGATATCCAAACAGAATACTAAGAGTTATTGCAGAGCCAGCGCCACGGCTCAGCAGGCTAATCCTCTGCCTTGCGGCGCCAGCACACCGGGTTCTAGTCCCGGTCGGGGCGCCGGATTCTGTCCTGGTTGCCCCTTTTCCAGGCCAGCTCTCTGCTATGGCCCGGGAGTGCGGTGGAGGATGGCCCAAGTCCTTGGGCCCTGCACCCCATGGGAGACCAGGAGAAGCGCCTAGCTCCTGCCTTCAGATCAGCGCGGTGTGCTAGCCGCAGCGCGCCGGTCGCGGCGGCCATTGGAGGGTGAACCAATGGCAAAGGAAGACCTTTCCCTCTGTCTCTCTCTCACTGTCCACTCTGCCTGTCAAAAATAAAGAAAATAAATAAATAAATAAAAGAGTTATTGCAGGAGAAACCAAAATTAAGCAGAGTTGAGGAGAGGGGACAGTCTGGATAAGAATAGGTCTGTAAGAGTGGTTCCCTTACTTGCCCTTGAAAGGGTAGCTGAAGCAGTCCATCTTCTCGGAAGGCTTTCTTGACTCTCATCTCTCCCAAGAGTCCTTCTCCGTAGTGCCTTAGGTCTGAATACTTACAAATCTCCATTGCAATTCTTGGTTTCCTCATCTGTCTCTTTTCCTGCACTATAAGCATCTTTAAAGGCTTGTGTCTTTTTCATCTTTGTGTATTCAACCCTGACAGGGCCTGGGCATAAACAATGCATAAGATATCTTTTGAATGAAGAAGTGAGTAAAAGGAGGGTGGCGGAGATCTATGCCTTTAGCATATCACTTTGTGAACTTCACCCATGCTCCTGGCTCTGTTTGCTGAGCTGACTTTCTATCAGTATCTAGAACAACACTATCCAATGTAAATATAATGTGAGTCATGTAATGTCCTTTCCTAGTGGACACAGCAAAAAAGAAACAAGTAAAAGTAACTTTAATAACAGATCTTATTGAACCAAATCCATTGAAAAAATCATCATTTTAACATAATCAATAGAAAAATTATTGACATGGTAACTTTCATTCTATTTGTTATTACTATCTTTCAAGTCTGGTCTGTATTTTACACTTAGGTCACATCTCAGTTCAGACTGCACACTGAACTGTTAAATAGCAGAAAAACCATCTAACTCTAAAAAATTATGTATTTTAATACATCATCCATAAAAGATCATACACATATCTTCCAATGAATTCAATTTTTATGTCCCTCCCAACTTCAAATGTAGAAATTCTGCCCTCCAAGGCTTTATGGCATTAGGTCGGGAGGCCTTCGAGATGTGATTAGGTCATGAGGAACCTCCATGAATGGGATTAGTGTCCACCTAAAAGAGAACCCAGAGAAATTGCTTGCTCTTTCCACCACGTGTGGATACAGTGAGAAGGCATCATTTATGAACCATAAAGAAAGACCTCCCCAGACACTTACTCTCCTGGTGACTTGATCTTGGCTTCCAAGCTTCTGGAACTGTGAGAAGCGAATTTCTGTTGTTTATATACCACTCGCTTATGGTACTGTTATAGTACCCAAATGGACAAAGACATACAATGTACATACACTTGTAAATATTTATGTATATTATATATAGAAATAATATAGAGATTAACACAATGGAAGCTTAGTTCTCTCATAGTCAAGCTGCTCTCTGACATTTGGAATGGAGAAGAAAGGTATGGAGAGTATGCAGGATGTTTGTAAAGTCCAGGCCACAAAAATTCCACTGGCTTGATTTAGTCCTATGACCCCACACAGGTGCAAGGAAAGCTGACAGACGCAGTCTTCCTGTGGACCCAGACAGAATAATGTGCAAAGCACATTTCATTGTCTCTGACATTATTTTATTTCTTTGCTTCCTAATTTTTGTTTGGAATCCATAGAAAAACATTAAATATGAAATAAGTGACAAAAAGGACATTTAAGTTTTATTCCTGATGATGAATTCTTTTGTTATGGTTCCATTCAACAAGATAGTAGATATTGGGTAGAGATTTATATATTGTATCATTCTAAGTAAATTTTTATACCTTCTTTGGTTAAGATTTTATTTATTTAATGATATGAGTTGAAATTTGTGAAATATCTTTTCGGCAACTGTGGAGATAATATAATTTCCTTTTTGATACTTTAATATTGTGAATTATGTTAGTAGACTTCTTAAGGTTGGGTTATATTATCTTACTCCTAAGAGAGAGTCTAACAAGAGCACTTCAAAATGTTCATGAAAAAATTCATTTTGGTTCAAATATGAAATTTCTGAAATTCATGTATAGCTTTTTTTTTTTTTTTTTTTTTTTGACAGGCAGAGTGGATAGTGAGAGAGAGAGACAGAGAGAAAGGTCTTCCTTTGCCGTTGGTTCACCCTCCAATGGCCGCCACGGCTGGCATACCACGCTGATCCGAAGGCAGGAGCCAGGTGCTTCTCCTGGTCTCCCTTGGGGTGCAGGGCCCAAGCACTTGGGCCATCCTCCACTGCACTCCCTGGCCAGAGCAGAGAGCTGGCCTGGAAGAGGGGCAACCGGGACAGAATCCAGCGTCCCGACCAGGACTAGAACCCCGTGTGCCGGTGCCACTAGGTGGAGGATTAGCCTATTGAGCCACGGCGCCAGCCATGTATAGCTTTTTAATAATCCGTATTTCCATGCATTTTTGATGATTCTTCTTATGGATGGAGTTTAAAATTTTTGCAGCAACATAGACATGTTTTATTTTCCATGAACGTTTAGAAGTATCCTTGTATTTTCATATATGTGTTTACAATGTTTTTGAAAAGCTGGATTATAACTGATATTACTGTATTTAAATTTTATCAGTATTCTTAAAAGATGATTGAGTGACACTTTTTTTATATTTTATGATTCATAAAGTGAATCTGGGGGCTTGTCTTTTCTTAGTCCCCTGAACTGTTGAAACATCCGAATTAATAGTTTTTGAAAGAGAGAATTCCATAGGCAGTTGCCACTGTTGCGTGCTTCAAGTAGTTGTCTCTGGATCCCTCACTGTTCCACCTGGGCAGCATCCATTACGTCACCAGTTCCTGCCATATGCTAAAATGTTGAATGAGAACGCTTCTACTACTTTCATGCATTCTTTCTGGTTCTCAGTGCTTTTTTGTCATAACAATATGTTGTGAGTTAATGCTGCTGCATCACTGAAATTGTATCAAAACTAACAAAAAATCTTTTTAAATAGTGATTCCAGTTTTTCATACGTTCTCTGCTTGAAGTCGTGAATTCTTCTCATGTATTCAGTCTTTATTACTTATCTCTGTCAATGTAATTGTAGATTAAACAGTACTCATAGGTGATATAAATAGCACTTTCGTGGGTATAGGTTCGTGGCTGTCTGGACGTGGATGGATTAATGGGTGGTGAACGTACCAGAGCAGGTGTTGTCTCTGGTATAAGTGGACCAGCAGGCAGCGTCTGCCTCTGCAGGTGACGGAGCAAGTGACTAACAACTCAGGTCTGCTGCACAGGGGTCATGAGGCATTTTGTGTACAAGCTTTATCTTAGCTACACAGAGTAATGTCTGTGTGATGGGTAGCTTTTCTGTCAGCTTTCTCGCATCACAATGAAGAGCCCCTTTTCTTCCTTAGACAACATCTTGTCTACTCTTCTCAGTGTATTAGGGGTTCCACTTTGTAGAGTTGTAGAAACTGGTCTGTCTCACTGCTCATGTTTATTCATAGTAACGGGCACGTGACTAAGTCCAACATTACCTTAAAGCTATCATGAGACTTCTTCAACATGGCCCAGCTCATTGGTCCAAAAGGTGCAAAGTGATCCATGCCTGTCAATCTGCAACTCCCCTGAAAGGTATTTGAAGATTAGAGCTTAGAGGGTGCTAATGATCAGGTGTCTGACTGCAGGAAGAAAAATTTGTGGCAAAAAAAAAACAGAGCCAAGAGGGCTGAGTCCTTGGTTCTAGTAAAATCATCTCTTGCAGTGCCCTGCTTTTTTTTCCTTCAGCCGTTCAATTTCTCATATAATTTTGTGAGCTCCCCTAATAAATCTCTGTTTTTTAAAGATTTATTTATTTATTTATTTGAATGACGGAGTTACAAAGAGACAGAGACAGAGACCTTGCATCTGCTTGACCACTTCCCCAATAGCTACAACAGCTAGGGCTGGACCAGGCCAAAGTCAGGAGCCAGGAGCTTTTTCTGGGTCTCCCACTTGGGTGGCAGGGGCCTAAGCACTTAAGGCATCTTCCACTGAGTTCCCAGGCCATTACCAGGGAGCTGGATCAGAAGTGGAGCAGCCAGGACATGAACCTGTGCCCAGATGGGATGCTGGCATTGCAGGTGGTGGCTTAACCCACAAAGCCACAACATGGCCCAAATAAATCCCTGTTTTGCTCATGTCAGTTCAAGTTGGAATTCTTCAATTTTGACCAAGAGTATGGTGAGTACAGGTATATACACACACACACACACACACGTATGTGATACATGTTACCTATATCAAACCATGGAACTTCAGCTCCTCAAGTGAGACTCTGCTGGTTGCCAAGACTTGAACAATATTGTTCCCTTCTATATTTGTTGAATTAGCTCAGTGGGGCGGCAAGTGGGCAGAATCAACCACAGTGCTAAGGTCATTACCTTAAACGTAGATTTATATATATTTTGATCTCTCTTAAACTTTCCTTTTATGTTAACTTTCTCCCCCCCCCCCCCTATCTTGAGACTCACTTCTTGTTACAGTTTTCTTTCTAAAATAAACAGGTTTTCCCCAAACACTAATATTGGGATATAGTGAAGCAATCAGATTCCAAAACCAGACGTAACAGGGCATCAGTACTATACAAATGTTGTTTCATAATTAAAAATTAAATATCTAGTGACTTCTTCAGTTAAACTTTTGGCATGGGGCCAGTCACAAACATTACTGCCAAGACTGGCATTACCCATCCTGGGTGGAACCCCTCCATAATCCTTGATTTTGATGCAGGTCAGTAATTCACTCAATCTTGTCCACAGATCCTTTGACTTCCACTTCAGACTTACATAAGTATGCCTCCACTCGAGCAGCTAGAAACTCTCCTTTGTCCTTGCTGGCAGGCAAAAGCTGCCAGTGATGAAAGTGATGAAATTTGGACCCTAATTTAAAGTGCCGCATTTTTTTTTATTTTTTATTTTATTTATTTATTTATTTATTTTTTTTTTTGGACAGTGAGAGAGAGACAGAGAGAAAGGTCTTCCTTTGCCGTTGGTTCACACTCCAATAGCCGCCGCGGCCGGCGCGCTGCGGCCGGCGCACCGCGCTGATCCGATGGCAGGAGCCAGGTGCTTCTCCTGGTCTCCCTTGGGGTGCAGGGCCCAAGGACCTGGGCCATCCTCCACTGCACTCCTGGGCCACAGCAGAGAGCTGGCCTGGAAGAGGGGCAACCGGGACAGAATCTGACACCCCAACTGGGACTAGAACCCGGTGTGCCGGCGCCACGAGGCGGAGGATTAGGCTACTGAGCCGCGGCACCGGCCCTCACCTTTCTTCTTGAGCAGAACTATTTTCCCCCAAAAATTGATGAAAAAACAAAATTAGGATATGTAGCCTATTCTAATCAAATAGCTGGGCAGATTCTTTCTTGGAAGAAATGCTTTGTCATTGGATAGCCTTATCATTGGCAATAGCATCTTTTTTATAAAGAGTATAACACACATGGCTGATAAAGTTGCAGTGAAGTTTAACCAAGCTTAGGATCAGCCTTATAACCTTTCACTACACTTCCCTTTCTCGGTCCCTTGGTGACAGTCATTTCTGTTTTTCCTATTAAACACCTACCAACCCCAAGAATCTTGGAGCTAACTCTCTGCCTCCAACTGGTTGTCTTGCTGCAACTTTAAAACAAGACGGTTGTGAGTCCACACTAAATCTGAGTGCTCTAACACAGAGCAAGACTTCCACCAGGAGGGGAAGGCAGGCAGCCCAGGTTCCTCTGGCTCTGCTGCTCTCTGATATCACTAAGCTTGGCCTCCACCCCTCATCTCAGTACCTGCACTCACCTTCCCTCATTCATCTTGCATGAGCCTTTTTCTTATTCAGAAGTCCTTGTCTTTAGAATTGCCACTCCAAGTCCATTCCGATGTTTTTGTGAACTCTAAAATCCCATCTCTGTAACAAGACCTTTCCTGATTAACCTCATTTGGTTCCAATCCTTCTTCGGCTTTGCAATCTCTCCAAACTCTCCCACGTGTTATGGCTCTGAATGCCTCACCTGGTCTTTTCCCTCAGTTGCTCTCTGTGGGTGTGGCACAACTCCCAGCAGACTGCAAACATTTTTGGTGCATGCCCTAGTCATTGGGTGGTAACAATATGAATTCTAAAAAGTTAGCATGGGGAGCCTACTATGCTCCACACACAATGTTAAGTAATTTACTGGCAGAGTATTTAGAACCCTGTTTGCCACAGAGTAAACCACTAACACAGGTGTGCTGTTACTATTCCCAGCCCTAGGAACTTGCCATTTCACAGAGAGGGAAACTCTGAGGTACCAAGAGCAACATAGCTTGCCCAGGATCACAGAGATCTTTAGGGGCAGAGACACACACACAATTTTCTAAGTAGACCACACCTACTAATCAATCCTTTTTGCAATAATTCCCCAGCTGTTTTCCAACTATACACTGTACCAAAGGTGGCTTTTACTTTGGGATTCTTTCTGCTTTTGAAATTCAATTGCTGCCAGTGCCACAGCTCACTAAGCTAATCCTCCGCCTGCGGCCTCTGGGTTCTAGTCCCGGTCGGGGCACCGGATTCTGTCCCAGTTGCTCCTCTTCCAGTCCAGCTCTCTGCTGTGGCCCGGGAGTGCAGTGGAGGATGGCCAGGGTGCTTGGGCCCTGCACCCGCATGGGAGACCAGGGAGAAGCACCTGGCTCCTGGCTTCGAATTGGTGCAGTGCGCCGGCTGAAGTGGCCATTTGGGGGGTGAATCAACGGGAAAAAGGAAGACCTCTCTCTGTCTTTCCCTCTCACTGTCTAATTCTGCTTGTCAAAAAAAAAAAAAAAAAAAAAAAAAAAAAAAAAAACACGATAAAAAGAAAGGAAGAAAGAAATTCAATTGCCACAAACAAGGAGGCTTCAGAAATTTGTGGAAAATGGAATTTAAAGATGTTTTTAGTGCAATAAATTTGAAAACCACATTATTTTCATAATATACATTTCCATAAATTTCCTGAATACCCCTCACATATGGAGAAAGTCACAAGTATTTGTAACTCCCTGTAGATTTTCATTTTGAAATTTAAAGGCCAGCTAAACATGTATCCTTAGGGGGAACAACAAGTTGTTTTTTTTTTAAACACACCTAAGTTGCTTAGGAACTGAGTTTGTGCTTTTAAGTATTAATATGCCACTTCGGTAGCCTCTTCATCTACATTTGCTGTAGCATCCCGCAGCCACCAATAGCTCCTCTTTGCCCTGGTACAAAGAGAGAGACCCTGTCCGAGGCTGAGCAATATTCTGTCACAATATAAACGATCAATAAAATTGTTAAGAGATTTAACCCTGATCATATAACACAACTTAGTTCTTACAGTGACTTGGCGCGCATGCGCATCCCACCCTCACCTGGGCTTGGATCTGCAGCAGCTTTCCTCCCAGTCATCTGTGAGGTTGCCAAGGAGGTAGGGCCCAGGTCTACTACCCCTCCAGGGTTTCAGAGGGGCTTTCCCTTCCCTCCCATGTCTCTGGTCCTCCCTCTCACAGGCCACCTTGTCCTGTTCTTTAGCTGTCTGGGCCTGGGGTCCACTGAGTGTCTCCCTGGATTTCTGGCGAGCAGTCAGGTGACTTTTTGACATCCTCACCAGACACCACATTGGGTGTCATAGCCTTCCCAGGAGGCTGCTGCTGGGCCCCCAGCTCCCAGCCCCGAGAAGCCACCAACCCCCTGGGTTGCACCCACAGCTCCAGCCACCCAGCATTGGCGAGGCTCCGGCTTTCCACGCCGTGAACCAACGGGGCCTGAAGACCCCTCCAGATGCAGGAGGCGCTTGGCGAAAATCCAGCCGTTTAGAAGTCCGTTTCTTACAGTTGGCAGCTGCAGCCACAGTGGGTGGTGAGCAGGCGACCCACCTGGGGCCGCAAGGCGGCTCACGTGCGCTGGCTCGCAGGATGCCGCGGGCTGGCGCCGCCTGTCCGGGGCGCCCCGCGGGCTCGCGGCTGCGGCCAGGCCCAGGGGCCCAGGTGCTGGCGAAGGAAGCAGGCGCGCACCGCGGTCCTCGCTCGGGCAGAGGCCTCCGCTCCTGGCCTGCTGCCGGCCCTCCTGCCTCCCGCCCCAGAAATGATCCCAAGCGCTGCCAGCTTGATTCCAGAGCCCCACTCGGTGCGTTCTTTTGTTTCTTTGTGTTAATGACAGTTCCCAGCCTTTCGGCATGTCATGCGCAATTACTCCCCGGGCCCTCTCCAAAGCAGCTGGGGAGAAATTGCCTCTGCAGCATCCCTTCGGGAATAATTGTTTATGATGTGACGTCAGCCGCGTTGATTTCCCCTCTTGAATGAGAGAGAGAGAGAGAGAGAAACTCACAGATGTGTGCTGAGGCCACAGAGAGTGACATTTGGAATTCCTTCAGGGCAAAAGGAGATTGGAATGAGAGCTTCAGCGTGTGCTGCTAAGATTTCAGGCTGCACGAAATTATTAAGAAGTTTTTCTTTAAAAAAAAAAAAAAATCTGCAGCGAGCCACTTAGGTGCTCCTTCTATCCCAGAGTCTCCCTGTTAAGGTGGCGGCGCCCGATCATTAATCTTGCGCACCCAGCCGCTGCCATACGCTTAGGACGACGAGGAGGGGCGGGGGAAGTGCGTCACCAGGTGGGGAAGGGGCTGTGTGTGCGGTGACAAACGGGAGGCCCTGGGGGGTGAGGGGAATGGGGCCGGGAAATAGGTTCTGTGCTCTCTCTGGGGGTATTGTGTCAGGAGATGCAGGCTGGCTACCATGTGACGCGGTCCAGAGCTGAAGGGATTGGCCGAGGCAGCGCAGGCGGTGCAAGCCCGGCCGGCTGGCTGTTCCTCTCCCTTTCTCTCTCAGCATCTTTCCCCGGGAGCCTGTAGGTGAAGCCGCACCAGCAGCATCCATGGGCTGCCTTTCGGGTTAACACTTGTCTCCTATGGTTTCTGCAGCGCCGACAGCCGACCTCAGCAGCAGCAGCCTTGGGAGGACTTAGCTGGGACCTGGATTCCTAACCCTCCTGTGTTTTTTCTCGGACTCCTTGGAAATTAAGGAATGCAATTCTGCCACCATGATGGAAGGTAGGATGCGCTGTGTTGTGGCTGACTGACTTCAGGCAAGGTCTGAGCAGAACAGCATTGAGCAATGTGTGCAGCTGGTTTTGTCTCGGTTCCAGAACCCGGTGGCCAGGGGTTTGCAAGCAGAAATGCTGCAGTTTGCTTGCAGTGGACCAGGGCTCAGACTAATGGCATCAAACCAGAGGACTTCTGCCCGGTGCACAATCTACAGAGCTCCCAGCTCCTTGGGGGAAAGAACAGCCTGAAGTGTTTGCAGCGAGCCGAGATAGAGCTCAGAAAGAGCTTGCAGAGCAAATAAGTTGGGAGAGGAGATAAGGTTTTCTGTGCTGGGTTCCTGGGACTACGCTGATTAAACATTTACAATGGAAACTTGTTTTCTGAAATTGACATGAGACAGGAGAGGTCATTGACAGAGTTATCCACACTCTCATTTTCAGTGAGCTGTTTAAAATTTTTACACAATCTTGTAAGATATTTGTATACCTGCAATTTACATCATATTGGGGAGGTGGGGGGTGCAGCAAATTTGGTCCATAAAGTGTAATTTTATGAGGATGTCATTGCAACCGAATATGAGCAATATGAGGGGAAAATCCAGGCCTCTTGGCTACTGATTCAGGGTCTTATCAAGTTAAAAACAATTTTGTGTTTCCTAAATGCTTTCTCTGTGCAGTGGTTCTTAGCAAAGCATCAAATGATTATCTGCTGATTCTCTTCCTGTATTCGACATTAAGTATAAGGGGGAGCTTTCCCGGAGGGGAGAAGCTATTTAAACTCTATTTTATTCTTGCAAATGATCCTTCCCAGCTCGAGACAGTGACAGGCAAGCTTGCCTCAGAAAAGCAGTAAGCTGATCAGGAAAGAAGCAGGCAGCTCTATGCTGGCTTTGATTTTCTGTTTTCACACTACAGGATGGTGCAAAACTCCTGGCCTTTCCTAAGATGACAGGCAGAAATTTGTCCCCAGCCTGGATTTCACAATGCAGAAACGAGTGCATAATGGGTCTCAAATCAGCCATGAAAATGGCACAGAGGCCACCTCTTAAGCCAAGGTCTGTCCTACAGATTTTAAACGTTCCTTAGAAATTCACCAAAATGGAATAAGGCAATGATGGTGTAAAAAGAAAAACAGCAGTGGAGCCTGTACTTATTTGGCAGAAATGAATTCTTTTTGCTTTCACTGTCATCATGTCAAACGCTGTTAATGTGATTTGGGGGAGTGAAGGATCCTGGAGTCAACACCCACAGCTTTTAGAAAATAGCCTTGAAGGGGAGACCGGGTCTCGTTTTTGTTATGGAGCCTGGTCTTGTTTGCAAAGGACTCTTTAGCTAGTTCTTTCAATACAGGCCCGAACTGCTAATGCTCTGAGATTAAATCATTAATTCAAAATAGATTTAATCTTTGAATAACAAGGCAAGGCAAACAGAAAGTGTATTATTTATGTACTTTTTGATTAAATGTTCATGTAGACTGTCATCAGAAAAATAATCTTTCCTATAGAGATACACTCTATTTCTCCAGCTAAATTTCATATAGTATTTCTTAAAAATACAGCTGCACACATTCTGATCCGATTTCCATCTTACATACAGAATCAGAAAGGCTTTCATTTTACTTCTTGCCTTGCAAGCTGCAGAACTAACGGGTCTTCTCTTTTACAGGCAGTACCATGTCTTGAGGTTCATTAATGATTCTTCTGGTAATTTGGTCTATTGTGCCATCTCAGAATGTCAGTGCAAAGCCCTGTGATAAGCTTATCTGGGCTGCCTAAACTGAAATGAGAACTGTAACAAAGACTTGTGCTGGAGCTGAATTAGCACTATTGCACTGGGTTAGCCAAATTTATCTAATGAAGGATGTTATCTTAGCACTGGTATCAATTGGAGGTGACACTGTGAATATAGTTGACTTCTATCAGATCATTGCAAGAGGAATTGGACAGGTGTTCCCAGTGGTTTAAAAATTTAAGTGGAAATACTATTTTTTCTACCTGTAGTTTCTCTCTCCAAGCTTTCCAAGCTTTTTATCTACATGGTTCAGGGATCTTAGAAAAGCAGGAAGGAACCTTAGCCTAGAATCAATTTGCCTATCAATAGCCTTACAACTTAGTTAACAGTCTTTTTGACAGTATATGTTAATGTTTATGATATTTCAACCCTGAATTTCACCTTTGAATTGGCCTTAGTCTGAAGATGTTGGGTAGCCGTTATTGCCACTTAATTCATCCCTTGAGAAAACCAGGCTGTTACATCTAGCTCAATAACCTTGGAAAGAAAAGAAGTCCCCTCCAAGGTACCCTAAAATCCTACCCTCTGCTGAAACATCAGTGATTTCTGAGATTGTGCCCCCAATATCTAGTTAGTTAAAATGAGGTCCGTTCTCACCTCATCCATGTGTCTCACACACACAATAGTCCACACACACACACACACACACACTTCTAAGAGAAGGTGTGTTTGCTCTTGGATGTGCACTCACATGGCTGAAGTGTTTTTGTCTGCAGCTCAGAGAAAGCCTGGCCATGGCAACTTTTCAAAGCCACTTCCCCAATCTGTGTAGAGCAAGGGTAAACAAATATTCAGCAGAATGGCTTGTAGTTTAGTTTTGTGCTCTCATTTGTGCAGAACAGGATATGGGCTCCATTCATTTAATGCCTATTGCAAATCTTGCTGGTAGGTGAGGAATGTTACTTCCTTCCCTGGTCATTCTAATATCTTGGGAGGAGATACATAATACTGCAGGAATCTCAAGAAGATTTGGCTCCATAATTCACTTCAAATATTATTTTTAAGGGACTCTGATTTGTTGCTGCTTGCATTCTTTATTTTTTGGCAATGGTTGGTATTGAGTTGCTTCTTTCCTGAACCAAAGTCACGTGATATGGTGCCTTCCCTACTATGAATGTGAAGGGAAAGATGGTGATGGTGATCAAAGGGGTTATTTGCTGAGAGTTGTATGTATTAACTATGCTTACAATGCAGGATAAGTGGTTAGGGCAACAATTCAAGGACGAAAATTTTTCCATTTATTATCATTTAAGGATAAAATAGTGGGTTTTTCTTTCTTTCTTGTTTTTTTTTTTTTTTTTTTTTTTTTTTTTTTTTTTTTTCTGTACTGCCTAAGGTAAGTGAAATAAATTCAGGGCTTCTTAGCTTATCTATTTGTGAGGCTGCCTGGAAAGTACTTTTCTTGTCCATGCAAAACTAACTAAAGGTGTTTTGTGTTTTGATTCCATATTCAGGCTCTTAGCACAATATTAAAAAGATACATTTTTGGGCACCATGGTTCCATACTAAGTAACATTTTTTTTTTAATTAACAAGCATAACTGTAGGAGATTTTTGAATTTAATTGCAATGTTTATGATATTTACTACTGAAAATAATCTGCAAATACGTGTATTCTGACACAAAATCAGAAAAATGGTGAAATGAGATTTGAACTCAAGTCCATTCAACAACACATGTATTTAGTGCTCTAGCAACCTTTTCTTTTTACTTTGTGTAGAGGTGGGTGTTTTAACATAATTGAACAAGAGAATTTAGCTTATTTGGTTGCATATTCTGATGCTATTTTCAATATGATTCCTGGTAGAAACATACTTTTAATTCCATAGTAATGACTTTTCAGTCCAAAATCATTATTTAAATTCTAGATTATTTGTTTATGTTATTGTAATGAAATTTATAAATAGTAATGGCTGTTATTTCTATCTAAAAATGGGTATAAATATAACATTTTATAAATATAAAATATAACATTTTATAATATTTGGAAAATTCTTTGCCCTGGCCAAAAAGGAACACAAAGTATCTTGAAGGTGGAGTTATTCATTTTATAGTTAGCTGAGAAGTTTTAAAGGGAATGCTTCTGAATCCCTTCCCCTAAATGATAAAGTTACTTTAGAAAATCTAAGCATGTGAGATTCTAATATATGTTCCATCACTTATGTAATTTCTCCTTTTCCTCAGGGCTCTGTGTCAGGAAGAGACTCTTTAGATTAGAAGTCTTCATCCTCTTCCAGGGATCAGTTGTAAATCTCTAAAAGGAATATGTAGTCTTTTTTTTTAAAGTATCAAAATAAACCATCCTAGAACATTGGAAAAATTCTTTCTGTTGCCTTTGACACATGCTCTATCTGTATTTCAAGTAAACATGTTACAGAAGGTCACCAGACCTCAATTTCTGTGTCCCTGAATGTTGGTTACCTGGTTACTTGGAACATGTTTTCTCATAGGAACAGTGATCAAAATGATGAGTAAAGTATTGCAGTTGTCCACCAAATACCATTAGCCCAATATCTAGCAGAGATACTAAAAATTTTCATGAGCTATGAAAAGAACCATTTGGCTACCACAGTAATTATCCAGAACAGAGTTATGGCATTGTGTTTTTAATTTCAAATAGTGCTGCTTGAGTTTGTGCTTAGATTTCTATCATTATTTATCTGTTACCTTTTTCTTTAATTTTTATTAATACAGAGAAGAGATGTCGTGCATTTCATAGTTGCAAGTCTAAGAGCATAACCATAATATGCCCCCCCAATCTCCCTCCTTCTTTCCTATTTTTTTCTTTAATTTTTTGCAAAAGCATAATTTCAATCAACTCTATAATCATAGGCTTAATGCACCACTAACCATAATATTCAATGAACTTGTAACAAAGATACTTTAATTAGAGGACAATGAGACCCTGGAGAGAAAAACTGAAGGCATTTTCAAGCAAATTTTCAGAAGTTTTTGAAACTATTGACACTGGATTTTTCAGTTTTGTTCGGTTTTGCCTCCATACTGTGGCTTACATGTTGTTTATCAATTTTATTATAGGAACTACCCTGAAATTGTGAGTAAGTCATTACACAAACTCAGAGATGGAATTAAAAGAGGGAGAGATAATTTACTGAGATAACTGAGTAGAAGTTGGAAGGGAGATAAAGGGTAGGGATTAAAATGGATTTGGGTTAGTATATCTGAAGAAATTCATGAGAAGTTAGCTGAACAAGGAAGGGGTCATAGAGAAAAGGAAATTGGGGAGCATGGTAAAAGCAAGATCACCCAGACAGTAAGCAGGGTGTAGGGGAGAGACATTGAGTCTAACTTATTGTGCAGTGACTAACAAATGGGTGGGCACTGAACGGCTTGCCTACTGATGGGAGAGCTGTTGGGGAATGACATTTAGCCTTGGAGAGGGATATGTCTCCATTCTTGGGACTTGTATCCCAGTTCAGTACATCTGCAGGGTTTATAGAAAGATATTGAAATAGATTTGATGATATTATTTTCTAGTTTGAAAAATATGAGTGTCTTCCCATTTTTCTCTAAAAATCCACAGCCTAGATGCTCTGGCCTTCTGTGCCTCCTCCAGCTCATTTGATGCCCCTCTTATACTGAAAGCTACACTGCCTGGCTTGTAGTGTATAGAAAAATTTGTCCCGCTTCAGAGCCTTTGCTTTGCCTAAAACACTCCCCCAGCTCATGGTATTAGATTGTCTTGTAGTCCTAGAAAAATTGCTACCTCCTCAGGAGGCCCTCAATATTTTCCTTGACATACCAGGCTCTCAAATACATACCCTGGGCCACTAAATCTGTCTCAGTCCCTCTCCCTCCTCAAATGTGTACTTATGGTTTAATGTATGTGAGCTGAATCTCTCCCTTAGTGGTAAGCTCCACAAGGCCTGGAATCTGGTATACCATACTTACCCATGCATTCTTAGTCTTTGCCACAGGTAGACAATTATCATGTTTATTTATTGAATATGAACAAAACTAGTTACAAATGATTCAGATGACTACATACTGTTCATTGTTAGGTATTGGAGGGATTAAGGAGGGACATAAGGAAAATAAATTACTAATTTACACTCCAATTGGATAAACAAAATCTGAAAAATTAGAAAATAAGACAATGTACTGCAAGGTGCTAAATTGTGAGATAGAGATAACATATTTGAGAAGGAAAATAAAATAAATTGTTCATTTCAAAATACATACTTAAAGTATTTGGGTAATTAACTCCAAAGAAATGTCCTATTTTGAAAGAGACGTGAGGGGCATAACTATTCAAATAAATGTCCATAAATGCCCAGAAATTCTAGAGTCAGTTTTGTCAGTCTCCTGTATGTTTTTGTCTTTTCTCTCTTCCTTTGCCCTTCCTTGTACTTCTGTCTTTCCCTTTTCCACATTTTTATTCATCTATCCCAACTTTCCCTTTTGGGGTTCTTTTTCCTTTTCTCTGGTTTATGAACAAATCTAAAAACCAGAGAGTATGACTTGGAATCTGGGAAAGTATGTTTAAATAAATAAGGAATGTTGACAAGTGCAATGTTGAAAGATGTATTTGTCTGCACAGTGGCAGTGACATGCGAGATTGTTTTTATACCAGAGTATTCCTGATTGAAAAATCAGTTACTTTTAGGAGTTCAATGTTCTTGTTCCATTTGTGCAGTCAGGGGTTGTTGGTAGAAAGAACATAGACTCAGAAGTTAGATTTGGGTTTGAATCGAAATGCTATGACTGCTTGAGAAAGTTGCTTTACATTCTTCGGCTCCGTTTTCTTGCAAACAAGAATGAGATAATTGATCTGCCATCCCTCGAGAACTTCCAGTGCTAAGAGCATCTCACCTTTGCTGAATGATTTTGAGTCCCACATCTCCTTCCTCTGAGGTTTGAATTTTAATGATTGATTCTTCTTCCTTTCACCTCAGAATTTGTCCCTGACATACAAATAACGCGAACACATCACTTTCTTACTTTTATTCCTTTAATCTTCCTCTATTGTTGTTTTTGCATGTATGCACAAGTTAGTTTTGCATCTTCACTGGATTGGAAAACAAAAAATGCATTGTTGCAACCTTCTTATATGGCATGTAGTATTCAACAAAAATTATATATTGAATGCATACTGGATATCAGGTACTGTTCTAGATGCTGAAGTTTGGCAGTGAGTAAAACAGGTAATGCAAAGTGATTTTAAAAAGTAATAAAATACAGAGTAGATTTCATTGGGATGAGTACTTTGAAGAATACAATGGAGTGTTGAAGTTATTGTCAGGAGTGGTGATGGAAGATTTCCATGAGGAGACATTTGGGCAACAACCCTAGGGATGGCAGGAATTGAGAGCAGACGTATAATTATTTGAAGGGTCAGTTCACCAGGCAGGGAAAGAATAGCCTCACATGCTTGGAATGGAGGTTTGTAAGATAGGACTAGGAGTGAGTTGGGTATGTGGGCCATGAGTTTGGGTGGGCTAACAGAGGAGCGATCAGGGAGGGGTCTCAGAGGGGTAACATGCAAATAGGCACCCATGAGTCCTTTGCATTGGTAGGAAAGCCAGTCTGTCCATGCAGAAGTCGCTTTTTGTGCATGGATGATCCATGTGTCAAACCGTGAGGAGGCATTCATAAGCCTGGGGTCCTTGTACTGGTTCTGTGTGTTATGATGGTGCCTCTCAAACTCCTTCACTCCACATAGCTAAGTAATGGATGAATACCATGTTTTTTCCTTAGCTTGTGAGTCCAAACCCAAAGTTCAAACTGAGAGCTCAGCTATAACTCTTAAGTTTCAACATTTCTGTCAAGATATTATCCCCATGATAGGAGCCACTTCAGAATCAGAATTGCAAATCAACTCACAGATTTTTCGACCACGTGCCAAAGATCTTTATTTTTATTTTTGGTTCATGCCAACTGCAATTATGTATCAGTGATATTATTTTTAGGATTTTTAAGAGGCTGTGCAGAGTTACTCATGTTACTCATGTGATCTTTAACCAACAGGACAAGGAAGAAACTATTGTGTTCACTAAGGACATTGTCATAAGATTATATGACATGTTCGCATGCTTTAATGTTTAAGAAAATGCTCTATTCATTCAACAGATAAATGTGGAACTTTCCCCTTAGTCTTGGGTGCTGTACTAGACACTGTGGAAATGATGGCCAAAAAGGCAGTGACGGTATGCATCTGTGGAAGAGTCTAGTGTATGCTATCACATTCTCATGCATATGTTTCATTCTTGCAACATCTCAATGTGATAGAAAGAATAAGTAATAAGTCTACCCGTGTTTTAAACAGAAGGAAACTAGGGCTCACTGAATCGAGTGGGCTCAAGGTGATCACCTTACTATGTAGCAGAAATAGCATTGATTGGCCAGGCTCAACTCCTAGTCAAGTGCTCTTGATTTGCATAATGATGTAACTGGAAAGTCCTGTTCATATCTAAAATTGTTTGGCCTGATCTCTTGCTAACAAACAGTAGATCATGTACATTTGGTATGATGTCCCAAAATCCGTCTTCAGAGCTAAGCAACTTAATTTTACTATCAGCTCATGATCTTTCCGACTAGCCTTGCACTTGGAGAAGGTCAACTAATACAGTAATAGTGTTTTACCTAACTGGGCTCCTTTCAGTTACCCTAATTGTTTCTTAAGATTTTATAATCAGACGGTCATGATATGATGTTACTAGTGCAATGAACTCTAAACTTTCACAGCTTACATTCTACAAAGCATTTATCAAAAAGTCTGGCTCCCACCATGAACAAAAGCCCCCTTTTTTCTCTGAGAAGGACAGCTCAGTGTTCACTGATATTCTGTGAAAGACATGACCATTATCATGAAAACATGATAGTGTGTGCCATCATTTGAAGATTACCAAAGCGATTCAACCTCATTTTACAGCTGAGGAAACCAAAGGCAAATGAAACAACTTAACCAAGGATTTTTATTCTCACTGTAAGAGAACAAGTCAAAGTTTATTCTGGTAATGATTCTAAAAATGTGAATACACAAAGACTTGGAACTCATGGTATCTTTCACGTTCAAAGGTGTTGAGGCTGGTTGGGTGACAGCCAAAAGACACACAAGTGAATGTGTCCCCAGGGTCCTTGTTCTACTGAGTACACATACAATGGGGCCATTTATAGCTCTCTCCTCTGCTTCCATGGCTCATCCATCCGCTCTCCGTGAGTCAGTACAGTGCTGTGGGAAAGATCAGAACTCGAAGCAGACATATACTTTCACTAGCTGTGTGACCTTGAGTGATTCTGGAACTTGGTCTCGGCTTCACCATTTGCAAGGAAAGAATAATGCTAGATCCTTACCTCTCACAGTTACTGAGAAAATCAGAAGAGATAATAGATAAGAAAAATCTGAAATATTTGGGTGAATGCCCATTATTTACTCAGCTTGGTTGTTATTGGGGATTGGATTTCTTAGCATTTAGAGCCTGGAAGTTTCTGCTTGCTATTTTACTTACGATGTGGATTATTGCTTCATTTCTGCAGATAGGTCCTAAAGCTTTCTCTCTTCTCTCCACTGTACTGTTCATCTGCCAGCACATGTTATCATCCTTTACTCCCAATGGCCATGTTATATACTATCCCTTTCCTGTTCATGGATGCCATTACTTGTCAATCACATCCATCTTTTTCTCTGGCAAGCATCCATCTCAATATATATTTCCAGGCATCTGCAAACTAATGGAGCTGGCACATAAGATGGCATCACTTTGCTTTCTCTACCATGGGAAGTTTCCCAAAGTTGAAATAAACCAAATAAAACTAGAATTGAGCTGTGCGTCAGCCTTTACAAATGCCCTTAGTGAACCCTGAAAATGACATGTGAAAAATTTTTCACATCGTTAGGTCTGGTGACAATGGTAGGAAATGATTACCGAGCCTTATAGAAGGTAGGCTCCTACTCCCATGATACTGAATTTACCTCTCAAGTTTCTCCCAGCCTCCTTGTGTTCCTAATCGGAAGAACTGTGTCTACTAGGTGGCCAAGGTAGAGTCAATGTTTGAATTCATTCTTGATTTATCCTTCCCTCCTGTCTCACATGAGTCGATCCTTAAGAGCTACAGAGTATCCTTCCTAAATAGCCCATGACCCGTTCTCTCTCTTTCCTACCTTATTAGCAAATCTACTCAGAACTGCTGCATCCATCTCCAACATATCCTCCTCACAGCTACCAGGAAATCAACCTCCTCACATGCCTTTAATTGTTCTCCAGGCTTCTAAGACGAAGTCCAGTGTCTAAGTGTACTGTGCAAGTCTTTCACCCACAGAATGTCTTGAACCCTCCTCTCTCACTGCCAGGTTCCTTGCCATTCTCGTTCCCTTGCATTTGTTATTTCTTCCCTTAGCTGTAAGTGATCATTCAAGGTCAGACAAATGTGCCATCTTCAATGAAGCATTCTCATATCCAGCAGGTTGAGAGTTAAGAGCTCCTTTCCTTGTGTTCGTGTAGCTCTCAATCCTTACCCTACAAGGACATATAGCACAAAGTCAGAGAACACTAGCTTTGGAGTCAGACTAAGCTAGGTTGAAGCTCATGTGTGTGACCTTGGGAAGCTAATGAACCTGTTTCCTCAATCGGGAAAAGGAAACTGATGTTAATGGTCTCTTTCTCTGGGTAATTTAACATGTAAGATTGTAAGAATTAAATCAAGAAATGCACTTGTATCATGCAGGGTTCTTCATGAAGGCAGAATTGATCAATGGAAGGCATCTTTATATCTGACTTCAGCTATCTATGTATCTACTTATCTATTGAAAACTATTTCTGTTTTAGGAATCGGTTCATTTGACTGAGAGGACTTGGTATAGCAAGTCAAAAATCTGTAGAGTAGACTGACAGGCTGGCAGCTCAGGCAGTGGTTGGGACTGCTGTCTTGAGGCCAAATGTTAAGCTCCTAATAAATCTTAGCTACAGTTTTCCATTAGGCACATCGCATGTGCATATACACTTTCTTCCTCACCCAAGGATCAAGGACCGTGGCATAGCAGGGACTATCTTGCCAGCTTGCTATTTCCCATATGTAGCATGTGTATGTGTTCAAGAAATGCCTCGTGAATGAATGAATCCAATGTAGAGATCACAGACTTAGAGGGGAATAGTCAAATCCCATAGCATATGATTATCAGGAGAATTAGGAGAGTAATGTATGCAAAACATCTAGAAGAGTATTTGATCTACAGTAAAGGCTTATTAAATGTTGCTGTGATGGGCACATCAAAGGATCCTGTGTGGTTCCTAGAAGCTAGGCAGTGCCCATCCCTGTGCTCTCTCTGCTTTCCCCATTACACCCATCTGCTGCATAGCATTGCTCTGGCTGAGAGCCACACTCTGGTTCCAGAAGCATGAAGTCTCTCACACATGTCTGCCTGACTGTCTTAATTGTTTTCTCCTGATTTTGAGAGGCCCTGTTTCCTTGTAGAAAGTTCTGAAAATAGAAAATTACAAAGAAAAAAATTGAAATGATCAATAACCTCATCGTTATGAGATAATGGAGCACTGCTACAATTTATTGAATGTAGAACATGTGCTTCAGATGCACAAGCTGAAATTCCTTACCTCTTGGTGATCTCATCAATAAAATGAGTAAAATAACACCAGCCACACAAGATAGCTGTGAAAGTGAAATGAGATAAAGTATAGTTTACACTTAGCATGGTAACTAGCATAGGAGGCTACTTTAGAACATTAATGGAAATGGACTTATAGGTATGAGTTTATTTTAGTGTGACAGAAAATTTTAGAATCTGCAGAAAATACATATTATCAAAAAGCCATGCATGGATTCCAAAAGTTTTTGCATCAAAATAGATTTATGCTTTTTTAAGTCTCCTCATGTTAAGTTATCAATAAATGATAGCTCTTAATAGCATTATAGTCAAAATATATATTTGTCTCTAAAGTGTTTTCAATATATATACATTTATCTATATATGTATATGTATGTACACATATATGTGCATATAAAGGTGCATATGACTTCCTCACTTTATATTCAGCTATAAGCAGTATCCTAGGAACTGTCTGCATTTGCTAAAGGCATGGGCTCTGGAGACAAGTCACCAGATTCAAATTCTGATCTCTGTGGTGAGCCTTTGGCACAGCAGTTAAATCACCATATGGGATGCCCAAATCCCATATCCAGGTACCTGGTTCAAGTCTGGCTCCTATGCTTCTGATCCAGCTTCCTGTTAATGGGAATCCTGGGTGGCAGCAGATGATGGCTTAAAAACTCCCTGTCACCCACGTGGAAGACCCAAATTGAGTTCTGGGCTCCCAGCTTTGTCCTGAATCAACCTTGACTATTACAGGACTTGAGGAGTGAACCAGTGGATGAAAGGCCTCTCTCCATCTGTGTCTTCTCTGTGATAAAATGATAGTAAGTAAATAATTCTTAAAACCTGGTTTCTTGCCAACCATGTGAACCTATTCAAGTTATCTGACCTTGCTATGCCTCAGTATCTTCTGTACAAAATGATCCCTACCTGAAAAGGTTATTAGAGGATTAAATGAGTTCAACATATTAGCTATTTTATTACAATTTATTATGGTATGTATTCCATATGTAATAACATATCAAGAACAGTACTTGGTACAGAATAAATGCTTAATGAAGAAGTATATGATAAATATTTGAGGAGACAGTAGATAGTCACACTTACTGTTAATTGAATGTTATACAATGTATACATGTATCAAAGCAAAATGGATAGATACAGGTCAGGCAGGGATTTTGCAAGGCAAATGGAGCTGGAATTCTGGAATTTGTGCTGAGGTGACAGAAAACCACCAAAGGTTTTTTTTTTTTTTTTTTTTTTTTTTAAAGATTTATTTAATTGAAAGTCAGAGTCACACAGCAAGAGAAGGAGAGGCAGAGAAAGAGAGATCTTCCATCAGCTGGTTCACTCCCCAAATGGCCACAACGGCTGGAGCTGTGCTGATCCGAAGCCAGGAGCCAGGAGCTTCTTCCAGGTCTCCCACATGGGGGCAGGGGCCCAAAGACTTGGGCCATCACCCTCTGCTTTCCCAGGCCACAGCAAAGAGCTGGATGGGAAGTGGAGCAGCTGTGAATCGAACCAGCACACATATGGAATGCCAGCACCACAGGCGGCAGCTTTACCTGCTGCACCACAGCGCCAGCCCCACCAAAGGGTTTTAAGGAGAAGGTTCTGATCTTCTTTTGTGTTTTAAAGAATTACATTGAATATTAGATGGACTTTAGTAGCTACCGAGGGCAGTGCGGCTTTTTTCTTTTTTAGGGACGGATTGTGATGGCCCTTCTCCAAGCCTCTCAGTGACCCTCACATTGTTGAGGGCTAAGGGCCCAAAGTGAAAACACTGAAGTTCAGCTATTGAATTAGCTCAGTAACCCAGGTGATTCTTCCATTAGGCTTTTTCAGAACTGTATTGACAGGTGCAAAAAAATAGATAACTACAGATTCAAGGGTATCATGTCCTTTGTTATGTATTTGTTTTTAAATGACTTTGAAGCACTTTAATTCTTTGATAGTCATTTCGATAGAAAACTAGTTAGTTGATGAGGCTGGCTTTTACCACTGTGGCTTTTTCTCTCCAGGCCAGATCAGAGGGACAGATGTGCTTGAATGGTCTTGCTGTGGACACGAGCCCATCTCTTTCTCCTTGCCTCTCTCTCTCTCTCTCTCTCTCTCTTTCATTCTTTCTTTCTTTCTTCTTTCCTTCCCCTTCCTTCATTTCCTTTCTTTTTCTTCCTCTCTCTTTCATCTTTCTCCCTTCCTTCCTTTCTCAAATATATCACAAATTCACAAGCTTGTCTACAAGCATTCATTGATACTGCAAACACTGTGCTAGCTACTAGAGGATAGGGGGAGCAAACATCATGAAGTGGGCCTTATGGAATTTACAATTCAGTGGCAAAGACATTAAATTAATAGAGATCACTAAACAAGTAAGCAAAGTTCCATGAAGGAAGCGTTAAATGGGATTCTCAAAGAGCCTTTTATTTATTTTTTTAAAGATTTTATTTATTTATTTGAAAGGCAGAGTTACAGACAGTGAGAGGGAGAAACAGAGAGAAAGATCTTCCATCCGCTGGTTCACTCTACAAATGGCTGCAATGGCCAGAGCTGAGCCAATCCAAAGCCAGGAGCCACAAGCTTCTTCCAGGTCTCCCATGTAGGTGCGGGGGCCCAGGACTTGGGCCATCTTCTGCTGCTTTCCCAGGCCATAGCAGAGAGCTGGATTGGAAGCGGAGCAGCTGGGAATAGAACAGGCAAACATATGGGATGCCGGCATTGCAGGAGGAGGATTAGCATATTGTGCCATGGCACCGGCCCCAAAGAGCCTTTTAAATATAGGTCCTAATACCTAGAAGGTGGGAATGAATCCATGTTTTTGCAGGCTTTATACAACCCTGTGCATTTGTAGATCTAAGCCTATTTCTATGATCTTTGCATTCAATGATCATAGTTGTTTTACTGTTAAGTTGTCATTGCTGTTGTTATTGTTAATATTACATGCATCTAGGCCTGTACATATCCTTGAATAAGGGAGATTTCCCAAGACTTGCTACACTATTCTCCAAAAATGTGTATTTACTGTGCTCTTGATTATTTGCCAACTTCTCTGCATCTGTGCTTCCTGTTTCTGACCTGGTATCTGAGCAGATTTGTGGCTAGCCACTCGACTTTTGCTTTCCTTCTATGCCTTTGTTCTCCCAGACTTCTTAAATGGTTCCTTATTGCTCTGTCTCTTGAATGAGAGTCATCCAAATCTCAACATGACACTGTCCTATTTCTGTGCTGTTTCAGAAAGATGCAGAAACATTGGGGGACATTTTCTGGCAAAAAAGGGAAGTTTGGATTTAAAAACTAGGGGAAGCTGGATGTGGTTCATTAACTGTGACAAATACATCATACTTAGTGAGATCTAATAATAGGGGACGTTAGGTGTAGGAGAATTCTTTGTACTATTTCACAATTTTTATTTACATATTCAAAACTATTCTAGAACTTATTGTTTCCTTGAAAAAATAAAACCAGATCATGTGCCTGTCTGCTTAGGCCCATTTTGAGGAGCCCATGTGGCTCCGCTCTGCACAATAATCACCTACTCAGGTTGATTATTGCAAAATTATTTTCTCTATTATTTCTGATATGATCTTTTTTTTCTAGAACCTAGGCCATAAATCTAAGCCTCAGACTTTGCAATTCCTTATACCAAGGCCTGTGAAATTATGCTGGTTTTGTGTTTTTGTATTGTCAGTGTACATGCCCTCCCTACACCCAGGCATGGTGAAGCCTTGGTTTCCCCAGCTGACCGGTGAGAGGAGGTCTTTATCGCCAACACCTCTGAGATACCGCCTCTGCCAAAGTCGCTCATCACTGACATCAGTTCTTCTTCCCTTCTCTAATTAGGCCTTAATAATAGACAGCTGCCCTGTACCTTAACCACAGATGGCTGTGCCAGAGCAACCCTAGATCTCTGCATATAGGATCATATGAAAGACTGGGAATTGCATTGTCCCTGAAATGCGCCTAGCCAGCAGTTACAACTATGACTCCCGCCTCTCCCCAAGAGGAGGAATATGTTCAAGCAATACTCAGTTTTATTCCTGGAAAAATAGCTACTAGTTCTTGAGCTCTGGCTATATTACAAAAACTAGTCTTACGTTATTGATAAGCATTCATTCCCGTTAATCCTTACAATCCTATGAGGTTGCTACTGTGCAAATGATCCTGTTAACACAGATGAGAAAGCTGAGACTCAGAGAGTTTATGACTTGCCTAGATATTTAGAAGCCAAATGCCAAGCTTGCTGATTCCCAAATTTAGGCTGTGAGCCACTAGGTAATAGTATGTCTCGGTTTTGATATTTGATTTGCCCACATAAGGGCAAACTAGTTTATCTGTTCTACTTAATATGACTGGTTTAGATCTGTAATTGATGCACAGTTATTCTTAAGTGTTGAAAATTAACTGAAATGTGATCCCTGTTGAACATGGTGGTGGGAATGGGAGAGGGAAGAGATGTATAATTTGGGACATGCTCAGGCTGACTTGCCCCAAGTGGTGGAGTTGGAAGCATACCAGGGGATTCCAATTCAATCCCATCGAGGTGGCATGTACCAATGCCATCTCACTGTTCCAGGTGATCAATTTCAGTTCACAGTTGGTCATGGTGGAGGGACTGGGAGTCAAAGGGAGCACATAGACAAGTCTAGTACCTGCTAACGCTAACTGATGGAGTAAATAAAGGGGAGAGTGATCCAACATGGGAAGTGAGATACTCAGCAGACTAATAGAATGGCAGATGTCCTAAATAGCACTCTGGCCTCAGAATCAGCCCTAAAGGCATTCGGAGCTGGCTGAAAAGCTCATGAGAGTATTTCAGGCATGGGAAGCCAAGACACTCTGGCAAAAGATCTCTGCGAGTGAGATCCCAGTGGAAAGAACAGGTCTTCAAAGAAGGAGGTACCTTTCTCTGAAGGGAGGAGAGAACCTCCACTTTGACTATGACCTTGTCTAAACAAGATAAGAGTCTGAGAACTCAGAGGGCTTCCATAGCCTTGGAAACTCATGACTGGAGCATAGGGAGATTACTGATGCCATAGACAGGAGTGTCAATTGGTAAAGTCAACAACAGGAGTCACTGTGCACTTACTCCTCATGTAGGATCTCTATCCTTAATGTGCTGTACATTGAGATTTAATGCTATAACGAGTACTCAAACAATATATTTCACCTTGTGTTTCTATGGGGGTGCAAACTGTTGAAATCCTTACTTAATGCATACTAAACTGATCCTCTGTAAAAAAAAAAAAAAAAAAAAAAAAGAAATTATCAATTCCCAACTTGACTCTCACTGGGATTAAACATGACAATAGGTCTGCTCTGATTTCATCATCATTTAAAAAAAATCATCTATTGGGAGCAAACTGTTGAAATCCATACTTAATGTATACTAAGCTGATCTTCTGTATATTAAGATAATCGAAAATGAATCTTGATGTGAATGGAAGGGGAGAGGGAGTGGGAAAGGGGAGGGTTGTGGGTGGGAGGGACGGTATGGGGGGGAAGCCATTGTAATCTATAAGTCGTACTTTGGAAAATTATATGCATTAAATAAAAGTTTAAAAAAAATAGTGGCATCACTATTTTGCTGATGGTTAATAGTAAGTATATTATTGTAGCATAGTTATCCCTTATCCCTATTGGACCAGTGAGAAAACTGAGGCTGGGAGTGATTGTGACTCACCATATCCATAGTACATTTTAAAGGAGTCATTTCTTGTGCTTAAAATACTATGCAACATCTATAATACCACCTAAAACGTTCTGGCTAATCAAAAAATAAGTAAACTATTGTGACAGCAAAGCTATTACCCAAAATATCTTCGTTCTGATAGTTTTGGTTCCGATTGGTTTTCAGTTTGTCACAGTTTACTTTATAGTTTTCTGGCATTGTATGGCAAAGCACACTTTCAAAAAATATGTAGGATATGTTAGGGAATTTGCAATGTCTTTTTCAGCACTTAAATATAATTCTCCTATGCTAGCATGGAAAATCTATTTTACCCTTTTGCTTAACAATCTATTGGACATATCTCCTACTTTCAATGACAGTGGCATCTTTTTGATAACATTTCATGGGCAATTCAACCATCAGTTAACTGTTTTTAATATGAGAAACAATCATTCTGACTATGTAGCGTGTAAAGGGTTACAGTTCCCAACTTCATATTAATAGCCTCATTGTGGTTAAGACTTAACACTGCTTTGATTTTTAATATTCCTAACAGATGTTCAGTTCTCAAAAATTATAATAAAATACACATTTTAGAGATCTGTAAAAATATGCAGCTCTTCTTCAAGTTTATTTATAGACCCAAAGAGGAGCACTTAGGCGCTTTACTCTGCAGTCACTACAGATGCAGCCCTTGGGTGCTCCCTGGGCTCTGTGTCTCTTGTTTTCTTCCTGAGTTCTTTAGTCAGAGCAGATAAAACAGCAATGAAGATGAACGCCATTTATAAGGTACACGCTCTCAGACTGGGCAGAAGTCCCAAACTATAGCTTCTCTGAGAGTGAAACTGACTCATAGCAGAGTAGATTACAGGCACCCAGGGTTGGTGGTAATAATCCTCATTATTATTGCTCCGTTTCAATGCATAGGGGGTGGATCTCCTATCTCTCACTGTGACCCTGTGAGGGTTATTTGTAATCTCTTTAATAAATGAGGAACCTGGGGCTCCAGGTCACACAGCAGCTAAAGAATGGCAGAGCAAGATGGGGTCACTTAATGCAGTTTTTTAATGAAGATAAACATATTTTTAAGTCCTTTATTAAAATTTATTTACTTGAAAGGCAGAGTTGCAGACAGAGAGAGGGAAAGACAGAGAGGGAAGTCTTCCATCCACTACTTCACTCCCCAAATGGCTGCAATGGCCAGAGCTGGACCATTCTGAAGTCAGGATCCAGGAGCTTCATCAGAGTCTCCCACGTGGGTGTAGGGACCAAGCACTTGGGCCATCTTCCACTGCTTACCCAGGCCATAGCAGAGAGCTGGATCAGAAGTGGAGCAGACAGGACTTGAACTGGCACCCGTATGGGATGCCAGCACTGCAGGCAGCGGCTTAACCCACTGCATCACAGCACCCGCCCCTGAATACTGTTTAAATGATCCCTGAACCGCTGTCTTTGCCAGCATCCATCCTCACGGCCTGCTCAAGGAAGCTGAGCTGGTGAGGCTGTCACCATCGTCGTAAGTGAAGACTTCATCTGGGATCTTTTCATCACCACTTGTCTGAGCTCTTGAACTTGCCTGTTTCGCTGGCTGGCTGTTTGAAGGAGCCTTTACAGACTTCAGGAAATTCATTTCAGAGCACATTTTCCAAGTCTGTGCTGCCTTTGGTTCCTCCACTTCCCCCTCTTCCCTACATCATGTGCTGATTTGCAGTTACACTGCTCTCCCTCTTCCTCTCTCTCTTTCCCTTGTCCTCCTCCTGCTGGTTGATCTGGTTTGCCTGGTGCTGCAGACTCCTCGGTTCCTGTGCTGTGCTCTCTGCCCTCCGTGCTTTCCTCACCCAAGCAGGTGTACGTAAGAGCACAATGTCTTCAACAAGACAGCAGCCTTTTGAGCTGGGCTGCTTCGTTTAAATTCTGACCCACTTCACTTACTGTGCTATGTTATGTAATTTACTTCTCTTTTCTGTGCCTCTGTTTTATTTTAAAATCAGTATGATAACACTGATATGTATCTCATAGAGTCATTGTGAAGAATAAATTAGTTAACATATGTAAAGTGCTTAACTTGGTGCCTGGCACATAATAATTGCTCAATTAATCAATTTCTGTCTTCACCTTATACATTTATGTGACTGTAGCTAATTTATATAGAAAATTCTATCATTTTATTGAGAATAAAATTTAGAAAATTAAACAATTTCTCTTTTTAAGGTGTTCCCACTGCTTTGTTTTCAAGTTCCCCTTAGCCATAGCAAAGAGAGCTGGCCAGCTGCCACTGGGACCTCAGACAGCAATATCCCAGCCAAGTTTGTTTTCTTCTCTTAACTCTTGCAATTCCAGGTTCTCTACTTCCCAGCCACCCATTTTCATAGTGCAGAGGGCCCTTGGAGACAGTTTGGGTTGAGGTGGACATAAGCCTGCTAGTTTAGGAGCTAGACTGAAAGCTGGGGGAATGAAATATCTTCCTAGGCACTAGGATAGTCATGGATCAGACACACATGTTCACTGCAGATGCAGGTGCAGGGTGGTGACAGTGGAGGTCAAAATGACCCCAGAGACAGCTGCATCCAGCACTTTTCATTCAGTGTTTGATTTGATGCTTGCAACCTCCCATTATAATTGGTATTTCTTTCTCCATTTAAAAAATGAGGCCAGGAAAAGTTAAATAATTTGACTAAGATTTACCTACCAACACTGTGATCTTTTTTGAAAGGTTTATTTATTTTTATTTGAAAGAGAGAGAGAGAGAGAGAGAGAGAGAGAGAGAGAGAGAGAGAAAGGAGAGAGGAGAGAGAAAAATATCAATCTTCCATCCTGGGTACATTCTCAAAATGACCACAATGACTGAAGCTGGTACAAGCACAGGTCAAGAGCCTGGAAATCCATCTGGGTCTCCCACTGTGTGGCAGGGGCCCAAGTACTTGAGCCATCCTCTGCTGCCTTCCCAGGCGCATTAGCAGGGGATTGGATCAGAAGTGAAGTAGCCAGGACTCAAACAGCACTCTGAAATGAGATACTAGAGATGCAGGTGACAGCCTAGCCCACTGCACCAGAATGCGAGCCCCTTGACACCTGCGCTCTTAACTGCCTCCTACTCCTTCTCTCTTCACCACTACTACCCCTATGCTGGTCTCAGTCTCTCACTATGTGAAAAGACGTGGCTCGGCATTGGCATGGTGGTTGCGGCCTTCCCTCCCAGCTATGACTTTCTGGCAACTCCAGAATTGGGGTCTGAGTTTAGAAACCTATTGCCGAGTCAGTTTCTTTTTTCTCCCTCTTTATTATTATTTTTTAATTTAAAAAGAATTTTTGACATACATAAAAAGTGTACGTATTTGCAGAGTATCATGTAATGTGTCACTATGTGTAAACATTGTGAAATGTCCAGTCAGGGTGAATATATTTATCTCTTCAAGCATTTAACGTGTCTTTATGATAAAAAATCCAAAATCATATCTTCTTGCTTTTTCAGTATAGAAATGTGCAGTACATTAAATTATCTATAATCACCCTACTGTGCAATTGAATCTCAGAACTTCTTACTCCTCTCCAGCTACGTGTACCCACGTATATATGGACAGCCTCATTACTCACTTCCGCCTGATTTGTGCTGCAACTATAGGTGACTCTGCCCCTGCATCTTGCATTATTGTGTCTGCTGCACCAACCAACCATCCTTTGTTCCATTGCCACTGAGCACATCCTTTAAGGAATCTGACAGAGCTCCAAGAATTCTCTTCTAATAGTTGCTTGATATGTGTTGTCTCAACCCACAAATTAATAAAATTTCAGAAAAAGAAAACATGCTTCATAAAGTGTAAATGAAGTTGGAGTTAAGTGCCAAGGAGACAATCCAGCAACCCCTGAACTCTACCAAGATCAAGAACTCTTGCTTTATACACATATGATTAACTCCACATTAAGTAAAGAGTTCAATAATTAGCATGAAAGAAAGAAAAAAAAAAAAACAAATGAACCAAAAAAAAACTGTTCCTCAAGAGTCAGTACAAGGACTGTTCAAAGTCATTGCTTCTCAAAGTGTCAATTTCACTTCTACAGGTTGCCTTTTAGGTGCTATATTAGTTATCACGGGTCAGGAAGAACATATTATATTTGTCCCTTTGGGACTGACTTATTTCACTAAGTATGATATGTATAAAGTTCATTGAAAATAAGAGTGAGAATAAGAGAGTGAGGAGGAAGAGGGACAGGCATGGTGGGAAGAATCACCATGTTCCTAAAGTTGTAATTGTGAAATGTATGAAGTTTGTAACTGTAAAGCAGTATAGTTCTGCATAATTCCTACAGACTTACTTCTAAGGGTACAGTTTAAAAACTTGCCATGGGACCCCAAGTCCCCTTAAGCTGGGTGATAAAAATAGCATTTTAAGAGTTATTGTGATCATATGGATAGGATTATGTGCTAAAGTGATCATATAAATAGGACTAAGTGTCTGGTAATAATAATAGCTAGAATTAAAAAGGAGTGAATGCTCCAACTTGGGAAGCAGTCCATACAGCAGACTGATAGAATGGTAATTGCTTTTAAGTAGTACTCTGACTTCAGAATCAGCCCTTAAGCATTCTGGTCTGGCTGAAAAGCCTATGAGAGCATTGTTCAGGCATGGAAAGCCAAGACACTGTGGCAAAAATTGTTCTACATGAAGGACTTCTGTGGGTGAGACTCCAGTAGAAAGAAGTGGCTGTCAAAGATGTGCTTTCCTCAGAAGGAAGGAGAGAACTTCCAATTTGCTGTGGCTTTGTTGAAATACTGAAGGAGTTTTTGGATTCAAAAGGCTTCCACAGCCTAGACAGCTCATGTCAAAAGCACTGGGTGATCACTGATGTCATACATAAGAGTGTTAATTATTAAATTAACAGGAGTTACTGTGCGCTAATTTCCCATGCAGGATCTCTGTCCTCAGAGAGTTGTTTTATGAGAGCCAATGTAAAGCTTGTTCTCAAAGAATTACTTCCTTTTAGTGTTTAAGTGGAGGATATTCTCATGTCTCATAAGTTATAGTTATGTCTAAGTGTTTGCAAAAGATGTATCATTCTTGGGTTCTTCTTTAAAGTTAATTAAGTTTATAAAAAAAAGAATGCTAAAAAAAAGTGAAATTAACTTTGAGATGCATTGACTTTGAACAGCTCTTGTCTGGACTGTTGAGGAACAGGTTTTTGGTTTTTTTCTTTTTCTTTTTCATTCTCATACAAAGTGTTGAACTCTTTGCCTAGGATAGAGTTAATCTTCTGTGTGTAAAGTTAATTGAAAATAGATCTTAGTAAAAAAATAAGACTGGGGATAGGAGAGGGGGGAGGAGGAGGTGTGGGAGTGTCGGTGGGGGGGTTATGGTGGGAAGAATTACTGTGTTCATAAAGTTGTATTTATGAAATTCATGAAAATAAAATAAATAAATCTTAAAAAATAACCTTTGCTTTTACAATGTTATGAGAGTAGATAACTTTCCAAGGCCCAGACAGAATAAGGCTCTCTGAATTATGCAGAGAATTCAAATCTCAGTTTCTCCATACTTTTCCCATGCTGTGTGACCTTTTCCTAAATGTAGTAGTAGGAAGAGCAATAAGATTGCAAATATCATCCTAGCTTTGCCTCTAACCTTTATCATGTTGCTTTGGTTAAGACACTATCTATAAAATCAACATATAGAATTGATTATCTTTAAACTGAGTAATCTTAAAGATTATCTTGAATCAACTTAATGCTTTAATCATCTCAACTAGTTAGAAGAACATTAAATCACATTGTACTCTTTCTCCTTTAACTCTTAAATTCAGTCACCAAGTACTATCAGTTCTCTCTTCAGAATGCCTCACTGTATTTTTCTTTCCTACTTCTGCCATCACCACTGTAAATCTGGACTTGTGCTGCTTCTAGAATCCTGAAATAGATTCCAATCTGTCCATCTCCCAGGCTCTGCCCAGTTTCCCTCTCAATGCCTTTTGTGTATCCTTTTCATATACACCCTTGCTCACTTGTTGTTCTAGTCCAAACCCCCCATTGTTCCTTGTTTATCACTAATGGTATCAAGTTCTCTTGGCTTCTGTAAGCAGAACCCTCCCAACATAAACTTTCTGTTTTCCCATGTCCACTGTACTTATTTTATTTCTAAATCTTTGCCAAGGCTGTTTTCCACCACCCTCTTCACCTCATTCTTTGAAATCCTTCAAGGTCCAGCCCAAATGCAGAAAAGACCCTGTCTCTCTCGTTCCCTGAGACAAATGCATCCCAAGCGTTAGCAGGATGCCAGGCTCACAATGAGTACTTAGTAAATATTGGTTGAATTAACAAGTAACTCCCTTCCACAAAAGTTTCCCTGGCTACTTCACCCTGCATTCATGTCAGGGTTCTTCAACCCCAATGGCACAAACTTAGTGGCTCTAGGGTTTTGTACTGTCAGAGAGTTGTTTTGTTTCATCCACTTAGAGAAACAAATAAATGAAACCAAAAAAGATTTTGAATTGAATGAATCCTAGCCCTGGCCATTTCTCTTACAAACTGGAGAGAACAGAAACATTTTCTATGGGTCAGGCCCTCTTCAGAGTACTTTGTCAGTACTTTATTCATTGAACCATTACAACTTGTGAAGTAGGTGTTATAGTATTCCCATTTTGTTGATGTGAAAACTGAGATCCATAGAGGTTAAGTAATTTGCTCAAGAAACGTTCTTCAAGTAGAATTGAACCCAAAGAGTACAGCTATTGAGCAAAGTGTGATCAGCATGATACTACGCCACCTCCCACACGACTGCAAAGCATGGGATACTGAAAAATCTCATTTGATTAACCCCAGGGCTGAAAGAGGTCACTCCTCAGTCAGCCTCTGTGGGCAGTGGAAGACAACATCATCTTTTTAGGAATGGACAGTCCTTTAGACTCAGCTCTTGTTTATTCGCAATCCTGCTATCACGCTCTGCTGTTTACACGCAGATCTGCTTCTGTGTTTGGCGTGAAAGGACAGCAACCTCACCGTAGTCTGCAGTTCCTCTTTCTCCTTTGAAGGGACTCTCCGGCCCTCTGAACTGCCACAGGGCTAATGGCAGGATGTGCCTTCTGTAAGGAAGCGCGGCTTCCCGGAGCTTCTCTGGCATGCTGTCCTAGGAAGCTCTTTACTGCAGGCCTCTGGTCAGCTGAATAAAAATAAGTGGGCATTTGTGTTTCCCCACTGATTGAGTTGGCTCAACCTGACATAGGCTCAGACTCACAAAAGCGTAGACAGGCTTGCTTCCAGGCTTGCAATGGAGCTGGAGGAAGGCGGGCTCTGTGCCCGGCTTCCTGCAAAGCGTGACCTTGGATATGGGTCATTGGTACCCTTTAAAATCAAGGCTGCAGAACCCCTGCCCCCTCTCAGAAGTCACGGGATGATTTGTGCAAGATGCCCTACTTCCCATGCCATCTGGACCCTATTCAAACGAGAGTGCAGATCAGAAAGTGTTTTTGAAAGGGTGAGTGCATGCATCATGGGTAAAACTGTACGTAAAACAAGGTGTCTTGCACTGTCCCCTTGTTGGTTTTTCAAGTTTAATATTTTTTGCTCTACTTGAGAGATTTTTCCTCAAGAAAACCTAGATGTTGAACACGTGAATACCAGTTCTTTAAGAAAATGTCACCCTAGTTAAATTATGCTCTTCTGAGTTCCGGTTTCACAAACAATTGATATTTACAAGTGTCTAATTCAGGTCTCCAGTGTTTATGCAATGCATTTGAAGTTCACAACAAGGAGTAATTTGGAGGTGTGTTGAGGTGTGAATATGAAACACGCACTTAGGGATGCAGAGGTTCAGATGGGGCGGCTTCAAGAACAAGCTTAGCTGAGTGTCCAACACCTATACTTCAGCACTCTGTTATTCTCAGGAGTAGTAATTGTATCTTAAAAGGATTCTCATCCAAATGTCAAAGGTGCACACTACTTCTGAATCAGTGAAACAGCTATAGATTATTGTACAAATGGTTGTGACATGATGCTTTTGGAATTTTCCTTTTCCACACTTGGGGCAGATGCTGCTGCTACTCAGTCACCTGCATTGGCCATATGTAGCCTGGGTCAGAATCTGCTACAAAAGATTAATTGCACTTAGTGCTTGAAGATGTAAAAATTGCTCAGTCCCTATGCTTTGAGATGTCTAAAATAAGCTGCTTCGTTCTTCTTCTTCTTTTTAATTTGACCCTGACATAGAATACAGATTTCTCTATTATCCCCTATACATATTTGAGTTTCCTGAACCAGAACTTGCCAAGCATTCTTCAACTCACATGAGGAAAATGGATCACTTTATTTGGTCCACTCACCTCTGGCAATGGTATTGGGACAGATGTTTTGATAGGAGTAGGTGAAGAAAGGGAAGGGGTAAGGCCGGATTTCATAGGGAAGAAAAATATCCAGGCGCATGCTAGACAAATTTCTAGGCAGACCTAATGATGTGCATCCCAACATCTCAGCTTGGCTACCCTAGAAAAGCTTACTTCTTAGACTCTTTTATAAATTTTGCACATCTGCAATTAACATTTGTAGAGCAGAACATTTACTAGTCTATTAGAAAATACTTAAAATTTGTGGATTTGTGATTAAATTTCAAATACTTAATGTCTTTTGGAGTCTTCCATTCTAACAGCATGATGCTTCATGTTGTAGGCTTATTTGCATATTAGTTTCCCACTGGAGTATGAGCTCTGTAAGGATGAGGAGTGGGGACACATAATTTTTCAACTAGCATCCAAAAAAGCTATCAATATGTTTTATATATGGTAGATCTGAATGAAGAAGCGAATAAAGAATATGTAGTATGAATTGTTTTATCTCAGCGTTCTATACACTGTGAACAAACCATAGTCATGTTCCCATTACAATTTCTCTCGATGGCAAGAAGTTTTCTAAAACTGGAGACAACTGCACTGATCTCTCTCCTGCTCATGTTATCCTGAGAGTTGAGGTGGCTTCATTGGTGTGCTACCTATGCAGTTGCATAAGCGCCTGCGATTACAGAACTCCTGCTCTTGGTTCAATGTTCTGCTGTGCCTTCCCAAAAGTCTTAATCGTATTTGAACTGGGGGCTCTGCCTTTGCACTTTGCACCAAACCTCACTAATCGTGCCCCTGGTGCTGCCTGAGAGCTGAACACGCACACTGCTGTGTGCTGGCAACTGTGTGTTACCATGACCTTCCACTTTGTCCTTGGTTGCTCCATGTGGAATTCACAAATAATAGCTGGGTTTGTGGGTATGCAGCACACCTTGTATAATAAAAGCCCTCCAAGCATCTACTTTATCAGAGTCATCCTTTGGCATTTGAATTCCATATGAGACGTCCCACAATTCCACACGGTGCAGGGGTTGTGATTTGGCTGCAAATGATCAAAGAGGGTGCTCTTTAGAGGAGGTGACCTAGAGAGAGGCCAGCATGTGTCAATACCTTCCAGGTTCTTCCCTCCAGTTGGGGCTGAAGAACATGAAAATGCAGCTGAACGAACATAAAAGATCTTTGGGAAATCTCTGGGGGATCCGTATTGCTAATCCCCTTTCTACAGCTTCTCTACCAGTCTTCAAACTTTAACATGTGCAGGAAACACACATCAATAGTGTTAAAACCTATATTATGATACAGGAGGTCAGGTGGGGCTTGTGATTTTGCCTTTCTAATAAACGCATAGGCAAGGATGGTGTTGCTGGTCCATGGAGCACACTGTTGGTAGCAAGCTGCCGGGGCAGCCCTCAATGCCTGCTTCATCCCGGCTGATGGTGGAGTTCCCTTGTTTCCTAAAATCAGTCTTGCTTACATACAATACCTACACTGACACCTAACTACACAAGTGCATGCCTGCATGTGATGACTAGCAATGTTTACGGCATCAGATGGCTGAAATGTCTGACTCAAACTGCCTTAAACAATGAGGAGATTTATTATCCTGCACAACTGAAAGATCAGAGGGCATCAATACCAGGAAAACTCCACAGTGTCTTCTAAGACCCTGCTTTCTCCTCTTCTGTGCTGTCCTTGGTGTTGCAAAATGGCTGTGACCATTACACGCATCTTCTTCAGATAAAACAATGTCCAGAGGCAGGAAGCTCTGTCACTTTGGTCTATTTATAAGCCAATACATTTTCTCAGAGAGCCCCAAGCAAACATTTCACATGTCAAGTTACAGATCTTTTCCTCACCCAGTCATTTCACCAAGGAAAACAGATGTCTGTGATTGGCTTAGTGAAATGAAGGTGATCAGGCTCTGTTTGCTGGGAAGGGGTCTGCACACCCTGAAACACAGGGATATGTGGGGAATGGGATATCTGAAAAGTGTCCTGATTATGTTGTATTGAGGACATATCTGGTGGTTGAAGGGAGGGAGATGGGTACTGGGTTGATGAGCAACCAAGTGTCTGCTCACACACACACTCACCAACAAAAGGCCATTATTTCAAGGGCAACAGACCATCTATCTCATCACAGGTCTGTTTCTAAGATCTGGGAGGCCGAAACCCCTGCTTTCCCTTCACTGAATTTGCCTTCCCCTGAAACTGGCCTCCAAAATGTTTGACTATGAAGAAAGAACCTAGCCGGCGCCGCGGCTCACCAGGCTAATCCTCCACCTTGCGGTGCCGGCACACCGGGTTCTAGTCCCGGTCGGGGCACTGGATTCTGTCCCGGTTGCCCCTCTTCCAGGCCAGCTCTCTGCTGTGGCCAGGGAGTGCAGTGGAGGATGGCCCAAGTGCTTGGGCCCTGCACCCCATGGGAGACCAGGAGAAGCACCTGGCTCCTGCCACCAGATCAGCGCAGTGCGCCGGCCGCAGCGCGCTGGCCGCCGCAGCCATTGGAGGGTGAACCAACGGCAAAGGAAGACCTTTCTCTCTCTCTCTCTCTCTCTCTCTCTCTCTCGCCGTCCACTCTCCCTGTCCAAAAAAAAAAAAAAAAAAAAAAAAAAAAAAAAAAAAAAAGAACCTTTTCTGTATAGATAGATACTTGCTGGCCAGCTGATCACTGATGCTTAGTTAGAATGCAAGATAGGAGCAATATTGTGACAATGAAATAACTACCCCGTTGATGCCATTGGCTTACTTGATTGAAATACTAAATGTTTTCCGATCTATCTCAGTGGTTTTTCAGTTCATACTATAGTTCACATTCGAACAAATCGAGGGGTCACTGAAGTCCAACATTATCTTCATTCAGCCATTGAAATTTCATCATTTTAGACAGCATTGTGAAGACACTAGATGAATTTTTATGCTAGACAGTTAAAAAAAAAAACAACCAGACTTCTTGATAACATTCTTGGAAGATCCAGTGAATTGCCAAAAACTACTTTTAAAAGTATGCTAAGAGAATTTGTTCTTTGATATGAACTTCTATAGTTAGAACATGCATTGAATGAACCTTCTGTCCCCATTTATTTATAAACATTCCTTTAAAAAAAGAAAGGCAGGACAGCATAGTCAGTAAAACACACACCCTGAAACACAATTTGCTAGCATTAAGTCTCACTTATGCAACTAAGCAGCTGTGTGACCTTAGGCAAGTTACTGACTGGGTTGTGCTTCGGTTTCCTCATCTGTGAAGAGATGAGATATCACACACCTCTTTGCTGTGAATGTTAACTGTACATGTAAATATAAGGGTGCTTAGCACAGAGTATGTACTTCATAAATATCAACACATTTGCATGCTTTTATGTGCCTCCCACGGGACACATTTTTTACACATGTTTTGCACACATTTTCCCTAACTCTTAAAAGGGTCCTGAAAGATGGTGTAATATTGAAAATATCAGTAGTTAATAATAACTTCCATTAACTGAACATATGCTATGTGAAAGACTCTATTTTGGGTACCAAGCAAGCATTATATTATTGAAGCTTCACAATGACTTCCAGAAATATAATTTCTTTTCCGTTTTATAGATGGAGAAACTAAAGCACAGAGGGAGATCAGCCAACTCCCCATGACATTTATTTTGTCAGTTGCATTGCTGAGACTAGAATCCAGTCAATCTGAAGTTCACAGATTTAAATTTATACTACCTTCAATATAAATGAATGTAAGTTAGTATATTAAATGACTTGCTCACAATCTTTCCCCTTCCTCAATTTGGTCAATAAGCATGGTATTAAAAATCTACCTGTGTCAGAAAAAGTGAAGGAAGTCGGTGACAAGTGATCAATAAAACACATCAGAACTGGAGAAAATGAACATATGTTTTATAAGGGACCTAATAATAGCAAGTAACTATTCAATAGAATTTAGAGTCCATAAAGTACTTTCATATTTAATAGAATTGAATTAAGGCATTAATTATCCTATAAATAGTACCTTATTTATAGAAGTTTCCTAAAAAGTATGCCCAGGATATGATGCAAAGTAAGGTACTGCATTCATAATGCAAATGAGAGAGACACACTGTCACACAAGTCAGGCCCTCTTATCCCTCAAGTAATGGCATTTCACAGACTTAGATTGACATTGGTATGAGTTTGGGTAGCAGAATTTGAGATTATATAGGGAGCCCAATGTGTAAAACATCAATATTTTAATATTACTCATTTCTAAATATGTACTATAATTATAATAAAGTTCTTAAACAAGACTATTAAGAATATATCAAGCTTAAATTTTGCTTAGAGTTTTTTATCTCTTTTGCTTTTGGTGGCCAATTCCCAGTGAAATCTGGAGTCACATGGAGTAGTAGCTACAAATGGTAATAGAACTGGACCTCTAAATTCCCTGGACTACTTCTTAAAAAAAAAGATTTATTTATTTGAAAGGCAGTATTACATAGAGGGGGAGAGTGAGAGCAGGGGAGAGAGAGAGAGAGAAAGAGAGAGAGAGAGAGAGAGAGAGAGAGAGAGATGTCTCTGGTTCATTCCCCAATTGGCCACAATGGCTGGAGCTATGCCCATCCGGAACCAGGAGCCAGGAGTTTCTTCCAGGTCTCCCCTGTGGGTGCAGGGACTCAAGTGTCTGAGCCATTTTCCACTGCTTTCCCAGGCCATAGCAGAGAGCTGGATCAGAAGTGGAGCAGCCAGGACTTGAATAGCCACCCATATGGGATGCCGGCAATGCAGGCGACGGCTTTACTGACTACGCTACAGTGCCGGCCACTGAGAATACTTCTATATGTTTATGTAGATATTGGAAAATCTTTTATCCAGAAAGTCTCTTTCATATGTTGACATCTATTAGTGAGCCTCCCCCAACCCGTACCATGTGATAAGCCCTCAGCCACGTCAGAGTACAGAAGACAGAAGAGAAGTGTCCTTGGCTTCACAGACCTCTGGAGGATTGTGACTTCGAATGTGGACTCCTAGCTACTGTTAGGTTTTCGATTCCTCTTTTCCAAATGCAATTGGTGGTAGAGGAAATTTTAAGAAAAGAATATTTTCTAGACAAGGATTTTAAGGGCATAGGACTCCCCTCCTTCAAGAGGAAATAAAGTTTGCATTCATAGAATTTTCAGAGAGATTAAAACAATGGAAAGGAGGACTTCTGGCTTGTGTAATAGAGGGGCATCTAAGAAAGCAAGCCTTGGGACCAGCGCTGTAGCACAGCAGGTTAATCCACTGCCTACAGCCCTGGCATCCTGTATGAGTGCTGCTTCAAGTCCCAGCTGCTCCACTTATAATCCACCTCCCTGCTAATGTGCCTGGGAAACCAGTGGAAGATGGCCCAAGTGCTTGGGACCATGCCACCCACATGGGAGACCTAGAAGGAGATCCAGGCTCTTAACTTCATCCTGGTTCAGCTCTGCCTGTCCTGTTGTGACCATCTGGGGAGTGAACCAGCAGATGGAAGATATCTCTCCTCTCTCTGTCTCTCCTTCTCTCACTGTAATTCTGACTTTGAAATAAATAAATAAATAAGTAAATCTTTACTAAAAGAAAGCCTGGGGTAGAGGCTGAAGCAAGAGTAGGAGTTTTGATGATGAGTTCTTCTCCATTTGCCCAGCAAGTAGCTGAGTGTTTTACCACAACAGCAAAATGTTCTTAGGACCCAAACAGGATACTTGGTTTATCTATCTAGTTTTACCCCAAATATCTTGGACCTTTTTCTTTTTTAAAATGTTTATTTGAAGGGTCAGCACTGTGGCATTGTGGGTTAACCTGCTGTCTGCAGCAGCATCATATGGGTGCCAGTTTGAGTCCCAGCTGCTCTACCTCCAATCCCGCTCCTTACTAATGCACCTGGAAAAGCAGCGGAAGATGGTCCAAGTTCATGGGACCCTGAACCCACATGGGACACCCATAAGAAGTTCCTGGATTCTGGCTTTGAATAACTCCGGCTACTGTGGCCATTTGGGGAGTGAAGCGGCAGATGGAATCATTCTCTCTCTGTCTCTCCTTCTTTCTCTCTGTAACTCTGCCTTTCAAATAAATAAATAAATTTTTCAAAAAAGTTTGAGTGGCAAAGTAACAGAAAGAGAAAGAGCTATTTTATATATACTTGTCCACTTCCTTAAATGGCCACAACAGCCAGATCTGGAACAGCCAGGAGCCAGGGACTCCATCCTGGCCTCCCACATGGTTGTCAGGGGCACAAGCACTTGAGCCATCTTCTGCTGCCTCCCTAGGTGCATTAGCAAGGAGCTGAATTGCTATAAGAAACGAAGTTGAGAAAACTTGAAGCATACTGGCATTGCCTAGAAGAATTGGGAAACAGAGGGGTGAGGCAGGATCTGTAACTGAGGGGCCGAAGGGAAATGAAGCTTGACAGGTGAAAGGTTCTCTGTGATCACAATAATCTGCAGTGTTTAAGAATGAGAACGTTCACATTTAATTTTAAGTTATCCGCCTTGCTATAATGTTACCCTTTCGTTGTTATTCCCTATTTGTTGTGGTCATTGTTCTCCCTAAATTTCATTACCTATAACTCTTTTATATTTGCTATTTAGCGGAAAGCCAAAGGGTAAAGAAAGTATCCTGAAATATCAAAATAAGATGGAAAGAAAAAGTCTCCCACAGAGAAAAAAATGCACCATCAATATTACAATGTAAACAGACAACCTGAACGAGACATGGCTAGGAAGAAACCCAGGAGGGGCTTGAGGGGACGCCCAGAGGGTATAACGTGGTCCACAGAGGTGGAGCTTGAGGCATTTCCTCCTAAGTACAGCAAAGGGTTGCATGAGGCCAGATGCCTGGGGCCGGATCTCTGGCTGATTCCTGGGTTATTTGGAGGAACACACCGTGTTTCACCATAAGGGACTTCAGTCCAGAGCTTTCCTCTAACAGATTAGGTAACGAAGACAAGAGAAGAAAGTGCCTTGCCCAATCCCAACCCAAGAGACACAGAGGAAAATCCATGGCCAAATTTCCCTGCCACAAACCTGACTTTTAGTCCACTCTGCCCCAGAACCTTCAAAAGGGACGATTCTGCACTTTGAGGATGTTTTGGGAAAGTGCTGTAATTTTGAGCTCTCCAGTGGGCTGACTGGCTTAGCAGCTGGGAAATTCTGAATCACATCGGATGGAATGTTTTGTTTACTTCCTCCCCACAGTGCAAAAAGGGAGAAAGGGTTTGTTCCCTCCCTCCTCCCTCAACTAATTTGCTAAAATCAGTAAATAATCTCCCATTTCATCTGGTCTCACTTCTGACCAATGTCTTCCTGTGGCTAATTTCAGGGAAGGAATATCGTTTGAAATATTTTATTTCTTTTCAGAAGATAGCAAAGAGAAGGAAGAACGTCTTCTGTATGAGACATTTATCTTAGTAAAGCTGCAACTCCTTACTAGCAGCCGCCAAATGTAACACAGAGGTACCGTCTACGGTAACCAGTACTGCCAGGAATAGATGTGTGTGTTCAGAAACCGTTAACCAGATTGCTAAACCAGGATTGCTAGCACTTATCTAGTTCATCAGAAGCTCTTTTTAGAAATAAAATGAAAATCAACATCCAATAAACTTTCCACTGTATTTTTTCTTTGGCATATTGTTCATTTCTAGTATTTCAGATTGATTTCTCTTCAATATCTCTATCTCTCAGGAAAATTTTGCACCCATATAGTGTATGGATTTCTTTCACTCATGAATTTGCTTCTCATTGTTTTTGAGTTATCTTATAATCATTCTTTTGAATTCTTTTTCAGCATTTGATCAATCTTTTCATCTTCAGGGAGTCATATTGTCGTCTTTGTTCATGTTTCTCATATTTCAGAGTTTGTTTTTAAGCATTTGTGGAACCACTTGCAGGTTTTCTCCTCTCATGGCTTTTATCTTTGTAGCTTAGTGGAGTATCTACTTCTTCAGTGGATATTCAGCGAATTTCAGTCAATGCTCAAGAGTGGTGCAAGAGTCCGGGGTGACTTGCATGTCAGGCATGGTAGATCTCTTTATTGTCAGTAGGGGAGAGGTTTGATTACATCATCTGCTGTGCTCACTGCCTCACCTCCTCTCTACAAGGTGATCAATGCCTGGGGTGAGCCCACAGTGGCTACACACTCCACCCATGCAGGTGCATGAATTGCACAAAGGATCTTTGCGGTCCTTAGGGTATGCATAGAACCCTTTGCAATGACCCACCCCAAGCACTCAGGAATTCTGGGCCTCTGAAGCCAGACACAGTGATTGCCCAGAGACTTAGCTATGCCCCATGCCATATTGTGCAGTCACAGAATTCACACAGTCAGAGCAGACAGGGTTCCCATAGTCACAAGGAGCAGAGGATACACTCTCAGCACTGTGAGCCTGCTCCATCTACAGAGAAAGCCGAGGCATTCACAGAGCCTGCTTCCTTTTGGGGTTCTGCCTTGGCAGTTTGAGTATGGTCTCCCATAAAAAATCAATCCACACATTTACAACCAACTGATATTTGACAAATGAACTAAAATCAATCTCTGAAGATGGGCAGTCTCTTCATAAAACGGTGCTAGGAAATTAGACCTTCATGTGCAGAAGTATAAAACACGACTCCTATTTTACACCTAATACAAAAATCAACTCTAAATGGATCAAGGATATATAAATCTATGACTCGATACCATCAAGTTAGTGGAGGAAAACATCAGGGAAACTCTGTAAGACATTGGCATAGGAAAAGACTTCTTGGAAAAGACCCCAGAAGCACAGGCAATAAAGATAAAAGTAGACAAATGGGAACGCATCCAGCTAAGAAGCTTCTGCACTGCAAAGGAAAAACAAAAAGTGAAGAGATGACCAACAGAATGGGAGAACATATTTTCAAACTGTACAACTGGAATTAATGTCCAGTATCTATAGAGAGCTCAAGAAACTCAACAACAAAAAAACGTAAGATCCAGGCAAGAAATGGGCAAAGGATATGAATAGTGATTTTTTTGAAGAATGAAATTCTGTTGAGCTATAGACAAATTAAAAATGCTCAGGATCAGGGCTGGTGTTATGGCATAGTGGGTATAGTGGGTAAAGCCACCACCTCAGTGCTGGCATCCCATATGGGCACCGGTTTGAGACCTGGGTGCTCAGCTCCAGATCCAGCTCTTTGCTATAGCCTGAGAAAGCATAAAGCATTAGTAGATGGCCCAAGTGCTTGGGCCCCGGTACCCATGTGGGAGACCTGGAAGAAGTTCCTGGCTCCTGGCTTTGGATTGGTCCAGTTCCAGCTATTCTAGTCATTTGGGGAGTGAACCAGTGGTTGGAAGATTCTCTCTCTCTCTCTCTCTCTCTCTCCCTATCTCTCTCCCTATCTCTGCCTCTGCCTCTGCCTCTCTATAACTCTATCTTTCAAATAAATAAATAAATCTTTAAAAAAATCCTTGGGATCACTAGCCATCAGGGAAATGCAAATAAACACAATGAGATTTTACCTCACCCCAGTTAGGATTGCTATCATCCAAAAAACAATAAATGCTGGTAAGGATGTAGAGAAAAAGATATTCTACTACACTGTTGGTGGGAATGTTAACTAGTGTAGTCATTATGGAAGACAGTCTGGAGATTTCTCAGAAAACTGAAAATAGATCTGCCATATGACCCAACCACCCCACTCCTGGGAATTTGCTCAAATGAAATGAAATCAGAATATGAAAGAGTTATCTGTACTCCCATGATTATTGCTACTCAGTTCATAATAACTATGATATGGAATCAACCCAGATGTCCATCAACTGATGACAGGATAAAATATACCCTATAGAATAATACTCAGCTGTAAAAAGAATGAAGTACTCTCTTTTGCCACACCAGTGGATGAAATCATTATGCTCAGTAAAATAAGCCAGTTCCCAAAACACAAATATGTGTTCTCCCTGATTTGTTTTATTTAATGTACAGAGCATAAAAAATAGAATGTATATGGAATTAAACTGACATTCTGAGATTGGATTGTTGTTTACAGCCCTTGTCAATGCACTTGGGGAACAGTGGTTTATCTATTCACTACTTGTTGAATTCTTTATTTGGTGAAAGGTTAAGCTTGTGATCATAAGCTGAAAGTATGTCATTGTAAAAATTAAAAGAAAAAAATAAGAAAGGAAGGAGAAAGGAGGGTGGGAGCATGAATGGGAGAGAGGATAGAGTGAAGAGTATCATTATGCTCTTAAATCTGTATATATGAAATACATGCAACTTTTTCACCTTATGTAAACAAAAAAGCAAATGAAAATCAACACCTAGTAAGCAAAACCTATAAACCTGAAACAGTTCTGGTTGAACTCAGTGATTGAGAAATCTTAATATCTTTCTGACCCTGGTATAGTGGTTCCTGAGACAGTTCTCTGAGGATGCAATTTGAAAACTAATGGAGGCGCCGGCATCCCATATGGGTGCCGGATTCTGTCCTGGTTGCTCCTCTTCCTGTCCAGCTCTCTGCTGTGGCCTGGGAAGTCAGTGGAGGATGGCCCAAGTGCTTGAGCCCCTGCACCTGCATGGAAGCCCAGGAGGAAGCACCTGGCTCCTGGCTTCGGATTGGCACAGCGCCAGCTGTAGCAGCCATTTTGGGGGTAAACCAATGGAAGGAAGACCTTTCTCTCTGTCTTTCTCTCTTAATGTCTAACTCTGCCTGTCAAATTAAAAAAAAAGAAAAGAAAACTAATGGAGTAGTTGAACTGACTCATTCTGTCAGTAATGACACTCTAGTTTCAAGGTGACCTTCCTGAGGTCTGTGGCAAAAAAAAGTGGCATGCGTGAACTTGTTTCTACTCTTTTGGATAGTCCACTGTGCATTCTGTAGCTCCTACTCATGTGGCTTACACCTCACCTGGGACTAAAATCTCCTTGGAGAGAATATGAGGATGAGATTGGACAGGCAATGTTTTACTGTGACTGGTAACAGAAAAACTCAGTGAGACTGAGTAGAAGAAAGCTCTGGCTTCACCTAACATTTCTAAACAAATGCACATAAGCATACAAAGGAGGCACCAAAAATAATTAGTGTACAATCAAGTGCCACTAAACAACTGGGTTCTCTTCTAAGAAATGTATCATTGAGAGGCTTGTCATTGTACATATGTCATAAAGTGTTCTTAGACAGGCCTAGATGGTACGGTCTACTACACACCCAAGCTAGTCGGTGTATATACATGGTATAGGGAAGGGTTCTCAGGGCTATGTTGAGCAAGGCAACAGGATATTAAACCAAGCACAAAAGAAAATGACACGATCAAGACATGGTGAACATGGAAGCTGCTGCCTGTGTAACATGGCATACATAAATCTTTTTGTAATAAGTATGAGAAATGCACTCTACAATAGTGATAAAGATGTAAAAGGAGAAATACATGAAACAGTTATATAGTCTTTATTACTATTGTCGAATATTATGAAATGCACGTAATAGTAGGTGCTATAATTTTGTAAGACTTGACAGTGCAATCAGTTTGTTTACACCAGGAGTACCACAAATACCGAATAATGCATGGCATGTTGACATTATAACAGCTACAGGGTCGCTAAGTCATAGAATTATTCAGCTCCATTATAATCTTATGGGACCAGCATTGTATATGAAATCCATCATTGACAGAAACAGCACCATTAAGTGTACATCATTGACAGAAACCTCATTAAGTGGTACATTACTGTAATTCTTGGGAGACTTGAAATTTCTGTGTTATCTGCTATTTCCTCTGTGCATTGGTCCAAATACAAGCCCAAGGATATCTTGTAGTCCTGAGGAAACAGTACAAGTAGGAAATCACTCTGCATCCATTTTCATTTTTGTAAAACTATAGTGGTAAAATGTTTAACAGCACGTGCAAAGGGTAAGGGAATTTGATTCAGTTCTCACTGACTCACAGTTTTCTACACAAAAATTGAGGCCATTTTCTTCCCTCTACTGAGCTTCACTCTTTTTCCTTACAAGGAAGAAATGAGAAGGAAATGACTTATGACACATAGAACACCCAGCCCAGTAGCTGGGTAGAGGAAGCATGCTACAGTAGTAATAAATCTTCTTTATTATATAAACAGCCTAATAATAACACTAATTACAATAACCAAGTGAAGCTTATATGTAGCAGAGTCCTTATTTTCCACATGAAGAAATTGAGATCTAGGAGTTTAACTGCCTTGCCTGAAGTCATGCTATTAAGAAAGGGGTAATAGGTGAACACAAAAGCAGGATCACCTGACACCACTGCCCAGTAAATTTCTGCTTTGGTTTCAACTCAGGGGAGAAATGTTGTTGCTTGTGCATTGTCACACAACATGTAATTTGGAAGTCTGCCTTTATTTTAGGGCTAGAAAACACAGAACTAAATTTATTACCAAGTATAATGATCTAATTAACTCTGAAATAATGTATTCTTTTGCTTCTAATTACATGGGCTCTTCTTTTTCTGTGGCCTGGTTTTTATTATTTTCTGTTTTCAGCATTTTATTCTATTACTCTTGGGTTTATCTTTCTGAAAGCTTTCTAGATTATCATAAACAAGTAAAACTTCAAACTTAAATATTTGAAGGCTGTTTGATGTTTTAAGGGTTATTAAAAATTATGCAATGTGGTTTCTAACACCAGAAAATTCACTTAATTGAGGACAATAAGATCAGTATGTTGAAATGATAAGGCAGAATGTAAATTCTAAGGGAGAGGGTAATGGGAAGAAAGAACAAGATGTCCTGAAGAAGACAAGAGCTTTCTGAAATTGGTGGCTATGGTAGGAAGGACTTTCTGAAATTTGGACACAGAGTTCCAGAAAACAACGTGTGTCACAGTGGAGTCCAAAAGCTGGAAGACTCTTGTTCCTGTAAGAAAGCTGAGTAAACCACCTGCTGGCTTATCTATTTAATACTTTTATGCTAGGTACAAAGTATAGGTAGCAAGTAGTGAGCACAGTAAAAGTGGTCTTTGCCTTTGTAGAATTTAAAGTCTAGTTTGTCAAGAAAAACATTACTACATGTCTTTTTGTGTCAGTACCAGGATGTTTTGGTTTTAACTGCCCTGTAATCTGTCTTAAAGTATGGGATTATGTTGCCTCTGGCTTTTTGTTTTTGTTGTTTAAGATTTTTTTTAGTTATTTGGGGTCTATTGTGTTTCCATATGAATTTTAGGGTTTTTTTTTCTGGATCTCCGTAAAATGTCATTGGTATTTTGGTTGGGATCTCTTTTTTTTTTTTTTTTTTTTTTTTTTTTTTTTTTTTTTTATTTTGACAGGCAGAGTGGACAGTGAGAGAGAGAGAGAGACAGAGAGAAAGGTCTTCCTTTGCCGTTGGTTCACCCTCCAATGGCCGCCGCGGCCGGCGCGCTGCGGCCGGCGCACCGCGCTGATCCGATGGCAGGAGCCAGGAGCCAGGTGCTTTTCCTGGTCTCCCATGGGGTGCAGGGCCCAAGCACTTGGGCCATCCTCCACTGCACTCCCTGGCCACAGCAGAGAGCTGGCCTGGAAGAGGGGCAACCGGGACAGAATCCGGCGCCCCGACCGGGACTAGAACCCGGTGTGCCGGCGCCGCTAGGCGGAGGATTAGCCTAGTGAGCCGCGGCGCCGGCTTTTGGTTGGGATCTCATTGAATCTGTAAATAGCTTTCAGTAGGATGGACATTTTGATAATATCAATCTTCTAATCCATGAATATGGAAGACTGTTCCATTTTTTGCCTTCTAGTACTTTATTATTTTATAATTTTCATTATAGAAATCTTTCACATCCTTAGCTAAATTTATTCCAAGATATTTAAGTTTTTTTGTAGCTATTATGAATGGGATTGATCTTACGAGTTCCTTCTCAGTCATGGCATTGTCCGTGTATACAAAGGCTACTGATTTTTGTGTGTTGATTCTGTATCCTACAATGTTACCAAACACTCTTATCAGTTGTAACAGTCTCTTAGTGGAGTCCTTTGGTTTCTATACACATACACTCATGTCATCTGCAAACAGGGATTATTTGATTTCCTACTTTCCAATATTTTTTCCCTTTGACTTCTTACTCTTGCCTAATGGCTCTGGCTAAAACTTCCAGGACTATATTGAATAGCATTGGTGAAAGTGAGCATCTTTATCTATTTCCAGGTCTTAGTGGAAATGCTTCCAACTTTTTCCCATTCAAGATGATATTGTCTTTGTGTTTGTCATATATGCCTTGATTGTGTTGAGGAATATTACTTCTATACCCAATTTGCTTGAAGTTTTTAACATTAAAGGATCTTGTAATTTATCAAATGCTTTCTATATATCTAATGATATAGTTTTTATTCTTCAGTTTGTTAATGTGATATATCACATTTATTGGTCTGCATATGTTGAAGAATCATCCCAGCATACCAAGGATAAATCTCACTTGGTCCAGGTGAAGGATATTTCTGATGTGTTGTTGGATTCAATTAGCTAGTATTTTGTTATGGATTTTTGCATTTATTTCATCAGGGAAATTGGTCTATAGTTCTCTCTCTTTATTGTATCTTTTCCTGGTTTTAGAATTAAGGTGATGCTGGCCTTACAGTAGAAGTTTGGAAGGATTCTGTCCCTTTCAATTCTTTTGAATAGTTTAAGAAGAATTGGAATTAGTTCTCCTTTAAAAGTTTGGTAGAATTCATTAGTAAGCCATTTGGTCCTGAGCTTTTCTTGGTTGCGAGGGTCTTTTTTTTTTTTTTTATTAATTCAATCTCTATCTTAGTTATTGGTATTTAGGTTTTCTGTATTTTCATGAATTTTGTTGTGTTGTATGGGTCCATTTCTTCTAGATTTTCTCATTTGTTGGCACATAGCTGTTTGTAGTAATTCCTCATTATTCTTTTTACTTCTGTGGTATCTCTTGTTACATCTACTTTTTCATCACTGATTTTATTGATTTGAATTTCTCTCTCATTTTTTGGTTAGTTGTGCAATGGTGTTTCAATTTTGTTTATTTTATGTAGCCCCATGGAACAGAATAGAAACCCCTGAGATTAAGCCACACATCAAAAATGAACTAATCTTTGACAAACAAGCTGAAATCAATCTTTGGAGAAATGATAAGCTTATCAATAAATGGTACTAGGAAAATGGCTCTACACATGCAGGATTATACAACATCATCACTACATTACCTTATACAAAAATCAACTCTAAAAAGATCAAAGATATAAATCTGTGACTTGATACCATCAAATTACTAGAGGAAAACATCAGAGAAACTCTGCAAGATATTGGCATAGGTAAAGACTTCTTGGAAAAGACACTAGAAGCACATTAAATTATGATAAAAATACATAAATGGTATTACATAAAGCTATGAAGTTTTTGCACTGCATAGGAAATAGTCAACAAAGTGAAGAGATAAGCAACAGAATGGGAGAAAATATTCTCAAACTCTGCAACTTGATAAAGGATTAATATCCAGCATCTATAAACAGCTCAAGAAACTCAACAACAACAAAACAAATAATCCAATTAAGAAATGGGCAAATAACATGAACGCACAATTTTCAAAAGATGAAATACAAATGGCCAATGAACACATGAAAAAATGCTCAAGATCACTAGCCATCAGGGAAATGCAAATAAAAACCACAATGAGGTATTACTTCACCCCAGTAAGGATGGCTATCATCTAAAAATCAAAAAACAATCAATGCTGGCAAGGATGTGAGGAGAAAGATACTCTAATGTACTGTTAGTGGAAATGTAAACTAGTACAACCATAATAGAAGACAGTATGGAGACTCCTAGGAGATCTGAAAAAAGATTTACCATATGACCTAGTCATCCCACTCCTGGGAATTTACCCAAATGAAATGAAATCGGCATATGAAAGAGTTATCTGTACCCCCAAATTTACTGCAGCTCAATTCACATAAGCTAAGATATGAATTCAGCCCAGAGGTCCATCAACTGATGACTGAATAAAGAAAATGTGGTATGTATACACTATGGAATACTACTGTGCCATAAAAAGAATAAAGTCCTGTCTTGTGATGAAATGGGTGTAACTGGAAAACATTATGCTTAGTGAAACAAGCCAGTATCAAAAAGGCAAATATGATATGTTTTCCTAATATGTGGTACTTAATATAGAATACCAAAAATGTATAGCAATGAAAAGGTCATTTTGGTATATGATTGTCTTTTTTAGCCCTTGTTTATACTCCTGTGGAACTGTGATCTTCCTACTTTTTACTTATTTAATATTATGGTTAGTGGCAAATTAAGCCTGTGAATATAGAGTGGATTAAAATTATGTCTTTGCAAAAAACAATGAAGAGACGGAGGGAGGAATGGGGGGGGTGTTGAAGGGAAAAGAGGAATGGGGAATGTCTGGTTGTCTTTTCTGGAACTGTACCTATGGAATACATAAACGTGCTCTCTGTTATTTTTAATAGATTTGTTTATTTATTTGAGAGGCAGAGTTGTAGACAGAGAGAGTTAGAGACAGAGAGAGGTCTTCCAACTGCTGGTTCACTTCTCCAATGCAGCTAGGCCTGTCTGAAGCCAGGAGCCAGGAGCTTCTTCTGGGTTCCCACATGGCTGCAGGGGCCCAAGGACTTGGGCTATCCTCTTTCCCAGGAGCATTAACAGGAAGCTGGATCAGAAGTGGAGCAGCTTGGACATGAACTGGCATGCATATGGGATGCCAGCACCACAGGCGGAGGATTAACCTACTATGCCACAGCACCAGGCTCATTCTTTTTATATTAATAAAGAAATTTTAAAAAAGAAAAATATTACTAGTTCTCCACAATGTTGTTTTTGTAGGAGAAAGCAAAGAGCAGAAAGAATTGTTTGATCTGAATTGTAAGTAGGCATCTCCCCTCTATTTTCCAGACCATTTTATTAAAAGCAAAGTTTTTTCCAAGTAAGTTCTCTGGAGTCTTATACCATAAGTTAGGTTCAACTCAGACCAGTTATAGACTGAATGAAAGGTACATTCATTTCAATGTCTTCCATTTATTGGGAAAAATTAATCATTCAGGTAGAATATGTTGGAATGATCAGAAACTGTGTATGTCTTATTTTTAGAAGGCTAACAGGATGATTTCTCTAATGATAAGCTGCCCTCCTCCCAGCACTTTCTGCCAGCTAATTTGCTATTGGAATAATGAGATCTTTTTAAGATCAATGTGAATTATGTTGTCCCTGGGGACCATCAACTTTCTTTGGAGCTGATGCTCATTCCATCAGCCATTTTTATTTCAAAGACATTTGGAGTAACAACTGATGATTTGGAAAGGACAACTTTTTTTCTGTTTGCCTCCAAAATCTTTTCTTTATAAAGGAAAAAAAAATATATGCACAGTTCTGAGGAAAGAAGTTTTCTAAATTAGTTTTGGGGCAATGAATGCTTATCCCAGGATGCGATACACTCTATTTCGGTGGAATAACATCATTTAAGAGTTAGTTGATTGAATCTTAGTCCTAACCGTAGCATTCAATAGACCTCAGTTTTTCATCTGTAATAGGGGAATGGTAATGACAACATAAGACTTATGAATGCATAGTGCGGCCGGCGCCGCGGCTAAATAGGCTAATCCTCCGCCTTGCGGCGCCAGCACCCCGGGTTCTAGTCCTGGTCGGGGTGCCGGATTCTGTCCCTGTTGCCCCTCTTCCAGGCCAGCTCTCTGCTGTGGCCAGGGAGTGCAGTGGAGGATGGCCCAAGTGCTTGGGCCCTGCACCCCATGGGAGACCAGGAGAAGCACCTGGCTCCTGCCTTCGGATCAGCGCGGTGCGCCGGCCGCGGCGGCCATTGGAGGGTGAACCAACGGCAAAAGGAAGACCTTTCTCTCTGTCTCTCTCTCTCTCACTGTCCACTCTGCCTGTTAAAAAAATAAAAAATAAATGAATGCATAGTGCAAAATAGAGATGTTTTATGTCTTATCTTCTAGGATGCATTTATTCTTTGCTAGGAATAATATCTGAAATTTCCTTTGGGAACAAGCTGCTTCCCTATGTGGCACAGAGCATATAGCACAGACCTTACCAATCAGACATTAAATCAATGATACTTATAAAAATACAAATAACCAAAGCAATTGACTCAGGAATGCATGCATTATCCAAATTGGAAAAATAAGTGTGAATTATGTGGGAGCTACTCTATGTGGAGTGAGTTACTATCTGATATCCTAAACTTAAACCTGGCAGGATATGAGCCAGAGGTTACAGGTTCCAAACAGTGCAGCTTAGGAATGAAGTCATATAGAAAAAGAGATTTATTTCTTCCTTTTATTTCATTTTCTTGTCTTATCACATTATCCAGAACTTCCAGCAAAATGTTGAAAGGGAATGGTAACAGGAGATATTCTTGTCTTATTCCTGATTATAGTAGGAAAGCTATGAGTTTCTCATTGATAAATGTGATGTTCTATTAACTGTAGGTTTTTTGCAGGCATTCTTTGTAAAAACTGAGGTTTCCCTCTTTTAGTTTATTGAGATTTTTTTGGTCATGAATGGTATTGGATTTGGGCAGGTGCTTTTTCTGCACTATTGATATGATCATGTGATTTTTCTGCTTAGCATATGGATGTGATGGATTACATTATTTTATTTTCAAATGTTGAACCAGCCTTGCATGTTTGGTACAAACCATATTGGTTTTGGCAAATAATTATTTTTATACATTGTTGGATTTGATTTGTTTATACTTTATTGAGTATTTTTGCATCTATGTTCATGAGAGATATTGGAGTGCAATTTTCTTTTAATATCTTTGTTTTTTTTTTTTTTAAACCAGGATAATTCTGATCTCATAAATGAGTTTGATGCATTCTTTCTTCTGGAATATAATTAAGAATTAGTGTAGTTTCTGGCTTAAATGTTTGATATAATTCATAAGTGAACCCATCTGACCCTGTTTTTTTCCATTATGGAAAGTTATTTTCCAAACTGGATAGCTTAAGGAAGTATAGAAAGACTCCACAAATCTAAACTTATACTTTAGAATGCATACCTGAATTACAGGAACATGGGAATCGACTTTGAAACATTTTTGCCTCAATCCATATGGTAAAAGTTATTATTTACTGATTCAATTTCTTTAATAGATAGCAGCCTGTTCAGATTGTCTCTTCTTGTGTGAGTTTTGTCAGGGATTGGTTCATTTTGTCCAAGTTATCAAATTTGTGGCAATAGAATTGTTTATAATATTTCTTTTTAAATATTTTTAAATAAACTTGTTTTTTTAACTTCATTTTTGCACACATTTTTTTTTTTCAACAGGCTGCACTCACACAACCGCACAAGGTATAGGGTATTGTTTGACTAGTAGTGTTGTTTTTAAGTTTCATAGTAAACCACATTAAGGACAGAGATCCTACGTGGGGAGCATGTACCCAGTGACTCCCGTTGTTGATTTATTGTTTTTTTTTAACTTTTATTTAATGAATATAAATTTCCAAAGTACGGCTTATGGATTACAATGGCTTCCCCCCCATAACGTCCCTCCCACCCGCAACCCTCCCCTTTCCCACTCCCTCTCCCCTTCCATTCACATGAGGATTCATTTTCGATTCTCTTTATATACAGAAGATCAGTATACATTAAGTAAAGATTTCAACAGTTTGCTCCCACACAGAAACATAAAGTGACAAAAAAATAAAAGATGATTTTTTAAATGATGATGAAATCAGAGCAGACCTATTGTCATGTTTAATCCCAGTGAAAGTCAAGTTGGGAATTGATAATTTCTTCTTTTTTTTTTTTTTTTTTAACAGAAGATCAGTTTAGTATACATTAAGTAAAGATTTCAACAGTTTGCACCCCCATAGAAACACAAAGTGAAATATACTGTTTGAGTACTCGTTATAGCATTAAGTCTCAATGTACAGCACATTGAGGACAGAGATCCTACATGAGGAGTAAGTGCACAGTGACTCCTGTTGTTGACTTTACCAATTGACACTCCTGTTTATGGCATCAGTAATCTCCCTATGCACCAGTCATGAGTTTCCAAGGCTATGGAAGCCCCTTGAGTTCTCCGACTCTTATCTTGTTTAGACAAGGTCATAGTCAAAGTGGAGGTTCTCTCCTCCCTTCAGAGAAAGGTACCTCCTTCTTTGAAGACCTGTTCTTTCCACTGGGATCTCACTCACAGAGATCTTTCATTTAGGTTTTTTTTTTTTGGTTTTTTTTTTTTGTTTGTTTGTTTGTTTTGCCAGAGTGTCTTGGCTTTCCATGCCTGAAATACTCTCATGGGCTTTTCAGCCAGATCGGAATGTCTTTAGGGCTGATTCTGAGGCCAGAGTGCTGTTTAGGACATCCGCCATTCTATGAGTCTGCTGAAATTTGTGGCAATAGAATTGTTTATAATATTTCTTTTTAAATATTTTTAAATAAACTTGTTTTTTTAACTTCATTTTTGCACACACTTTTTTAAAATTTGTTTTTTATTTGAAAAGCAGAGTTAGTGTAAGTCAATGACATGGGGCTAAAAAAGGTGGGATGTGGATGAAGTGCTTAAAATTAAGATTTATAAGTATTGTTACAATCTGGTGCAGCTTTGGGTATCAACTGAGGTTATAATTTGGGCAAATATACTATAAAAAGTATTTGGAGTTGGTGTTTGACATTATGGTTTTGGCACTGCTTCCCATACTGGAGTGCATAGTTCAAGTCTCCACCCTTTGGATTCTATTTAGCCTCTTGCTAATGTGCACCCTGGGAGGTGATGGTTCAAGAACCCCAGTAACTGCCATCCTAGTTGGGGATCAGGATAGAGTTCCAGGCTCTTGGCTTCCGCTTAGCCCCACCCACCTGGCCCCACACTGGCTGTTATGGGCAATTGTGGAGAAGGTAGGGGAAGCAGATCTCTGTTTCTGTCTTTCTGCCTTTCAAATAAAACAAAAATAAATACATGTTTGTTTATTTATATAATTGTGAGATAATTAGGGGCATTTGAGTATGAATCCAGTTAAATTATGCCAATGTTTCTGGTTACCTATAAAAATGAATTGTGAGTAGACAAGAACATACACATATGCAGAGATGAGGAGGTGACATGAAATGAGAGGTTTGCTTTAAAATCATTCACTTAAATAAAATATAGTAAAAGTTGCAATATATGGACAACTGTGCATTGATGTGTATATGGTAATTTAATATTATTCTCTTTCATGGGTATATGTTTTCACATTAAAATTTGAAAAATAGCTCAATCATGTAGCTATTCAAAAAATGCCAATTCTCTGCTGGCTATAAAACAAAACTTAAATTCTTGAGCTTGCCATAAAATTCCTTTATAAACTGACCCTAAAGCAGTCTTTCACCTGCTTCTGCATTCCCCACGATTCTGCCTTGCATGACTCTCTTTTTCCTAAGCCCAGCGTGCCCTTTGGTGACTCCAAGTTTTTGTGCACGCTGGTCCTCCTGTCTGGGATTTCCTTGGTCTCCTTCTCACATGACAAACATTCATCTCTAAAGGCTCAGCACAAAATATTTTCCACTGAAACAAGGAGCTTGGTCAGAATTAGTCATTCTCTCCATTTCCTCTTTAACCATGTGTCTTCTTCAGGCCTCACTACATTCCATTGTAATTAGCAAGTCAGTGTCTCGATATCTCTACATTCCTGGTACCACCACAGTGTCCAGCAAACAAGGGGTGCCTGATAATTGTGCGTCAAGTGAACGCCTGCGAAGTCCATCCTTTCTTTGTGAATGTCCTCCTTATGACTTAAAGAGAGCAAATGCAGATACCGCATGTTTCTGTCTTGCAGTGTTTTTCTCCTATCTTGTAAATCTTTTGACAAATTTGACTTCTCCTAGATGGAAAGGTAATCAGGATTCCAAACTCCCAGGCTACAGAAATATGCTAATATTTCATTTGTAAACACCACCAATAAATTGACTCTGTCATTAAGCCTTAATGATTTTTGGATAGCTGGAGTTTATCTTCAGGAAAACACTGAGACTTCATTCCTTTAATGAATGTTTTTTTCCTGACCCAGCAATACTTAATGTCTACTTAATTGCTTTGTGTTGACATCAGGTTCAGCTCCTTGGGTTCTTCCCTGAAATAGACCCTCACAGAGGCTGTTCCCAGGCTACTTGGCCATAGTGCATTATTTTTTCCTTAATTCATGAATTGAAGAGTTTGAAACCTTGTACTTTCCTTTTGTTTCTCTTTTGTTTATTTTCACTCTTGAGGATTTTGTATATTATTAATCTGATAATTGTTTCAGGTTTCCTGAGTGATTTTTAAGTTAAAGTCACCATTTGTGATAAAAGTTGGAGAGTTGCAACCCACAGGACCTTGAATATATATCTTCTATATAAATGTGTCTGCTTTTCAGTATGGTTCTAGGATATTTTAAGCATAATAAAATTTGGTCATGCATCATTAAATAATGAATGGACATATGTGAATACAATGTAATATATCCATGTAATGGAATATTATAAGCAATGCAAAGAAATGAAGTGGTAAGACACACTATAAAATGTGTGAACTTTTAAAATGTTGTGCCAAGCTGAAGTAGCAATTCAGAAAAGATCACATATTGCATTATTCCACTTACAGGAAATGTCCAGAATAGGCAAATCCTTAGAGACAGAAAGTAGATTAGTGGATGCATAAGGCTGGGATGGTTAAGGGGAAATAGGGAGAGATTGTCAATGGGTATGAGATTTCTTTGAGGAGTAATTAAAATGTCTTAGAATTGGATAGTGGTAAAGTATGATTATGTGAATGTCCTAAAAATCAGTGCATTATACAATTGTGACATATGATTTACATATATATCAGTAAAGCTGCCTTATTTTTAAACTTAGGCATGAGCATTGGATGAGTATGTTTAGGGTAATGCTAGCTGGTATAACAAATGAACCCAAACATTATAGTGGCTTTATGATAGCAATTTGCTTGATTCCTTATTCATACAATAGTTGGTGCAGGTGTTCCTCATAGGTGAGAAGCCTCTGAGACAGTCATTCAGAGATTCAGTTTCTTTTTGTATTATATCTCTAGGATTTCTGAGTTCTCCACATTCAGTGCATCTCTGGATCCTCTGCAATCAGCTTCCAGACATAAGGAGGGAAGGGGAGAGGCATATTCATTTCTGTGCCCTCGCAGCTTGGAAGAACCCCTTAGCATTTCCACTCAAGTTCCGCTGTGCTGCACAGCACATCTAAGTACAAGAAACACTTGGCAATGTGACTTAGTTGAGTGTACAAGGAGAAGAGGAACTTGTTTGGCAAATGGCTTTCCAGTCCCTGCCACATTGTCCCCATCTTCCCACTCTCCACCATCTTCTCCACCTCCCCAATTTATTGATGTGTATCTCTACTATCTCTACTTATCTAATCTAGATGGTATACATTCTCAATATTTAATGAGGCACATATGGTAATCACCTATGAGACTAATTAGTTCTTTAAGGGGAAGGATAGTATTGTTTGCTTTATAAATAGTCCATGAGAGTTATTAACTTCTTCCTTCATTCCCTTAATCCGTTGCCTTTGTCCTCAGATACACCTTTATTTAGTAAACTTTCCTTAACGCTTCACCTTCTCAGCATGTCCACTGGCTACCCATTCCTGAGAAGTATGGTTTCCATGTGCCTGTTTGTGGTCTGTTTTTTTTTTAACTTTTATTTAGTAAATATAAATTTCCAAAGTACAGTTTATGGATTACAATGGCTCCCCCCCCATAATTTCCCTCCCATTTCCCGCTCCCTCTCCCATTCCATTCACATCAAGATTCATTTTCAATTCTCTTTATATACAGAGTATCGATTTAGTATGTATTAAGTAAAGATTTCATCAGTTTGCACCCACACAGAACATAAAGTGTAAAATACTCTTTGTGTACTAGTTATAGCATTACTTCACATTGGACAACACATTAAGGACAGATCCCACATGCGAAGTAAGTACACAGTGACTCCTGTTGTTGACTTAACAATTTGACACTCTTGTTTATGGCGTCTGTAATCTCCCTAGGCTCTAGTCATGAGTTGCCAAGGCTATGGAGCCTTTTGAGTTTGCCAACTTCGATCTTATTCCGACAGGGTCATAGTCAAAGTGGAAGTTCTCTCCTCCTTTCAGAGAAAGGTAACTCCTTCTTTGATGGCCCCATTCTTTCTACTGAGATCTCACTCGCAGATATCTTTCATTTAGGTCTTCTTTTTTTTTCCCCCAGGGTGTCTTGGCTTTCTATGCCTAAAATACTCTCATAGGCTCTTCAGGCATATCCGAATGCCTTGAGGGCTGATTCTGAGCCAGAGTGCTATTTAGGACATCTACCATTCTATGAGTCTGCTGTGTATCCCACTTCCCATGTTGGATCGTTCTCTCCCTTTTTTATTCTATCAGTTAGTATTAGCAGACACTAGTCTTGTTTGTGTGATCCCTTGTGGTCTGTTTTTAACTCATAGCAAAGTGTTGAAAATCAAGACAGTGTAGTCTGTTTTTATGCATGTTTGAGGCAAGAATGATAACAGCCCTTGCTCAGAAAATATGTTTAGAGATTATCTCCCTCTGATCTTTTGGGGCGTGAAAATATTGTTTTCTTTCATGACACCATGAACAAGTTGATTATTTTTAAGTTTCTTTTGATTCCAAAATAGATTTAACCTTACACTTTGTCAAAATGTGGACAAGTATGTACTTTGAGACCATACAGCTTTTGAAGAAGATATCTTCTGAGAGAAAAGAGTTCATAGCTTTCACACACAGAATCCTTGGAAGGTACACCATTTCCCCAGTCCTGATTACAAGATGTATAGATTTGTCTTGTTGCTTAGAAAACTGTGTCTTTATCTGGTTTCTGAGGATAAGAGCGGAGGGGCTTCCAGGAATTTAGGAAGTATTTCAAAAATAGAGGGTAGGGAGCTTATGTTAGGTCATGTATGAATTTCCCATAACACTGTGATGAAAGAACAGCTTATGGTTGTAACTACAAGTTCATGAAAAAAATGCTTATTATAAATAAAACTATGCATGTATTTCAAATTTTTGTACAAAAACAAAGTTATCTTTTAGATGCATTTTTTCATGAACCTTTAGAAATATCCATTATATAAGACCTCATTCATTTTACCAACTTTTCACTGTTATCTTTACTTTCTACATTTAGATCCAACTTAACTCTTATATTTACTTGTGAATGCACTCCAAAATCCAACTCAGACTCACATTTACTTGTAGATATATTCCCAAATCCCTTCCATTTGCTGTTGTTTTAGAGATGAGACATTTAAAAATAGCAGTCAACAAAACATCAGAATTCAACCTACGTATCTCTAACACAAATTTAAATTTAGTAAACATATATCCCTTATTCTATTAAATCCATACATATTCCCATATTGTATATGGTTCAATGGGGGTTCTTCACTCAAGCCATGCCAGCTTATTGGGAATCAGTTTTCAACAACAGAAAAATCAAAAGGTGAGCCAGTATCATTTCCATTGTCTTTTCTAACACTGTAAATACTAAATTAATAATGCCTAGGATGTATGTACTCCATGGCAATCTCTTATCAAGGACTTTATTTCCTATTATTAGAATCTGACACGTGTGTGTGTGTGTGTGTGTGTGTGTGTTAGAGAGAGAGAGAGAGAGAGCGAGCGCTAGCTCACGAAGAAGCTACCTGACTTTTGTGTGTCTTGGAAATACTAGTTAAGACAGTTTGGCTTAGTAATCAGTGCCTTATGCCCCAAGGAATCTGGACTTCACACTGGTTTGGTCACTGTGTTAGGAGCAATATGCAACTTGTTTACCTTTCAGGTCCTTTCTTCCTTTGAACAGAGAGGCACTAGAGCTGGGAGTGAAGGTACAGAGACCCAAAGTGACCCAATATTTAATTACGTATATTGCAACAGGAGGCCAACAAATAAGAATTCACCACAACAGTGTAATCATAGGACTTGGAATGGGTCCTTCTGGAATCATAGAGATAAATCTTGTCTTACAGCTATTAAGGAGGAAAATGCTCTATATTAACATTAGCATTTTTTCTTGAAAAGGAGGTACTAAAGTGGTATTAATTTGTAATCACCAAATATGAGGAAGAATGGGAATATCTTCTTATTCTGGATGAATTTAAATAATTGTAACCAAGCAGTTTCCCGTTGTTGAACCTGCATAGTCAATTGCTTGATAATGTGGGATTAGGAGCATGGGTTTCTGGGTTCAAGATCCGACTCAGCCACTTAGAAGTTGTGAAAGTGTGCAGGTTATGTACCTGTAACAAGCCTCAGCATCTCCAGCTATATGATGGTGATGATACTATAGGGTTGTAATAAGGGTTTAAGAGGTCATGAACTCCATACATATGGTGAGCACTTAAGAAATTGATGACTATCTTTATAATGACACCAATTTTTAACACATATCCCATGATCTCCTGGGCCAGTCTCTTATCTTTCTACCATTTTCACTGAAAAAGTCATGTGTGTAAATTTTCTGTAAACATTTGCATTGTTCCTCCTTTTCTTCTCTTTCCTCTCCTCTTCTCTATTCTGGTCCCTTCTCTCTGGGTAGGCAGGAATGCATTGTGGCCATATGTCAAACTGTTCTTGAAAGAATATGACTTCAGATTAACTGTATGTCATCTGAAGTTTTGGATCTAGAAATTATTCTTCAGTGACTGTACACTAGGAGTATTATCTAATTTTCACTCTCACCTCCTCCCCAGTGGGGCTGCATCGTCAGCTGGGTTGAGCCTCCTACATAGGGTCAAACTTTAACAATCAGAGCTGAAGAGACTCAGGATTTTTTAGTTTTGATTTTGTAATTTTGAAAAGACATCTGCCAGAGTTGGGACATACTTTTGTGTCTTGAATAACTATCTGTTATATATTAGCAGGGTAGCTTTTCCCCAAGTAGAGCTCAAGTTGGTAGTAAGATCATCCTCTTCCCCTCCTGCTAACTACATGTGTTGCCCATTTTTCAATGTCCACTGGAAATATTAATTACTCCAGTCTGTTTTGGTCTTTCTTACAGACGCTTTTTCCCTCTCAGTTCACATCATGTGCTTATAGCAGAGACTTGTACCTTTGAGCCTCCTTGATTAATCTAGGGAAGTATCCAGGGCTTCCTAATGTAAAAGAATCCCTTGGGAAAATGCTTGTTTTTCATAGACTGATTCAGAACAATTTCTTTTAATCTACTTGTACCTTGGTTTCATAACCATTCTCTGATTTTATCTCAATCTAGCCCTAATACTTAAACTAATTCTTTATATCCCTATTGGCTTCTGCTTCTGACCACACTTGGGGCTGGTCACAAGTGAATTATACACAAGAGAAAGGCCTTGGGGCTATTATAACTTCATTTATTTGTCTTAAAGTGATGTGTATTTATCTTATTTCTGTCCCATAAGCCATATTCCAGGCACATATTTTTTCTATGTAAAATGAGGCTTTGAACATAGCAGGTTTTCAGGTGATTAATAATGTGAATTTGATGTGCTTAGCAATCTGGAAAAGTGCTAACAATCCAGTCTTCTGTGTGTGTAGATTTGTGTGCATACTGCACACCCAGAAAGAACAGAAAGAAAAGGAGGACCAGGAAAGACACCATGGTAGCAGGCTCAATCCTAGGTTACATTAGAAATTTTCCTTTATTTATGTCATTGGCATCTTCCCTTTCTGTATGAAGTCAGGTTTCTAGACTACATGATCAACTTTAACTTCAAGGTTGGTTTTTGTGAATCAGTCACTTTTTAAGAAGTATTCTAACAGAACTATCACATTTCTTCCTAAAGATGTTATTTCTTGCAGCCACATTTCTATTTTAATCTTCCTCCATTAATTGATGTGCATTCCTGTTGTCCACAGTACTGAGCACTCTTGGAGAATAGAGGATATTCCATATCATTAACAACAGTTCTCCCACAATAGTTCTCTGGCCAATCACCTGAGGATCACAAGGAGCTCCTGTACCTCGGCCCATCCCTGGAGGGTCTGAATCAGGGTGTCTGGGGCAGGTCAGGCACTGAAAACCTGTGTCTTATAAAGCTTCCCATGTGATGCTACTGAGCAACTGACATAGGAACCTCTGGCTCTTGCCCTTGAGGAACTGATAAGCTGTTCTGAAAGGTCATACATGGGAAAAATAACTCATAAGCTTTAACTATGTTATGAAATACCTTGCACACTTCAAGTACTTTACCATTTGTGAAGCATTTCATAAAGTACTCTCATCAGTCTCTTCCCTCCCATGAGGTAGGTTAAGGCAGTTGTTTTTGCTCTACATATTTTGTTAAATGAAGTAAAGACATTTACCAACTAATTTAGAAACCCAAAGTCCTGAATGAGTTCAACTACAAATAGTGTATATATGTGTATATATAGAGAGAGATATATCTATTTCTTAATTAGAATGGAATTCTCTTCCTAATCATTTCTAGCACCAGTACCTGACTCATAGTAGGTATTCAAAAATTTTTCAGTTGATAGATGACTATACATTGCTTGTGTGAAGCAAAACAAAATATTGAAATACTTAATTTTTAGTTTCACCTACAGAATGTGTAACTATGAACATATCATAAGCCACAATAGCAAATAACATCTGTTAAAAATTAGCTATTATAGTTAATAATCAGCTATTATTATATTTCCATGTTAACATGATATTAAAACAAAGAGAACAGATTCTATATAGTTCATAGAAACAATTCCAAGAATATAATGATGTCCCCTTCCCCCTTCCCTCCTTCTTTCTTGTCCTTTCTCCCTTCTTCCTCCCTTTCTTTCACCTTTCCCTCTCCCTCCCTCCCTCCCTCCCTTCCTCCCTCCCTCCCTCCCTCCCTCCTTCCTTCCCTTCCTTTCCCTTCCTTCCTTCTCTTTTGAGATAACATATTTTAGTTTACCTTATAATCAAAGGCTTAGGGCTCCACTAAATAGTTAATCAAATAAAAGGCCATAGTTGAGGCCAGTGCTATGGCACAGCAGGTTAAAGCACCGTCCTCCAGCACTGGCATTCCATATGGGTGCCGGTTTTAGTCCTGGCTGCTCTACTTCCCATTTGACTCCCTGCTAATGGCCTGGGAAGGCAGCAGAGGATGGCCCCAGTCCTTGGGCCCCTGCACCCACATGGGAGACCCAGAGGAAGCTCCTGGCTCCTGGCTTCAGATTGGCTCAGCTCTGGCCATTGAAGCCATTTGGGGAGTGGACCAGTGGATGGAAGACCTCTCTTTCTTTGTGTCTCTACTGCTCTCCCTAAATCTATATTTCAAATAAATAAAATAAATCTTTTTAGAAAAAAAGACCCTAGTTTAGTGGGAATATAAACAAGGACTGTACCCAATCATCAAATGAAAAGATGCTCATTTCACTATTATACAGTCAATATTAAAATAATTATAAATCATATTCTTAACCATTGGTTTGAAAAAGATAAACAATAAAGTTTTACAAAACTATATTTGCACCAATGCTGATACACAGACATTTATTTCTTTTTTTGCTTTTTTTCTTTTTTAATTTTAGCTCCCATATATAAGGGAGAGCATGCAGTTTTTGTCTTTCTGTTCCCAGCTTTTTTCACTCAACGTGATTTCTTCCAGTTGCATTCATTTTGCTGCACATGGTAGAATTTCTTTCATTTTTATAGTTGAATAACATCACACATTTTCTTTACCCATTGGTGTGAGGGTGGACACTGGTTAATTCCAAATTTTGGCTATTGTAAGCAATGTGCTATAAACACGCAGGCGCAGTGCAGGCATCTCTTTGATACAGCGTGTTCATGCTGTTGGGCATATACCCAGTAGGGGGGTTGCTGGATCACATAACAAGTCTACCAGGTTTTTAAGAACTTTCCATACTGCTTCCCACTGTGGCTGCACTAATTTACATCTCCAACAACAGCATATAAGAATCCCCCTTTCTTCACATCCTTGCTGTCTATATAGGAACATATCATCTGCCCACAGGAGTAATTTGACATCCTTCTTCCCTATTTTGGTGTCTTCTGTTTCTTTATCTCTCCTAATTGCCCTAAGACTTCCAGACTATGTTAAATAACAGCAGTAAGAGTGGATATCCTTGTCTGGCTCCAGATCTTAGAGGAAAAAATTCAACTTTCCCCCATTCAATACGATTTGGACATGGGTTTGTAATTCATTGTGGTTATTATGTTGCACTCTGTTCCTTCTCTATCTATTTTTCAAAGTTTTTAAAATCATGAATGAATGTTGAATTTAGTCAAATTATTTTTCTGAATCTATTCAGATGATCACATGATTTTCATACTTCATTCTGGTGATGTGATATATTATATTTATTGATTTGCATGCATTGGACTATCCTTAGGATAAGTCCCACTTGATCATGAAGAATGGTCTTTTCTTGTGCTGTTAGATTTGCTTTCCCAGTAGTTTGTTGAGAATTTTTGGATCTCAGGATTTTTGTATCAATTGGATATTGGTCTATAGTTTTCATTTTTTTATAATGATTTTGTCTGGTTTTGGAATGGAAGGAATTCTGTCAGCATCATGAAATAAGTTTGGATAGTTTCCTCACTTTTGACTTTTTGGACTAGTTTGAGAAGAATTGGTGCTAGTCTTTTTTAAAAGTTTGGTAGAATTCAGTGGTGAAATCATTTTGACCTGGGATTTTTTTTTAAAATACTGACTCAAAGATTATTCATTCATCTTTTCAGGTTTTCTATGTTTCCCTGGCTCAAATTTGTGAGTTATATATATTCAAAAAGTTATCCCATTCTTTTAAATTTTCCAATTTTTTAGCATGTAGTTGTTCATAACAATCCCTAATGATCCTTTGTAATACTTTGGTACCAGTTGTAGTGTCTTATATTTTCATTTATGATTTTATTTATTTAAGTCTTCTCTTTTTTTATAAGTCTATCTAAGGTTTTTGAAATTTTGAAGATGTAAAATCTTTCATGAGTTTGCTTGTTATCATTGTGCAGGGGTCATGCTAATTTTCTCCGCATCATTCCGATCATAGTATATGTACCGACAAAGCATGGCCAACATGAATTTTTATATAAGTAATTCATGAATTGAGGTCCATATATTCTTTTAAATATTTTTAAAAGATTTTTATTTATTTATTTGACAGGTAGAGTTACAGACAGTGAAAGAGAGAGAGACAGAGAGAAAGGTCTTCCTTCCATTGGTTCACTCCCCAAAAGACCACTATGGCTGGAGCTATGCTGATCCAAAGCCAGGAGCCAGGTGCTTCTTCCTGGTCTCCCATGTGGGTGCAGGGGCCCAAACACTTGGGCCATCCTCCACTGCCTTTCCAGGCCACAGCAGAGAGCTAGACTGGAAGAGGAGTAGCCGGGGCTAGAACCCGGTGCCCATATGGGATGGGGGTACCACAGGCAGAGGATTAACCTAGTGTACCATGGCACTGGCCCCAAGGTCCATATATTCTACTAAGATTAAAAACTTTGCCTGCCTTGTCCACAGCTCATTCTAAGACACATTATGGGGCTGGCGCCACGGCTCAATGGGCTAATCCTCCACCTGCAGCGCTGGCACACCGGGTTCTAGTCCCGGTTGGGGCACCGGATTATGTCCCGGTTGCCCCTCTTTCAGGCCAGCTCTCTGCTGTGACCCAGGAGTGCAGTGGAGGATGGCCCAAGTCCTTGGGCCCTGCACCCCATGGGAGACCAGGAGAAGCACCTGGCTCCTGCCTTTGGATCAGCGCAGTGTGCCGACCGCAGCACGCTGGCTGCGGCGGCCATTGGAGGGTGAACTAACGGCAAAAAGGAAGACCTTTCTCTCTGTCTCTCTCACTGTCCACTCTGCCTGTCAAAAAAAAAAAAAAAAAAAAGAGACACATTATGACATATTCCTCATCAGAAAAACTCCAAATTAATGCAATTTCATTCTGTGTTCTCTGTTGAAGACTGAGGAATGACATTCGTAGTAAATCATGGCACCAAATGCAAGTTTGGTCTTAGTTTAACACTTCATTAAAAAAAAGAAGACCGGGGCCGGCGCCGCGGCTCACTAGGCTAATCCTCCGCCTAGCGGCGCCAGCACACCGGGTTCTAGTCCCGGTCAGGCCGCCGGATTCTGTCCCGGTTGCCCCTCCTCCAGGCCAGCTCTCTGCTGTGGCCAGGGAGTGCAGTGGAGGATGGCCCAGGTGCTTGGGCCCTGCACCCCATGGGAGACCAGGAAAAGCACCTGGCTCCTGGCTCCTGCCATCGGATCAGCGCGGTGCGCCGGCCGCAGCGCGCCGGCCGTGGTGGCCATTGGAGGGTGAACCAACGGCAAAGGAAGACCTTTCTCTCTGTCTCTCTCTCTCTCACTGTCCACTCTGCCTGTCAAAAAAAAAAAAAAAAGAAGACCGAAGACTTTACAAAATTTACTTGAAAAAATGATAAAAAGACACAGGACATTAATTATAATTTGCTTCATGAAGCATCAGTTGCTTGCATATCATCTGATAGTCCACAGAAACTCACAGAGACAACAGCTCTAGTTGCATATAAATGGGGAACTTACAAAGATGAAACAGGATGTGGTGAGCATTGTGTACCTTGTAGAGTTGCATAACTGTCCAGGATCAGTGTCATATTAGACACAAAAGTCAGAACCAACTACTTTGTCATCAGGAAAATTATCCTGAAAGAGAGAGAGAGGGAGGGAAGGAGGGTGGGAGGAGAGCAACACTGACCTTTAGCTCACAAAGGAAGATGATGGATTCTAAATCTCTCACCTCACAGAATGGAGAAGTAAGTACCTACCTAGTGGCAGCAACAAGCTCACAATCCAAGTCTTCCACAGTCTAATCAATGCTCTTTCCATCCTGCCATGCTCCTAGGGCTGGTAAAAGAAGCCAAAGGTTATCTGGAAATAAGGAGGAAGACCATCTTGATTTTTTTTTTTACAAATAAAAATGCATGAATTTTATTTTATTTTTTGGCAGCAACAAGCTCACAATCCAAGTCTTCCACAGTCTAATCAATGCTCTTTCCATCCTGCCATGCTCCTAGGGCTGGTAAAAGAAGCCAAAGGTTATCTGGAAATAAGGAGGAAGACCATCTTGATTTTTTTTTTTTTACAAATAAAAATGCATGAATTTTATTTTATTTTTTTAACTTTTATTTAGTAAATATAAATTTCCAAAGTACAGCTTTTGGATTACAATGGCTTCCCCCCCCCATAACTTCCCTCCCACCCGCACCCCTGCCCAACTCCCGCTCCCTCTCCCATTCCATTCACATCAAGATTCATTTTCAATTCTCTTTATATACAGAAGATCAATTTAGTATATATTAAGTAAAGGTTTCATCAGTTTGCACCCACACAGAACATAAAGTGTAAAATACTGTTTGAGTACTAGTTATAGCGTTAATTCACATTGGACAACACATTAAGGACAGAGATCTTACATGAGGAGTAAGTACACAGTGACTCCTATTGTTGACTTAACAATTTGACACTCTTGTTTATGGCATCTGTAATCTCCCTAGGCTCTAGTCATGAGTTGCCAAGGCTATGGAAGCCTTTTGAGTTCGTCGACTTTGATCTTATTCCGACAGGTTCATAGTCAAAGTGGAAGTTCTCGCCTCCCTTCAGAGAAAGGAACCTCCTTCTTTGATGGCCCCTCTCTTTCCACTGGGATCTCACTTGCAGAGATCTTTCATTTAGGTCCTCTTTTTTTTTTTTTTTTTTCCAGAGTGTCTTGCCTAAAATACTCTCATGGACTCTTCAGCCAGATCCAAATGCCTTAAGGGCTGATTCTGAGTCAGAGTGCTATTTAGGACATCTGCCATTCTATGAGTCTGCTGTGTATCCCACTTCCCATGTTGGATTGTTCTCTCCCTTTTTTATTCTATCAGTTAGTATTAGCAGACACTAGTCTTGTTTGTGTGATCCCTTTGACACTTGATCCTATCATTATGATCAATTATGAACTGAAATTGATCATTTGGGATAGTGAGATGGCATTGGCACATGCAACCTTGATGAGATTGTATTGGAATCCCCTGGCACATTTCTGGTCTTGCCCCAAATGGTGGAGTTAGACCATCTTGATTTTAAGAAGGCTCAGAAGTTCCAAGTGAGAATGAGTAGACTACAATAGTAATGAGGTAAATAACAGAAATCATCACTTCTTGCACACTGTTGCCTTGGAAAATGGATGGCTTGCTCTGTGGAATTTTTTCTCAAGGGAAGTGGTCAGATGAACTGGTGAATAAAGATAGCAGGAGGCCAGCGCCGCGGCTCACTAGGCTAATCCTCCACCTAGCGGCGCCAGCACACCGGGTTCTAGTCCCGGTTGGGGCGCCGGATTCTGTCCTGGTTGCCCCTCTTCCAGGCCAGCTCTCTGCTGTGGCCAGGGAGTGCAGTGGAGGATGGCCCAGGTGCTTGGGCCCTGCACCCCATGGGAGACCAGGAAAAGCACCTGGCTCCTGGCTCCTGCCATCGGATCAGCGCGGTGCGCCGGCTGCAGCGCGCCGGCTGCGGCGGCCATTGGAGGGTGAACCAACGGCAAAGGAAGACCTTTCTCTTTGTCTCTCTCTCTCTCACTGTCCACTCTGCCTGTCAAAAAAATAAAATAAAATAAAAAAATAAAGATAGCAGGAGCACCGCACCACGCAGCATCCCTTTCAGAGATGTTTTGTTTGAAAACGGGTCAGGTCTCGGGCTTACAAATATGAATGAGGAACCATTGTTCTGGTGATCTGGGGAAAGGCATTTAGCTCTAAGTCTCTGATAAAGTAAAGGGAAAACACACTTCACAGGCTGGACACAATTTCTTCTTTTTTCTTTCTTTTTGGTAAAATATTTGGCCAATTGATGTCAGTAGAAAAGTAGTTAACTCTTTGTACTCACAGATGTAGGAAGAAATTAGAGTCATCTGTGCATGAATTGAGCTAAAAAGATGATCAACCTTCAATAGCATAACATTTTGTTCATGTAAAATAACCACAGAATCTCATTCTTAAATCTTTAGGTCTCTGTTTACTGTAAGATTGGCAATTGGTTGTGATGATGAAAGAAAACAGTAGAACCTACACATACATGTTGCTTTAAAGCAGACCCAATTTAAATTTAGATTTGAGCAAAATATTATAGCAGAGTGATTTTATTTCACACGTATTTATAATATTTCAAGAATCTGATGTGTTTGCACTTAATTGATTCAAGAACTTTTGAATGACATAAAATTATATATCAAAGAGAAGGTAAGATAATTATACCTATTAGAACTCAAATATATATGGTACTTCAAAAGGTTCATAGAAATAGAGAAATGGAATTAAAACATAAGTTTGCTTTGGTGCAAAAAGAATTTAAAATCCATGTATATATTAGTGATCTTCAGAAAGTTCATGGAAATGCATATTATGAAGAAACTATGCAAGAATTTCAAAAGACTTTCATACCAAAATGATTTATCATCTTTTAATTTGATGTTTCCATGAACTTTTTGAATTGTCCTCATGCAATTTATAAATTCACATTAACCCCATTCTACTGAATGTTGGAGAGTGGGCTCCCAAAATACCAATAATTGCACTGAATTCCCTAGTTTCTTTTTGTGCACTTTCAAGTTTGTCAACTATTGGGATTGACTATTTGCTTAGAGGCTGTGTTTCACCTTTGAAAAAATTGATGATACTAATTTCTGTGTTCATAAGTAAACATGTACGTTCCTCAGATCCTAATTTAAAGCATTAAGCAGAACTCTGTGAACTCAGATACTCGTTCATTATGTGAACTAAAGCAGAAGCCCTTATGCTGCCTCAGTGCAGCCTTAGTTACATCTTTGGCTAAGGCTTCCTATTTCCCATCTTCTCCTTCCTATTGTCCATTTTTTTTGGTAATTTTCTTCTGCATATTACACTGTCACATGGTTTTTCATTTTTCACCCAACTGGAATCTGTCTCCTACTGAGTATTAGCACTGTTAAAGGAGGAAAATTGTTTGTCTTTGCTTTCAAACCTCATGATACAGTACATAAGTACTCAATAAATTTTTGTTGGGTGGCTTTAACTTTGGTTAATGAGGACTGATATTTGGAAGGAAAGTTGATTTAAACATTTAACTTGGGTAGACTTTTTGCCAAACTGGAGTTCTACCCCCTAGAGGGAACAAAGTGATGCCGAGAAATGCATTTGAGATAAATTAGTAAGTAGAACTTCTAGAGTCCTGCTTTGTTGCTTTTTTTTTTTTTTTAAGATTTATTTACTTATTTGAAAGGCAGAGTGACAGAGAGGGAGGGAAGGAGGGAGAAAGAGAGATCCTACATTGCTAGCTCACTATCTAAATGGCTGCATTGACTGGGGCTGGGTCAGGCCGATGCCAGTAGTCAAGAATTTTATCCAGGATTCACATGTCGGTGGCAGAGACTCAGGTACTTGGGCCATCATCTGCTGTTTTCCCAGGCACATTAGCAAGAAGCTGAAAGAGAAGCAGAGCAGCCAGGACTTGATCAGTGTTCCTATATGGGACAGAGGCATTGCAACAGGCGGATTAATCTGCTGTGCTGCTGTGGTACTTCGCCACTCTTACTTGACTTCAGCATGGTTCCAGAGACTTGTCAGAATGAATGAAATCAGTGTATGTTTCCAAATAGACAATAAGCTTCTTGAATTTATAAATTGGATCTCAATAATATTCATATCTCTAATACCTAGTATTTGGTGGTGGTGCTAAGAAGAAAAAAGTTTGAGTTAAGCTAAACTCAAGTAAATATTAGGCATAGCCCTTAAAGATAATAAATGCTTATCAGATGCGGTTTGGATCTTCCCAGAACACAGAGAAATTCATTTACGGTCCTTAAGGAGAAGCAAATCTCTGAATCCCTGAGTTTAAAGAGACTTCTGAGGTCATCAATCCCTTCTCCTAAGAGTACAACCATCTGTTCTGTGGCCCCTGTTAACTTCCTCCAGCCCTTCAGGCTGTTAAATTCCTCCAGCTCCAAGAAGCTCAGTAACACCAAAGGCAAACATGTTCAGCTCCAAATGCCCAGAACACATTTCTCATGAACCAAAATCACTCAAGCCAGTATAGTAGTTTGTGAATTCCTATCCCCAGTTTTTTTTATTATTATTATTTTGGGGGTGTGGTGATTGGTAAGAATTTCCATTTTGGTTTATACCTGGAAATATCAGAAATGTTATAGACATTTTAACAGATTACAGTAATACTTTTAATTAATAGAGAATAGCATGAAGATAGTAATATGTATATAAATTGGGCAAAACCTCTGTCACCTTGCAGCCAAATTTCTGTGCGTGTGTGTGTTCTATGGGAAGTCCTTCCTTAATGTCGACACCAGTGTTGTGGTGCCCTGAGTCTGCCTTACTTCGTGCTTTTCTCAAATGTTTCACATCAGAATAAACTGATGGCTAGGCTTGCCACCATCCCCCGTTCCCTCAACAAGGAGAACAAGCATTGTCAGTCCCAGCTCTTTCCCTTGCACTCAATTCAGCAGCATCTCTGCCGGGAAGCCTTCCCTGAGCTGCGTACCCACTGCACCTGTGCTTTCTGCCATCCTCTGCAGTTCTGGCCCTCTGGCTTTGATTCATGCTCTGTGCGTTCACCTTGGTCACAGGACAGTTTTTTTTAACTTCCCCAGAGGCCTTTCTTCGTCAGTCTTTTCATGCATACCCTTTCCTATGCTGCTTCCTGCATTCTTGGCTGTGATTTTGTTTGTTTTGTTGCCTTTGACTGGCCACCTTGATCTTTCTTTTTTTTTTTCTTTTTTTTTCTTTTTTTTTTTTGACAGGCAGAGTGGACAGTGAGAGAGACAGAGAGAAAGGTCTTCCTTTGCCGTTGGTTCACCCTCCAATGGCCGCCGCGGCCGGCGCACTGCGGGCGCACTGCGCTGATCTGATGGCAGGAGCCGGGTACTTATCCTGGTCTCCCATGGGGTGCAGGGCCCAAGTATTTGGGCCATCCTCCACTGCACTCCCGGGCCAGAGCAGAGAGCTGGCCTGGAAGAGGGGCAACCAGGACAGAATCTGGCGCCCCGACCGGGACTAGAACCCAGTGTGCTGGCACCGCAAGGCGGAGGATTAACCTAGTGAGCCACGGCGCCGGCCTGATCTTTGTTTATTTGGAGTTTAACTCTGCATGCCTGAGACTTTGATACACTGTCTTTATATGTCCTTAGGTGTAACAGCTTTTAGGCCTTCCTTCATGGAGTGTGAGAATTTTGCTGTTTTGAAGTGACTGTCAGAGTGTTTCCTCTTCATGGTCTAGGACATCAGGTTATGTGAACTTGCATCTGTAGCTTTAAAAAGCCATTGAGAAAGCAGGATGACTCCTTAAGCCCTTCTCTTATGGGCTATTTCCATAGACTACCTCTGGAGGGTTCTGCAGGTATGCAGTGAATACCTAGTTCCATGCCTGTAGAGTATTTGTTAGAGAAATTTCAAGCCTCATGATGTTTCCGGGAGCTCTGCCGGAAGAACTTGCTGATTTTGTATCTCGCTGTTCCATCAGTTGCTGAGAGAGAGGTGTTAAGGTCTCCAACTCTGCGTCACTTTCTTCTTTCCGTTCTGAAAGTTTTTGCTTCACGTATTTTGCAGCCCTGTTGTGTAGTGCATACATATTTAGGATTGCTCATATCCCTTTTATCACTATATAGTTTCATTCTATGCCTCTAATATTTCTCTTGTTCTGACATCTGCTCTGTATGACCCTAATATAGTCATTCTTGCTTTTCTTTGCCTAATGTTGGTAATAATTTCTCCTTCCTTCTGTTGTCAAACTATTTCGTCACATTTATATTTGAGGTAAGTTTCTTACTGACAGCAAACAAATGGGTCATGTTTTAATTAGTCCACTTAGTTAATCTTTCTTTTTGCTCAGATATTTGGACATTTATATTTAATGAAACCACTAATGTCTGTTAGGGCTTAAACCAGGTTTGTTTCATCTTCTTTAATTTCATTTTTGCATTCTTTTTCTTTCCTGCTTGAAGGTTATTTGAACATTTTTCAGAATTCTATAATGTTTCTAAGTGTATTTCTTTTTACAACTTATCTAGCAGTTGCTCTAGATATTACAATATTATTTTACCAGTTTGAGTGAAGTATAGAAAGTTAACTTCACATTATACCCTCTAATGCTGCACAATTTAGTATATAATTATTTTAAATATTTTCTCTATATGCTTTTCAAATCACATAAATGTTATGGTTTTGTGCTTCAACTATAAAAATAATTATAAAATTTAAAAGAATGTGGAAATCCTATCATATTTATCCATTTTTGCTTACTGTGCTTTTTTTCCCTTCCTTCCTGATGTTCCAAGTTTCCTTCTTTTATCATCCCCTTCTATTTAGCAAATTTCTTGTACAGTAGGCCTGCTAGAGATAAATTCTCAGTTTCTTTTCATCAGGGAATGCCTTGATTTTTCTTTATCTTTGAAGGATATTTTCAACCAGGTTTGGGATTCTGGGTTAGCAAAGGCTTCATGTTGTTTATATGGTTTTGGCACTTACCACAGGCACCCACGGTGTTTGATAAGAAGTCCACTGTCATTAGAATTGTTTGTCCTCTTGGAAGTCCAATTAGGATTTGTATCATTGTGGATTTCTTCAGGTTTATCCTATTTAGTGCTTACTCAGCTCTTGAATCTGTAGGTCTATGTCTTGTCAAATTTTGGAAATTTAAAGCCCCATTTCTTTCTTGCCTTCTTTCTCCTCTCCTTTTGACATTCCAATGACGTGAATGATAACTCTTTTGTGATAGTCCCACACACCCTTAAAGCTAGGTTCTGTCTTTTCCTGAGTCTATTCTCTCTGCTTGGTAATTTCTGCTGTTCTACCTTCCAGTTCACTGTTTCTGAACTCACGCAACTGAGGTTCTTGTTTCAGTTGTTATATTTTTCACATGGGATAAAAGAACTTTCTAATCCAACCCCTGCCTTGTTTATGCCACTTCCTCTAGGCCTGTTAGTGTTTTAGAAGCCTCTGTCCACAGCAGACTAGAATTAGCCTCATTGCTTCATCCTGGAGTAGTTGGGTTTCTAGACCCCAGTGCTTTTGTAGGTGTTCCAAAATATTCCTGATTCCAGTTAACGTTTCCTTAAATTCCAGGAACTGATCTTTCTGATAAGAATCATCCTATGTAGTTAATCATATTGCCCCATGTAAAATAAGCCCCTTCTTTATTGCTTGATCCTGTTTATCATCTCCAAAAACATGTGAATATGTAAATAATATGGAGGCTATGGAGGGGAACGGGGGAGAAGGAAAGAAAGAACTCTTCTGAAAACTTAGCAATTATACACTCCCAAGTCTTCTTGCAGTAAAGGCTTTTTTTTTTTTTTTTTTTAACCAAGAAGCCTTGTTTTACTTACCTGGAAACCCTATTATTCACTTATTTAAAATTTTTGTTTCCTTTTCATTTAACAAGGTCATCACAACAACAACAAAAATATTGGAGTATTATTTCATCTAAATTGTAATACTATTAACCTTGAGCTCACAAGTGAAATATGCTAAAGTATTTATGGCAGTGTCATGGTTTATTTGTTACTGAGATCCTTTTTGCAGTAACTCCAATAATTAAATCTCCAAAAGGGCTTAGGAAGCTGCCTTGGAGATCATCTTTTATTATCACTATCTAAAAAAAAAAAAATGGAAGCACTGTATACATATATTTTTCCCTTTAAAACATTAGAGTTTGTAACGAAAAGGGGAGCAGAACAGAGAGGAGACAGTATACAAACTTATAGCCAAAATGAATTTATTCAAGAAGAAAAGTAAGTTCGCAGAGGTGGCCCAGTGCCAGCATACACACAGACCGAACACGTGGCAGTGGGCACAGCCTTTCCAGCAGCCTCAGTCTTATATACCTTAGGGTGAGCTACGGGTCTGGAGAGGAGGGCAGTGGGGGGAGCCGAGCTAGTTTGTACAACTTTTCGGTGGGCTTTCAAACTTGGAAAAGAATGCAGATTGTGGGATGAGGAAGAATACAGAGCATGGGACTGAACTGGTCTCTGGAAAGTAGACAGAGGTAGAGGAGTAAAGGGAATCTCTTCTGCTTTCAGACAAGGACCTAAAATGCCTGAGGATCGTATCCTTGCTCCATCAGAATTTCTTAATGAAATAATGTCCAAGTACTGTTGCTATATCACAAGTTGTACCCAAAAGACATGAGCACATTATATCAAACAGATACCTGTACAACCGTGTTTACAGTAGCGATATTCACAGCAGCCAAAATATGGAATCAACCAAGGTGTTCATCAGATGTATGGATAAAGAAAACAGGATAAGATAAAGAAATGGTATAAAAAATGGATAAAGATGTAAGGATAAAGAAAAATATATATATATATTTGTATAAACATTCACATATATAGTGGAATATTATTCAGCTATAAAAAAGAATGAAATTCTGTCATTTGCAACAGAATGGCTGCAACTGGAGGACACCATGTTAAGTGAAACAAGCCAGACACACAAATACCTTACAATCTCCTTTATATCTGGGAGCTAAAATTAAAAATAAAATAAAATAAAATAAAATGGGTCTGGCTCACAGTAGAGCCTTTGGGAAGGCACCTGTCCTTCTCCTTGAGCATCTCCACCTGAAACATGAAAATATCCAAACCTCCTCTGCTTCATTGAAGAACAGTAGAGCAATGTGGCTTCCCTGCTCTATGAAGGACAGATGCACGAATATGAAAGATTTGTCAATGTTTGAGACCAAATGCTCAAAGGCAAAGATGTATTCAGTTGAATAAAATATGATGATTTAATCTTAACAACAAAAGAAAAGAAATAACAATTAATTGGAGAGGTATAATTTTTCACCCTCTCCTTCCTGTATTTTACATGTTACTCTAGTTCTGTGATTTAGAAAGCTCTGAGTACAGTTAACAGTGCAATTAACCCTCACAATGCACCATTCACATTCTTTATTCTTAATGCTCTTTTGATCTCACAATGTTTTAGTCTGAACCTTGCAGACTGTTAGCAATATTCTCAACTGAATTATTTTCTTAGAAGGAGTCAAAAGTTTACTATCATTATAAAGTCTAAGTTTTTAAACAAGGAGGGCATATTGCCTCCTTGATTCTATATCTTTAATAATAAAATTTGGTAGACATGCAATAAGAAAAGAAAAACATATTCTACTTAACATAAGAAATAGAACTCTTACCTTATTATTTTTCTTATTTTTTCTCCAGCAATAATACACCAACCTGCTTTCATCAATATTAAATGGTATCTTAATTTACATTTTTCATCTGAATACCTCACCATTGATTTTTTTTTTCACATAGATGTCTGATCTACGTGACAACTTTTTTTCAGAGGGTTTGAGATAAAGGAGAGGGTGTTGTTCAGGGATTTCTCATGACTGGAAGGAAATGCAGTGAATTTATTTAATCTTTGCTGAAGAGGCTCAAATCTGCCTATTTTAGACTTTGTTTACTTAAATCACTTGGGCACAAAAATTTCCTCTGCCCTTAACCCCAATTTCAAACTTGTTTTCTGGATGATAAACAACATAAATTCCCTAAAGACTACACGAGCAGGGCTAGAGCCCTTAAAGCAGATTCAAACGGTTGGCTTTTCTAGCCATAAATCTCACAAAAAATGGGGTTTCCCAGAGGATTGAGCTTGTGAAGGGGTTGGTCCTTCTCCAACATCTGGCTTTCAAAGGGTGCCTGTGGGGAAAACCCAAAATCCCAAGAAAAACACCTTCCAGATGCCACACCTCTTTGTGTCTAAGGCTTCCAGCCCCTGAAGGCTCATCAAATGAGGATGATTCACAAAATTCTCCTAAACCATTATTTGTAAATAACAACTTTTTAAATGAACCATTTTTAGATGTTTTAGCCATATTAAAACTCTCCATGACAATAAAAACAAATTCACCACTACTTCTGAATATTAAAATGGTACTGGATTAAGTAGCATTTGGCCTGGCTTACATTTCATTTCTTCTATAAAAATATTGCCCTATGTTTTATAATCTTTGTAGGTAGTGGCACATAGTTTGTCACATGATAGAGAGCTGTGTATTCTCTTTGTTTCCTATACGTCTGTGTTGCCTCCCTCTTGAGATTTTAAATTTCCTAGGGTCATGGATAGAATATGACCTTGAGGGATCCAAGGCACTGAGAGAATTTTGGCATACCCTACCACCACTACGTGTAATTCAAAATGAAAATCATGTTATTCAGGAAAATGAGGGTAAGACACTCTAGCAAATTTTTAGGTTTTCCACACTTGGTTTGGAAAATATCATTCTTTAAAATGTTTTCTTGAGAATATGTAGAATGCTCATCATTGTGATTTCATTGATATTATAATTTATTTCCCCAGTGGTTTGAAAGATAATGTGTTAAATTCCAGATCTGATATTGTAGTTTGGGATTACTTTTTGTTCTTTGTGTCTTTATTATTGTTACTCTCTGATGTTCCTAACTTCTGGTCACAGAAGATGATGTTTGGTATGTCTGCTTTTTAAAAAGTTTAGATGGGGATTTGTGGACCAATAAACAAAACATAAATAAATAAAAATAAATGAAATGTTTTCAGCATTTTGGATGACCCTAGCAAATTCATAGATGGGTTAGAAGGCAATCCTGATGTTTTGAAGATTAAAATGAACATCATTCTTATTATGTTCTCTCAGGAAAAACTGGAATTCACCACATCTGTTTGATTATTCATGCCCTGGAGTAAATATAAAATTGGAGGACATATTAGGAAATAATTCTCATCAGAATTACTAGTTTTCTAAGTGTTGGAGCTGGATACCCAGACTTCCTAAAATGAGGAATACACTCTATATCTGCAGCAGAGGGCAGTGGCCCACTTACTCTCCTTTTCAAACTGCTCTAATAAGTAATCCACTTCAACCAACACTTCTATATTAGTGACTGACACAAAATTTGCTAAATATTTTTAGGGATCATGGAAACATTTTGTTATCATTTGTATACCCTTAGAGAACTTGAAACCTCTATTGCTTTTTTCTCTAAAGCTAGGCATTGACCTGAGGGTCCCTGGGCCTTTGCTCTGTCTCACAGCTTTTTTCCATGTTCTGGATTCAGTACTAAAGTCCTGAAGCATCTTATAAAGCCATTTTCCCAAAAACACCAGATCCCTCCTTACAAGGAATCTTGATAACAATTGCTTACAATAAAATCTTCTCAGATAAGGGGTACTTTGTTTAGGCTAAGAAAATGATTCTTAGCCTCCACATAAACTTGTTAGAATGATCATATCTAGATGATGGACACGGATTCTCTCTGATCCCAATCTTGATAAAGTGCCTTCTTTTGTCTGTTCTGATCACTATTTTTAATAGATTATTTTTATAGAAATTTTAAGTACACAGCAAAATTGAGCAGAAATAATGGAGATTTTCTAAATAACTCTACTCCCACCCCCGAATACACACACACACACACACACACACACAAACACAAAACCTTCCCCATTATCAAATTCCTATACCAGAGTGGTACATTTGATGTAACAGATGAACCCTACACTGACATTTCATCTTCTCCCAGAGTCTGTAGTTTCCATTAAGGTACACTCTGGGTGTTGTGCATTCTCTAGGTTTTGACAAATACAAAATTTGACGGGCATCTACAATTAAAGAATTATATAGAACAGATTTCCTGCCCTAAAAATCTGTGCTCTGCCTCTTCATACCTCCCAGTCCCCTCATCTCTGGAAAACACTGATGTTTATACTGTTTCCATAGTTGTGCCTTTTCTAGAATGTCTTGTAGTTAGAATCTCACAGTATGTAGACTGGTTAGCTTGGCTTTTTCATTTAGTAATGTGCACTTAAGTTTGTTCCATCTTTTCATAGCTTGATGACTCATTTCATTGTAATGCTAATAATATTCCATTGTTTGAATGGACCTACTGAAAAACATCATGGCTGCTTCCAAATTTGGGCACTTCTGAATAAAACTGCAGGTTTTGTAGGACACAGTTTTCAACTCGTTTGAGTAAATACTAAGGAGTATAATTACTGGATCCTATGATAAATGATTATGTTTAGGCTTGTAAGAAATTGCTGAATGTCTTTCAAAGCAGCTATACCATTGTGAATTTCCACAAGCAGTGAGTGAGAGATCCTGCTGCCTCCCAATTCTGCTCACTTTTCACATGAGTTGGAGGAGTTAACTGGCTCACTAATTGCAAAATATGGCTGTTTAGGTACATGGCTCCCTTCTAGTCATTCAGGAAAATGAAATACTGGTATGACCTACATGAAACAAAGAATTGAACTTCTTGGGTCAAAAATAGACTCAACTGAGGCTCAATTCTTTTCCTCATTTTTATGAAACTGTGCTAAGTTTAAAAAAAACTCTTGTATGATTTTGGTTTCTTCTTTTCCTAAATAACACTAAGAGACAGCAACATATTTTAAAGAATATTTACCTAATAATTTATGTTAAAAAGAAAAAAAAATTATTCTAATAAGCATTGCAACTTCTTTAATGAGTAACATTATAAGAGATGGAATACAGAATCTTATTCATGGGATTGTTATCCGGTGCAGCCATTTAGGTGCTGGTTAGAACACCTGCATTTTAAAGTGCTAAGATTTGAGTCCTGGCTCCACTTCCTATTCCAGCTTCCTATTTTTGCACACTCTGGAAGGCAGCAGATGCTGGTCCAGGTATTTGGGTCCCTAGTACTCACGCAGGAGACCCAAACTGAGTCCTGGGCTCCAGGCTTCAGCATGGTCTAATTCCAGCTCACTGCAAGCATTTGAGGAGTGAATCAGCACATGGGAAAACTCTCTCTCTCTTCAAATAAAATGAAAATAAATAAAAATTTTTGCCAACATTTTTCTTCATGGTTGCTTAATAACAAGTGCTTTTCTTTTTTCACACCTTAAAGTTATAAGGTACAATGTGCATATAAATTTAGAAATTTAAAAATACTTTTACAGCTATCAAATCTAGAAGTGAGAATGAAGATTAGTCATGACTTGATCTAGTAGGAATAAGCAACTATGTCAAAGAACAAAGTAGGAACTTTTTTTGCTTAAATGTAAAATCTGTACCTAACTAAAACTCCTTGCTTAGTTAGTCCTCTGAATTATTTATTGTACTCCCTTATAGATCTGTTTGGGAAAGTTGTTCCAATTTATTAGACCAATTATTATTAAAATGAGCATACCATCTCACCCTGTAGATGGGTTTAAAAAACCAGCAATTTTTGTAAAACTCTTATGATTTGTGATGAGGCTTGTGTTGTGGTTTGTTAGTGAATTAAAAAACAGGGAGGGAGTGTGGATTAGGAAGGCTGGCTTATGACTGAGCAAAATGTCTTCAGAACACTCATTTGGGTTTCTGTCACACTGGGGCAGCCAGGATGGCTCAGTTTCCCCAATGCTTTGTTGACAATTTCAGTCTCAAGGATTAGCCCATGATAGTTCCCAAATTAATTGATTTATTGCAATAACAGAATAAGCAAAAATAAGCAGGAGTAATAAATGTAAATATAGACAAAACAACTAAAATAAAATAACTCAGCACGGAGTCTCAGGAATAACCAAATAGCAGGTGTCCATGGAGGAAATGTCCCAAGTTATCAAGGAAACACTCCCCTTCAAGGTGATGCTCAAAGACTCCAGATGTCATCAAGCCACCAGCAAGGAAGTAGAGCGATTTTCTCTCCATTGGAGCTCCTGGCAGCCGATGTCTTTGCAGAGTGAATTCTTGCAGGGAGCGGAGCCACAGTGAGATGTGTCTCAAATGACAGTTGGAAGGCAAAGAGTATTTATTGCCGCAGAAGGGAGAGTACATTATCTCAGTTTCCAGACGTCAACCTTGGAGACGAAAGTCTCGGACTCAAGCTATCTCATTTGCATATGGGCGTACCATTTCCATGTGACTGTCAGTCAGACAGGTTGAAATAACAGGCCTCCTTGCTATCAGCCAGTCGTTGTCAGGGCGGACATCTGTCAGCTGGTACGAGGGAACAGGCCTCCTTGCTGACAGCCTGCCTTGGGTAAGTTACCGCTTATGTGAAAGGACAAAGTTCAAAATGGAATTAGTGTTGTCGAAGCATAGTTGTATCAATTATAATTAAAATACCAATTCACTTAGATCCACAGGAATTGTAATACAGCAAAACACACCATAACCACTTCCTTTTCTCCGGTATCTAATGCTTAATCTGCACATCCAGGCGTTTAGTGTTGCCGGGGTCCTGAGATGAGTGGGCTCTGAAAGTACGGGAATCATGCGGTCCCTACTCACCAGAGACTCGTCTGTAAAGCATAACTCCAGTTTGTTCACTTACACTAAGAAAGAAGAGGTCAACAGGAAACAGGCAGTGGAAACTGACATCAAAGGCTTCTCTATCCTAGGTTAGGAACCATCTTCATTGGACTGTGTGAGAGTTAATGAGATAATGAATGTAAAATGTATTGGCACCTGCTTATCACTTATTCACACTCAAGGAAACAGGAAAGGAAAACTTTAACTCCTTTGGTCAGGCACTCTCTTTCTCTCTCGCAGACTGAAATATTTCCATGATGTGTGTAGAGTCAGGATAAAAAGGAAACAGAAAATCGCCATGGAGGAGTTCTTGTCTTGAACCATCTTTAACCACAAAAGAGACACATTTGCCACCCTGTTTCCTGGGAGCTGTTGCCCTGAAAAATGCTAAAGATACACTGTTTTCTTATGCTTCATGCTGGTCATGGAGCATCCGCATGATGAGGCCTTTCTCTAACTGTAAATAGCACTGGTAACAAACACCTGGCACGCATGCATCCGTGTCTTTGCCAGAGACTGTGGCAGACATGAAGACTCAACCAAGTTCTGTTGCTGCTGGGCCTGAACTCACCTTGGCCTGAACTCACCTTGGCCTCTACGTTCTTCTCAGCACTGCCCTCCAAGTAGCCACTGCCTCTTGCTCATCATTTCTACTGGGTGTGAAATGCATTTGCCAACCTGGGAACAGGCCACATTGAAGTCACTGGGCCCTGCATTTAGCTTAAAGCAAATGATTTTTTTATCACTTTCTGATGTTCCTATTAATCAGAGATTTCACCATGTTGAGGGACTTTAGGATAACTGACAAACTTTCTAAACTTTCTGGAGTCTCACACAATATCAGAGGATAAAGATGAAAGTTACATTGGTCAGCTCCTGAGTTTTGCCATGAAGTTTTATGTCTGTAAAGGAGTTTGTATTTTTAGTGTTTTTTTTTTTTTGATAGGCAGAGTTAGACAGTGAGAGAGAGAGACAGAGAGAAAGGTCTTCCTTCCATTGGTTCACCCCCCAAATGGCCGCCACAGCCGGAGCTACGTTGATCTGAAACCAGGAGCCAGGAGCTTCCTTCTGGTCACCCATGCAGATGCGGGGGCCCAAGCACCTGGGCCATCCTCCACTGCACTCCTGGGCTACAGCAGAGAGCTGGACTGGAAGAGGAGCAACCAGGACAGAACAGGTGCCCCAACTGGGACTAGAACCTGGGGTGCAGGCACCGCAGGCAGAGGATTAGCCTAGTGAGCTGTGGTGCCGGCCTTAGTGTTTTAACTACTGGCTTTATTAACCTTTTTTAAAAAAAATTACCATTCAGGGGATTGGTTAAACAAAATAATGAAATATGGCTGCATGCGGCAGACTAGGCAACTCTCAAGGGAATTCTGTTGTGTTGAAAAGATTACATGCAGTGGCCGATGCTGTGGTGCAGTGGGTTAACACCCTGGCCTGAAGTGCCCGCATCCCATATGGGTGCCGGTTCTAGTCCCAGCTGCTCCACTTCCAATCCAGCTCTCTGCTATGGCCTGGGATAGCAGTAGAAGATGGCCAAAGTCCTTGAGCCCCTGTATCCATGTGGGAGACTGGGAAGAAGCTCCTGGCTCCTGGCTTCGGATCTGCACAGTTCCGGCCATTGTGGCCAATTGGGGAGTGAACCAATGGATGAGAGACCTCTCTCTCTCTGCCTCTCCTCTCTCTGTGTAACTCTGACTCTCAAGTTAAAAAGAAAAGATTGTGTACAGTGTGACTCCACTGACATAGTATTCTTGAAATGATAGCATTAGAGAGATAAAAAGAGATTGGTGGTTACCAAGGGGTTAAGATAGGAGGAAGAAGCAAGGCAGCTCTGGCTGTTACTGGGTGGCACAAGGGGCCCTCCCAATACAGCTCTGACTCAGTTCCAATACAGTAGTGGTCATGAGAGTCTAGGTATGTTGTAAAATTGCATTTTAGACGGACAAACGTGGGCATTGGCACAGCAGTGAAGTTGCCACTTGGGATGCCCCCATCCCATATAGGAGCACTAGTTGGGTCCCAGCTACACTGCTTCTCATCCAGCTTCCTACTATGGTGCTGGGCAGACAGTGCAAGTGTTTGGGCCCCTACCAACCATGTGGGAGACCAGAATGAAGGTCCCGCTTCCTGGCTTTGTTTTGACCCGGACCTCAGTCATTTGGGGAGTGAACCAGAGGACTGAAAATCTCTTTCATCTCTCATCTCTCTCTCTTTCTCTCTCTCTCTCTTTCTTCTCCTTCCCTCGCTCCCTCCTTCTACCCTCCATCACTCTGCCTTTCCAATAAATAAAACAACCTTTAAAAATGGGAGAGAGGAATGTTCTGGATTACTCTACCATCTCGAGCAGCCAGAAGTGACAAACATGAGCCAAGCGTTCTTTCAATCTGTCCCCACTCCCCATCTATGAAAGACATCATCAGCTGACCATGGCACTTAATTTTTTGAAGAGCCTTGGTATTTCTTCAGAATCCTTCTCAACACTAGGTTTCCATGGACATAAGACAGCGCTCCCCACGTCAGCACGTGTGTGCTACTTCTCCTGCCCAGAGTACAAGATTCTTGTAGCATACGCCCTTCCCTATCCCTGTCAAACAGAGGATTTCTGTGCATTTTAATTTTGATCCCTCCCCCCGCTTTACCTCATATAAGCATGATGCACATGCTTGTAGAAATGCTTTCATCTTTCATAAATAAATATGCACTAAATTGAGTGCTTTTGCATTTAAATACAACATTCCTTGAAAAGTGGTACCATGTGCATCTGGTCCACTGTGAACAGATTTCAAATTCCTTTATAGTTCAAGCAGAAAAAGAGCAATGGCCAGTGTGGAAGAAAGGAAGTTCTCTTGGGTAAATATATATTGTTAAAGATATTTTAACCCCCCCTTTTTTTTAAAGAAATGGATATCTTGGGTTTGTCTTTATTTCAAATAACTTCTCACTATCTCTTCATACTTATATATTTGGCAGATAACATTTTAAAGCAGAGTTTCTTTTTTTTTAATTTATTTTATTTATTTGAAAGAATTACTGAGAGAAGTAGAGCCAGAGAGAGAGAGAGAGAGAGAGAGAGAGAGAGAGGTCTTCCATCTGCTGATTCACTCCGCAAATGACCACGATGGCCAGAGCTGAGCTGATCTGAAGCCAGGAGCCAGGAGCTTCCTTCTGGTCTTCCACTGTGGGTGCAGGGGCCCAAGAACTTTGGCCATCTTCCACTGCTTTCCCAGGCCACAGCAGAGAGGAAGAGGAGCAGCCAGGACTTGAACTGGCGCCCATATGGGATGCAGGTGCTGCAGGCTGGAACTTTAACCTGCTGAGCCACAGTGCTGGCCCCTTCCCCCTCCCTTTTTAAATATTTGTTTGTTTATTTGTTGGCAGAGTTACAGAGAGAGGAGGAGAGAGACAGAGAGAGACAGAGAGAGAGAGATCTTCCATCCTCTGGTTCACTCCCTAGATGGCCACAATGACAGGGGCTGGGCCAGGGCAAAGCCAGGAGCTTCTTCCAGGTCTCCCACATGGGTGCAGGGGCCCAAGCAGTTGGGCCATCTTCTACTGCTTTCCCGGGCACATTAACAGGGAGCTGGACCAGAAGTGGAGCAGCTGGGACTCGACTGGGTACCCACTTCTGATGCCAGCGTCACAGGCAGCAGCTTTGCACCACGCCACAATGCTGGCCCTGACACTGTTTTTTTAATAATTAAAACAAACTGGTAATCTTGAGTGTCAAAGATTACCGGTATCTAGACCAGCACTAGAGACTTGTTTTGACAGCAAGGTGACCTTTAACTCAGAAGAAAAAGAAAAAAAAATGGTGATTTTAATTGGTTTCTTTACATGTACTCCATGTCAGACTAGGATGAGGGAAGCAATGACTGATTAATAGTAACTAACAAGTCATCAAATGGTTTACCTGAGGGGGACAGTTCCTCTAGTTCAGATGCCTCCTCAGCGCATGCTGTGTGCCACGGTCATAGCCATAAACTGTGCACCGGGGTTAAATTTGACTCTGGGAGACTCAAGGAAGCATGGTAGCATCTGTCAAACACTGCGCGAGCTCAGGTGCTTCCCACTTTGAACCTTAGGTCCCACACGTGGCTTTAGATGACTCTTTATCTTCGCCAGCTGGGCTTTAAATGGTTACTATGAGGAGAAGTGAGCATAGCTGGACAGTGTGGAACAGGAAGTGAAGGAGGCAGAGTTCTGGGCAAGACCTAACAAACAACATCCCATTAATCAGTATTGGCGTTGTATACAAATCAAATGAAGTAAAATTGTTATTTCTTTCAATGGATGTCTACTTTTCCAAGCAACTAAACTGTTAAGGACGTGAATAGTCATGGAGTAATTTGGCTCCATCATCTTCGTGCATGGAACCATTTAGTACTTCTATTTTGTGGCAGATATTATCTAGACACCCATTAAATTGGGGAAGCTGTGCCCTGGAACACTGAGGAAGATACTTCCTCCATGTTATCTTATTTATTTATTCTTCATAAAATCCCACAGGGTCGATACGATCAGCCTAGTTTTACACTCAAAGAAATTGGGATTTACATGCTGAGAGTGACTTGTCCAAGTCTACACTGCCAGTCGGTACTGAGGTGCAGGGGCTACATGACTCGTCTAATAATTCACAGCACATCAGAGACAGTACAACAGAATCCTGCAGTCCTGCGTTGCCTCCCCGGACTCCTTTTAGGAGACCACGTTTTCTCTCGGGTTCTCCTTTGTCCTGTTCCTTCTGAGTCTGAACTTACGCTCTAACGAGGTGGGCTTCCGTTCTGCATCCATTCCTTCACTACTGGAGGATTTGTGTGACGTCATTGCCACCCCTCTGATTTTGAATGTGCGAGGTATCAGGGCATGAGGATTTGCACCGAGTCTGAATAAAACCTAAAATACTATTGAAACAGCCTTCAGCTCCTGTGACCAAGGAGCTCGTGAGATCCTACAGAGAACTGTCCTCTCCTCAGGTTTCCTGTAGTTATTAAATGGCTGATCCTGCCTTTCAGGGAATTGGATACTTGGGATCTGTTTTCAACCTGGAGAGCTCCAATTTAACACTGAAGAAAGTCTGGTTTTCCCCCTCGGTCCTCACAGATAGATGCCTGCCACCATCTTTTGAACCCAGAGAGGCAGACAATTTCAAATCCCTAAGTCCGATGAATGCTTATAGAACCGTTACCAGATTTGACCTGTTGACATCTACTAGAATGGGGCTCTTAAAATGAAGTTTCCCCAACTTGCATGAATTTCGCCTTTGCTTTTGTTCAGTGCCATTCCACATGCAGCCCTATGAATAGCATGCCAGTCAGTCAGTCCTTGTGCCTTTGGGCTCATTTCAATGACTTTATAGAAATTTAATTTTTAAAAAGATATGCTCAAAATTGTGTTATTATGACTCACATTCAGGCAAACATTTCGAAGACTGAATCTCTCTTTGATTTGAATAGTTTTCATTTGTTCAAATATTTACAGAATATATGTTTGCTAGTCCTTCTACTAGAAATAGAAGATTTGAAGGGGAACAAACACAGCGTTCCCCTTCTATAAATGTGAATCCTGTGGATGCAAAGTTACACTCATGTGGCAATTGCAATAATAAGGCATTTACAAGACCCGATGATTGCAGCCAGGAAGGAGAAAGCGGCTGTACCTAGAGCGTGCTTCCAAGGTGACCTTTGTGTGGAGCTGGTGATCCCATTTTCTCCTGAAGCCCAAGTCGGAGTTTTGCCGGGTGATCTTGTTGAGAAAGGGAATTCAAAGCGGGCTGAAGGATGTGCTCCGAAAGCCGAAGCTGAAATGGCATGTTGAGAGGGACGATGTGCGCACTTGAGGATTCCTGAGCTCAGCATCTGGGGATAGCACCACTACCGGTGGGTAGTGGTGATGAATGGCTGTCTGGCACAGCAAGCAGATAGCATTGATGGGGGAAAGACCTGGCCAGTTTTAGGCAGGGGCCTGATATTCTCAGATTTGCAAGCATGAAAGACCGTCATGCGAAAGTGTGAAGAATGGCTTGGAACAGGTAAGAAACCAGAAACAGGAGCAACTACTCCAGACTCTTACTGTTCCTTAAGGGATTAACTCTGAAGATCACCCGTCACAGAATAGGACAGGAGGAACTGGGCTGCTGTGGCACTAGGGCCTTACTGGAAATAACGGGTTAGAGTAAATCTGTGAGAGGAATTGAAATGCTCTTAAACGTAATTTTTGAAGGGCATTAGATCCATTAACTTAACCATCTTGAACTTGCTCAAGCTCTCTTTCTGCATGACTAGCTGCCAGACCCTTCCCTGAAGGCTGACCCAGAAGGCCACGTACGGTAGAAATGACATGAGCATTACAAACCATGCATCTGTCCATCACAGCCATAAATTCAAATGCTGTCTACATTTTTTATTCCAGTGAGTTTTTCAGCTCCTCTAACCTTTGGTTTTCTCAGCTGTAAAAGATCAGTAATAATTAATCCTATTTCACAGATTGCTAACTTAAAGTAACTCACCAAATAATGTCTTCATAATTTTTATATTATAACTTAATTATAGTTGTTCAGTGAGCTAATTTGCCTTTTACACTTTACTGCAAGAGATCTTTCAGACATTATGTTTGAAATTCCAGATGGCCATCATTACAATTACAAAGTTCTCTTTGCAGTACTCTCCTTTATAGGGCTCCAGAAATAAGGCAAGTCTTTCCACATGTCACAGCAAATAGCTCTTCCTCCCGTGTCCACCTTGGAAATACCAACATTCTCCAGGTCAGAACTTTTCCTGGCTCTCTTCTCAGGAAACAGCATAGCACAGAGGGAAGAGTCTAAGATTAGATGTCAGACTTGGATTAGAGTTCTGCTCTGCCCCTTGCTGTGGGGCTTTGGACGACTCATCTGGTCTCTGCACCTTGGCTTTTTCATAAATAGATACCATATGGTCTATCTCGTACAGCTGTTGAGAAGACTAACAAGAGCTCAGGATAGTGATTGGCTCTCCTCCACCACGATGAGTGAAGCACCACTGATATGCTGACGTTTGTATCCATGAGCTCTAGAGTGGTGAACCCAAATGCCAACTGGACATTTCCATTGCATGCTACCATTCTTATGAACTCAACTCCTACATAAGCTTCATCTCTTGTGTTCCTGTACCTACAACACAATAAATAGCATCAATATCCTTGTTACTTAAAATAGAATGATATATTGGGGCCGGCACCGGGGTGCTCTAGGTTAATCCTCCACCTGTGGCACCAGCATCCCATATGGGTGTTGGTTCTAGTCCTGGTTGCTCCATTTCCAGTCCAGCTCTCTGCTGTGGCCTGGGATAGCAGTGGAGGATGGCTCAAGTGCTTGGGCTCCTGCACCCGCATGGGAGACCAGGAGGAAGCACCTGGCTCCTGGCTTCGGATCGGTGTAGCTCCAGCTGTTGCGGCCATTTGGGGAGTGTATCAACGGAGGGAAGACCTTTCTCTCTCTTACTGTCTGTAACTCTATCAAATAAATTAAAAAATCTTTAAAAATTTTTAAAAAATAGAATGATATAATCTATCATCTGCTTGCATTCACTGTTTTGATCCTGCTAATTTTTGCTTCTTATATTTTATTATTATTATTATTATTATTATTATTTTATCCCTTCATCCCCATTCCAATAGGCCCTGGCACCACCACCTCTCTGATTCGTTGTGAAGTCTCTTCCATATGGTCTTCAGTCCTCTTGTCTTGCCCTGCCTCTATTCCTTCCTCCACACGGTTAGGAGTTTTCTACCAAACCACAGACCTGGTGAGAGTAGTCACTGCCCAGATCCCTCCAGGGACTTCCCATTGCTTCCAGGATAAAGTACAAACTGCTTAACAAATGATATGGAGTGTGTCATGAGTTTGGCCATTTCTTTCACTCTTACATTCCTGGTTCTCTTGATATCCTGGTTGTTCTGAGTTGCTGTTAGATTCCCATATATCCCAAGGCATTTCTCACCTTCGTTATTTTGCTCGTGCAGTTCCTTCCACCGGGTATGCCACCTCCCAGTTCTTTCTCTTGTTAACTTCTACTGAATTTACCCCTACTGCTACCACCATCAGAACCCTGGCGAACCTGGATTCTGGGTGAGGTGCTGGAGGCACAGCTGCAAATACAGTTCAGTGTGAGACATGTTGACATCTACTTGTATACCCTCTTTGCCTTCCCAAATCCTGGAGCAGGGTCTGGCTCTCAGTAAATGCCTCCTGAACGGAACTGTCATTCTGTCCGTTGTTGCTGGCATTGATAGATCCTTGGTATTTTTAGTTATTTTGAAGCAGGAGTTATATAGGTGGTAAATAATTTTCTAAAAATTCTCTTCCGTATCTAGCCTCCTAGGACAGTGCTTAGCCAACACTATTTTCATGATAAAATTTTATTAATTTAGAATCTTGTTGAAAATTTATGGTGATTTAGTTCAAACCTTTCCCTACATCCGGACTGCTCGGTGTGAACACAGAAGTTTTTGGATCTCCAGAGCACGTATGTCAGTCCCGCTCAGAAGAAGGAAAAGGATTCAGCTGAAAGCAACTTTATTGTTCTTTAGAAAATGGAGGTTTACTTTAACATTATTTTTGTCAGAGTCTTGGGGGTTTTTGTTTGTGTGTGAGAGAGAGAGACTGAGGCAAAAAGAACAGAATTTTAAATTTGTCATTGCAAGGAAGCTGAATGAGCTAGCCCAACATAATCACAAAACTTTTTGCCCTGGGGCTGGCATACCAGGTAAAGCCATGACCTATGATGCCAGCATTGCACACGGGCGCCGTTTGTGTTCCCACTGCTCCACTTCCAAGCCGGCTCCCTGCTAATGGCCTGCGAGTACTAGGAGAAGATGGTCCAAATACTCGGGCCCCTGCACCCACATGGGAGACCCAGAGGAAGCTCCTGGCTACTGGCTTCAGCCTGGCTCAGATCTGGCCACTGAGGTCATCTGGGGAGTGAACCAGCAATTGGCAGATCTCTCTTTCTGTCTCTCCCTCTCGCCTTCTGTAACTCTGACTTTCAAATAAATAAATAAATCTTTAAAAAAAATTTGTTTTTGCCCTGCTCCTGCAATAATAAAATTTCCAGTGCCAGCATCCCATTTGGGCGCCTGTTTGAATCCCAGCTGCTCTACTTTAAAAAAAAATTTAAAAAATTTTTAAAAATACTTTAAAAAATCTTTAAAAATTTTTAAAAAATCCAGCTCTCTGCTATGACCTGGGAAAGCAGTAGAAGATGGCCCAAGCACTTGGGGTCCTGCACCCATGTGTGATACCCAGAAGAAGCTCCAGTCTCCTGGTTTTGGATGGGCCCAGCCCTGGCCATTGCAGCCATTTGGGGAGTGAACCAAGGGGTAGAAAACCTCTCTCTCTCTTTCTCTCTCTCTCTCTCTCTGCCTCTACCTGTCTCTACTTCTGCCTTTCAAATAAATAAATAAATCTTAAAAAATTTTTTTAAAAATAAAATTTTCAGACATATAGATATGCATGTATACACTAATTACAAGTGAAATATTATTTTTTATTTATTTACTTGACAGGTAGAGTTATATACAGTGAGAGAGAGAGACAGAGAGAAAGGTCTTCCTTCCATTGGTTCACTCCCCAAATGGCCGCTACAGCCGGCGCTACACCGATCCGAAGGCAGGAGCCAGGTGTTTCTCCCTGGTCTCCCATGCGGGTGCAGGGGCCCAAGGACCTGGGCCATCCTCCACTGCCCTCCTAAGCCACAGCAGAGAGAAGGACTGGAAGAGTAGCAACCGGGACTAGAACCCAGCGCCCATATGGGATGCCAGTCCCGCAGGTGGAGGATTAACCAAGTGAGCCATAGCATCGGCCCCCAAGTGAAATATTCTTTAAAAATATCCTACTCTTTTTGTATAAGACACAATTTATTTTCTACTCTATTTCTTTTTTAAAAGATTACTTATTTATTTAAAAGGCAGATTCACATGGTAAGGGAAAGAAAAGAGAGTTCTTTCATCCACTGGTTCACTCCCTTAGATAGCTGCAACAGCCAGGTACAGGCCAGGATGATCTTAGCAGTCAGGAACTCCATCTGGATCATCCACGTGGGTGGTAGGGGTCTAAGCACTCAGAAACATTAGCAGGGAACTGGATTGAAAGAAGCAAACCAGGGACTTGAATGGGCGCTTGGATGTAGGATGCCTCTGTTGCCAGTGGTAGCTTAACCTGGTGAGAGTGCTGGCTCCTCTATTCTACTTATTTATTTAAAGGATTATCAAAACTCAATTATTAACTTCTTGACTAACTACTGAGTACTTGTCTGCAGTCTGGAAAACTGTAATTTTTTGCCTGACATTAAAAGCTTTCCTATAAAATAGATTAATAAAGTCACATTTATAAATTAGTGCATGGGTCCTTTTCTCTGTAAAGCCCACCTTCTGATATAATACCCTGGACCTATGTGTGTAATTTCTTATTGTACAGACCAAGAAGTTTCTGCAGAAGAACATAGAGGAAATTTTACTGAGCTGAGAATTAGTGGACTGGAAAAACTGGAATCTAAGAATCTCAGATTCTTGGGATTTTCTTTGTTGTTGTTGTTGTTGTTGTTGTTTTTATTTTTTTATTTTTTGACAGGCAGAGTGGACAGTGAGAGAGAGAGAGACAGAGAGAAAGGTCTTCCTTTGCCGTTGGTTCACCCTCCAATGGCCGCTGCGGCCAGCGCGCTGCGGCCGGCGCACCGCGCTGATCTGAAGGCAGGAGCCAGGTACTTATCCTGGTCTCCCATGGGGTGCAGGGCCCAAGCACTTGGGCCATCCTCCACTGCACTCCCGAGCCACAGCAGAGAGCTGGCCTGGAAGAGGGGCAACCGGGACAGAATCCAGCGCCCCGACCGGGACTAGAACTGGGTGTGCTGGCACCGCAAGGTGGAGGATTAGCCTAGTGAGCCGCGGCGCCGGCAGATTCTTGGGATTTTCTACGAGAATGGAATCCAAATAGTTCTGGAAGGTTTGAAACCAAGATAGTAGAAAGAAATTTACAATAGGATTTTAGAGACCATATACTTGGCTCATATGACCTCCCTAAATAAGCAGCCATGGACCAACTCTACAGCATCACCTGGAAAACTCTTTGATATATAAGTTCATGGAGCTCCCAGAGTTAGGAGCACTGGAACAGACCTGGAAGCGTGAGCACTTTAAAAGCTTCCGGTGTGACCTCCATGTGAACATAACTGGAAACCTCTTGTTTGGGCTCTGTGAGCCCTGGGATCTTTTAGAGAATGGTCATGATATCCATTTCCCTGCCATGGTGATGAGGACAAAGACATTAAATGACGTGCTTAAAAGGTCCAACATATCAAAAGCCCTACACATGCAAGTTACCAATATGAAGGTCTTTCAGCTTTCCTTTGCAGTCAAAGAAAATGAGCCATGTTTTCCTAAGTTTTAAAATTCCAAATTTAAGAGCACTGTGTAGACCAAGCACAACTGATTAACCTGAATTACCAAGGTATAGAACAGACCAGAAAGTGGCAGGAGATGATCTTCCCACTGGTACACTCTTGCCTTGCCCACTACAAAAATTATCATTGATAACTAAAAGTATACAAAGATAAATTCTTTTCTCATAATAAGTTTGCAGATTTTGCTCATGGTCACACCAGAAGTGTTCTAGAACTTAGGAGTTTCACATCAAGTCTTACCAAATAAAGTTCTCAATGAAAACTTTGAAATAAAATAGTGTGGTGTGCTCTAGTTGTTACTTGTAGAAAACAATGATATTTGTATGTGTGTTCATTTCTCCCCTTTTACACATGTGCTCCGGAAAAAAGACTTGAGAAAGTTTATCTTGTAACTTACAAGTAGGTGAGGGCTAACTTAATCAGTTCTAAAATACATTTTTAAGTGTTAAACTAATGCTTGTTAACAAGGGTTTGTTTTGGAAAACAGGGGTAAAAAGAATATTCAGTCTTTGAGGAGAAGGTTTTAAAGATTTTCCAGGTTATTTATAAAAAACAGCACTTTATTTCAGTTCTTTTATGGTATTTATCAAGTAAAGATTTTATTTAATAATATACGATATATAGTAGGACTTACATACAAATCATATCCTAAGTAGGATTTGTATAATAAATTCTATATTTCTAGCTAAGAAGAATTTTGACACTGTCTACAATTATTGGTGCCCAGGAGTCAAGTTTCTGTTTTAAAAATGAGCAAGTTATTATTTCTCAAAGAAAATTTTTAAAACAGAAACTAACTCTTTGTATTACCACCTCACAACCTTTGTTTTGTAAATTTAAAACTAATCTGAAATAAAATGTTATAAAGGAATAAAGGACTGGAGTTAGAATATTTATGGTTTCTAATACAACATCTGAAGTATAAATCTACCTAAAATAGAGTAAGAACCAATCACACAGACCACACTGACTGGAGCTAGGAGATGCACTGAGATCTATTAAAAGTTTGATATGAATTTTTAAGACAGGAAAACTCAAGCTTTTAGGAAAAATACTTAAGGTAATGTCTATAATAGAAGAAAAATTAAATAAAAAAGAGCAATACTAAGGATGGTTAAGATTCTTTGGTAGGCCTATGTGTAAGATACTTGGTTTCCAATTGTTTCCTTAAACAGTGATGTGTAATTTATTTTGTTTTGCATAGCTAGATATAATCAACACCCAGCTGGCTTGTCAACCTCGGTGAACTCTGGAATGTGCTGATATGGGCAATACAGTAAGCACTAGAAAGGAGGCTGAGGGACATTGACTAAAGATTTTTGTCCTCCTCGCTTTTATTCCATCACTGATTGGAGAATGACAACACAGTAATATGTGATAGACACCACATTATAGTGTAAAAGTCCCCTTCATACATTTATCTCATTTGACCTTCATGATAAACTGGTGAGCTAAGTAGAATCTGTCTCTGGAAAAATACCTCCTGGGTAAGTTATACACAGTGAGATGTTTGGGAGGGGTAAGTGCAGGGAAAGGTGGACACTTCTACTGATCAAAAACATTACCAGGACAATAAAACTCGTTGCTTAGATTTATTCCCAAGGTTCTCAGTCCCATTCACAATGTTGCAGACTATTCTATGAAAGAAAATGCTGGAATACAGAGGCAGAAAAATTCTGGAATAATGAATGAAGAAATAGCCGACCTTTCCATCAGGGACATCTAAGACAATGAGACTCCTCCATTGAGGAACAACATAGCACAGTGTGTGGCCAAATCACCAGAATAGTCAAAATGGATGATTTTAATATGGTTCGACTTAAAAAGAAAAATGTTGTGTACATTTAGTTGTTTAAACCAAAATCTAAGCCCTTACCCTACATTGCTCTTTATGTGATCTTGATCAAGTCTATTAAACTTATCCTGCATCTATTCCTTCATCTATGAAACGGACAAAATAGAGCTTGTCCCACAGGACAGTGGAGAGGATCAAATCTGTGATGTGATGGATGTCCAATGCAAAAACTATCACTACCATGTAAAAATGTGAGTTAGAGTGTTGGACTAACAGAGGATTAGCTGGTTGGCTGCACAATCTGAGACAGCTCTGTCTTCCCTCATCAATGTCCTCCTAAGAGACATTTTTATTTCTTCCCACTCCCTTGATCCAACATCCAGTCATTCTCTAAAATGTTCACATTTTATATCCTAAATAATCACCTAATCCACTCATTTACTCTCCATTTTTATAACACTGTCTGTCTTATTTTGGTGTCCCCATCACATCTCTTTTTAATTTTTAAGATTTACTTTTTGTTTATTTATTTGCTTGAAAGGCAGAGGAAGAAAGAGATCTTCCATCCACTGGTTCACCACCCCCCTGCCAATGGCCACAATGGCCAGGGATAAGCCAGTCAAAGCCAAAGCCAAGAGCCTGAAACTTCACCCAGGTCTCCCAAAGGGAGGCAGGGGCCCAAGCACTTGGGTCATATTCTGCTGCTTTTCCAGGTACCTTAGCAGGAACTTGTTTCAGAAGCAGACCAGCTGGGACTTGAACCAGCACTCTGATTCGGGATGATGGCCTCACAAGCACTACGCCACAATTTCTTGACTAAGTTGTTGCAATGGTCTGTAAACTGGCCTTTTTGCATCTTGTCTTTGCACGTCAACCCATCTTCTCTGATACAAACAAATCTCCACAAATGCTTCACTACAAGCCTGTATTTGCTTCCCAAAAATCAGTAAAATAAAGTTCAAATTACTTCCATGAAATTCCATGACTTCATTCTTAGTAATATTTTCAGCTCCATTTCCTGCCACTTCCCCTCCTTACTTAATTGCAATAACAAATAGCAAATTGTTTTCAGTTCTCATACACTTCTCATTACCCTTCTGTGCTTCGGAAGGCATTGTCCAGGTAGACATCAAAAGCTTTCTTTATCTGCCCAGGCACCTGCTCTGTGGCAGTGGTTCTCCAGGGATAGCCCTGTGGGCAGTGTTCCCTGGACACACAGATCCCCGGATGACTGCCACTTCGTTTTCATTACCACCCAAGGGGTAGAGCAATAAAAGGTGTAGAAATAAGAAGCTGCCCAAGAAAACCAAAGAGATGTGACTCTTCCAGGACGTCTCCCTAAAGTATTATATAGTGGATTTTTTTCAACCTGGATTCTTGATATGCATTTATGGAGACTTTTGTTATAACCATTATAGCAGGATACATCTTAAATTTATATCTTAAAAGAATTAAGGGAGGCCGGCACTGCGGCTCACTAGGCTAATCCTCTGCCTGCAGCGCCGGCACCCTGGGTTCTAGTCCCGGTTGCTCCTCTTCCAGTCCAGCTCTCTGCTGTGGCCCGGGAGTGCAGTGGAGGATGGCCCAAGTCCTTGGGCCCTGCACCTGCATGGGAGACCAGGAGGAAGCACCTGGCTTCTGGCTTCGGATCGGCGCAGCACACTGGCCCCAACGCGCTGGCCGTAGCAGCCATTTGGGGGGTGAACCAACGGAAGGAAGACCTTTCTCTCTGTCTCTCTCTCTCTCTCACTGTCTAACTCTGCCTGTCAAAAAAAAAAAAAAAAAAAAAAGTGTAGGGCATTTCTTCCTCCCTTCGTGCAACTATTTTCATTTGGAAATGCTCCAAATTTCATTTCTAAATTTCTCAGACATAGATAATTTCAAGATAGAGAAATCATAGTGTTAGAGCCTAGACTTAAAAAAAAAATAAAAGTATTTTATCATCAGAAACAGTGGCTGAATGATGCCTAACCAGCAACATTTGATTTAAGGGCAATTATGAGACACATCTGAGGGCCTAGCACTGTAATTAGCACATAGTAGGAACTTTGTCTGTTTTCCCCTTCATCATCCTTGCTAATGACCAAGCTCTTTAGTTGTGCTTCTGGGTTTGGGTTTTTTTTTTTTTTTTTTTTTTTTTCTTATCCTGCTCATATTTAGACTTGAAAGCTGCAGATCCAGTGTAGCATCTTGGCTATTTGTAACAGAAACAGATGGATGCCTCAGCCAGCTGGAGGAAAAATAGGGAGACTGAACGAGGGAGACATGATGGAGGGCCTGGCTGATTTGACTATAATTTAGAGCATCCATCACCATGAGACCAGAGGCAGATACTATGGATTCTAAGCCTGCCTCAGGCTCTGATTCCTTTCAAGGTGTTAAGTAACTCATTTAGTATCTGACAAATATTCACCATAATGATCAGCATAGCTGGGTGTCTCCATCAAGATCATTTATCATGTACTATACTGTTGTTACACATTAATGCAAAGATATTGCATTCCGAGAGTGTAAGAGACTTCATTTGGGGTTCATGGATACATTTGGGCAGGCTAGAAGCTCCCAGAAATAGCACACACAAGTTGGTTGATAGATGTGTATGCCAATATTTTATAACGAGAGGATCCACACCTTTTATTAGATTCTCAATAGAGTCTGTGACCAAGATTAAGAATCATTGCTACAGAGTGAAAGACCTTATCCATTACAGCTAGAGATCATCTCTTGAGTATGTTTTTCCTGGAATCCCAAAACATAACACTAATTGAAACAGGATTGGAGCCATGTATTGTTTCTGTTAAGTGTGATCTGTTGTAATAGGCTTTTTTTTTTTAATTTATGTATTGGGGCCGGCTCTGTGGCATAGCCGGTGGGGCCGCCATCTGCAGTGCCAGCATCCCATATGGGCAATGGTTTGGGTCCTGGCTGCTCCGCTTCTGATCCAACTCTCTGCTATGGCCTGGGAGGGCAGTAGAGGATGGCCCAAGTCCTTTGGGCCCCCGCACCCACATGGGAGACCCGGGAAGCTCCTGGCTCCTGGCTTCGGATTGGCGCACCTCCAGCCATTGGGGCCAATTGGGGAGTGAACCAGCAGATATAGGACTTCTCTCTCTCTCTGCCTCTCCTTCTCTGTGTAACTCTGAATTATTTATTTGAAAGTCAGAGTTACAGAAAGGCAGAGAAAGAGAGAAGTTGTCCAATAAAATTATTTATTTATTATTTGAAAGTCAGAGTTACACACAGAGAGAAGGAGAGACAGAGAAACAGAGAGAGGTCTTCCATTGGCTGGTTCACTCCCCATTTTGCCTCAAAGCTGGAGCTGTGCCGATCTGAAGCCAGGAGCCAGAAGTTTCTTCTGGGTCTCCTACGCAGGTACAGGGTCCTAAGGACTTGGGACATCTTCTACTGCTTTCCCAGGGCATAGCAGAGAACTGGATCAGAAGTGGAGCAGCCAGGACATGAACTGGCACCTATATGGGATGCCAGCACTGCATGTGGCAGCTTTACCCGCTATGCCACAGCGCCAGGTCCTTTACTGCCTTTTTTATATTACATAATTTAAACAGACTTTCCATAATTATTCCTTTTTAAATTTTTATTTGTTTTAATTTTTTTTGAAAGAGAGAGAAAGACGAAGACAGAGATCTTTGATGCACTGGTTCCCTCCCCTCAAATGCCACTAATTGGCAAGGCTGGGACAGGCTGAAGCCAGGAACCTGGAACTCAGTCCGGTTCTCCCATGTGGTTGGCAGGGACTTGAATACTTGAATCATCACCAGCTGCCTCTCAGGGTGTGCACTAGCAGGAATCTTGAATCAGAAGCAGAGTTGAGGCTCAAACCCAGGCGCTGGATATGATGTGTGGCAGTACCCAAAGCAGCATCTTAATTGCTGTGCCAAACATCTATGTCCTTCTTAATTGTTGATGAAGCATTCTGGAGTCTATAATACTCTTCCCCAATCTTGAGCTTTCCTATATTCAGAAATGAAATGCTGTCTGTTTATCCCCAGTGACAGGCTCTTTGAGAATGTGGAACCAAGGCTTGGAATATAACGTGCACAGTGTTTAGGCTACCCATATGCATTGCTTATCAATAAAACGTGCTAAATGCTGGCGAGTGCCCTCAAGCGGACCTGAAACAGTAAGCCAGCTTCAGACATGGCCCACTGCTCAGAGCAGGCTGAGTGACACTGGGCATACCATAGAGGTCCAAGGGTTTTGCTGGAAATTAATGCCTGATTCAAGAAGCTGAAGTCACAGTCTCTAAAGTAAAAACCAGCAGTTCAGAGACAGAAACAGTACATCCTGTGCCCTTTGCCCTCTGCTTATGTGGCTGCATCAATTCAATAATAGGTAGAGCTGAAAGGCCTAACATGAGGCCCCTTCCCGCCTCCTTCCCTGGACCCCCCAACACTGCCACCACTACCAGAAGACACCTGTCACAAAGACGCCTGACCTCTTTAATTCCTTAAGAGGTGAAAAACAACCTAAAAGGTTAGCACTTATTGGCAAAGAAAATTCTTAATTCCCACCTGCTGGACTCTGACAGCTCCTGCTACTGCATTTGATTTTCCTCTTAAGTTGAAATTCGTTCTTTATAATCATGCTAGCAAGAGATCAGAGCAGACCAGAGACAACAGTTACAGTAGAGCAGAGTGTGCTAGGGCTTCTAGAATAGGGCACTGGCAAGCTCGTGGGGAAGTTCAAGTCCATGGTCAGAGCACTGTGTACACCCCAGGCCTTCTCTTTAGCCACCCATCATCCCTCAGGGCACATATAAACTTGGCTTCCGAAGAGCCCAAGTGTGCACCTGCCTTGTAACCTATTATCCATGCCGTGGTGATGAATCTGAGAGATCTTCCCCACGTGTAAATCAGGGGTGATCATACCCACCTCATTGTGGTGCTGTGAGTTTTAATGCGATAATGAGTGAAAAGCACGTGCAGGTATTTAAAAAATGCTAACTGCTCTCATTCCACAGAATCCAGTTTCCCGAGTTATATACCTCTAAAACTTCTTTTTTTTTTTTGGACAGGCAGAGTTATACAGTGAGAGAGAGAGAGAGACAGAGAGAATAAAACTTCATCTTTAATAGCATTTCTAAAGTGTAAAGTACATACACTTGGCCTTCAAAATCCACAGATTCTGCATCTGTGGATTAAACCAATTGCCGATTGAAAATATTTTCTAAAAGTAATGACAATGATAAAAATACTGTAAATTTAAAAATACAGCATAACAACTACTTACGAGACATTTGTATTTCATTAGCTATTATAAATAATCTGGAGATGATTTAAAGTATATGAAAGGGTATGCACAATTTATATGAAAATAGTATGTCATTTTTAAGGGACTTGAGCATATGTGGCTCTTGTTATCTTCAGGTGACCCTGGAACCAATCTCCCAAAGGAACAACTATATATATATATATATATATATATATACACACACACACACACATATATACATTTATATATACACACATACCTATATATACATGTAATACATATATACACATGTACATATATATTCTTATATTTCTTGGGCAAAGACCATCCAACATAATCTAACGTTTTCTTTAGTAGTGAAAAGTAGCACTTTAATAACCATCTAGGCCAGCACCATGACTCACTAGGCTAATCCTCCACCTAGCGGCGCAGGCACACTGGGTTCTAGTCCCGGTCGGAGCACCAGATTCTGTCCCGGTTGCCCCTCTTCCAGGCCAGCTCTCTGCTGTGGCCCGGGAGTGCAGTGGAGGATGGCCCAAGTGCTTGGGCCCTGCACCCCATGGGAGACCAGGAGAAGTACCTGGCTCCTGCCATCGGATCAGCGTGGTGCGCCAGCCGCAGCAGCCATTGCAGGGTGAACCAACGGCAAAGGAAGACCTTTCTCTCTGTCTCTCTCTCTCTCACTGTCCACTCTGCCTGTCAAAAAAATAAATAAATAAATAAATAAAAATAACCATCTAAAATGATTTTCAAAGAGCTTTGTATGCTTGTCCCTGCTAGAGCAGCCATGAGTGCCCTGTGCCCTAATTCAGCAGAGCCCTCGGCACTGTTGGTAGAAGCTGGGCTGGTGGCCCGGAGAGGAGAGCTCTCTGTATGAAGCGTGTGAGGTGTCCCTTCCGCTCCGGCAGCTGCCATGGCTGCCCGTGGTTCGCTGCGCCTCTTGCATGCATTCTAATTTGTTGCTGCCCTTCCATTCTGGAAAAGGAGATCGCTCTGGACAGATCAGCTGTGTCGTTAAAACAAGGAGCAGGCGCTGAGTGACAGTCTGTGGGTCGCCTCTGTGTTCTTTACACAGATGTTAGTATGTGGACTTGTCACACCTTATTTTCCTTTTCTTTCTACTTCCTCATTTACTTTGCTGTATTTTCGGATTATTGGCTTTATTTGTGATAGCATGTATTTCTTTCTTTTTTTTTTTTTTAATTGAGAGACAGAGAGAGAGGGACAGACAGACAGATAGGGATCGCTCATCAGCTGGCTCACTCCCCAAACAACTTCAAGAGCCAGGGCTGGGCTAGGAGGAAGTTGGGAGCCAGGAACTGCAACAACAAGTGAGATCAGCAAGTAAGTGTTTAGTGGAGCTTCTTTCATCAATGAAAGAAAAAGTCTTTAAAGAGCTCCCAGGTTGGTCATTTGTACCCTGCAAGGATGGAGAAGGTCATGTTTTATAGTTAAGCTCTTGGTAGTTTGAAACCCTCTCTGCAAGGCAGTTCATGTGGAACCTGCTTTGCTAATGGGGCACAGATTGACTGAGAAGTGGAACCCAGCTTCAGGCAGCGTCATGTCTAATAGGACGAAGCTGCAATATGAGGAAAAGCTGAGTAAGTTCCATAAGGAAGTGATGTTTACGAGAATCCGAGGGAAAATGTCCCATTCTGAAGGCCAACTTCCCAGAGGTGTGCAGCAACATCTGTCAGTTTGAGAATGCACAGGTTTGCATGGTCATGGTTTGAAGAGCAAGATAGGGTGGGCCAAACATAGGGCAAAATGTGCAAACCTGTTGAGATGATGGCGAGGATTTGTATTGGGTTGCAGAGTACAGGCTTTAAAGAGTTATAAGTAGGCAGGCATTTGGCCCTCTTGGGATGTCCGCATGGCATATTGGGGTAGCTGGGTTCAGGTGCTGTTTCTGCTCACAGTTCGAGCTTCCTGCTAAGGCACAGCCTAGGAGGCAGGAGGTGATGGCTCAGCGCTTAGATTCCTACCACCCCCACGGGAGACCCAGCTTGAGTTCTGGGGTCCTGGCTTTGGCCTGTCCCAACCTCGGCTGTTGTGGGAGCTGGGGAGTAAACCTGTGGACAGACATCTCCCTGGCTCTCTGCCTTTCAAATAAATGAAAATAAGTTGCTTTTTAAAGGTATAAATCTACATGAAAGTAGAATTAAGCCAAGACACTCTGGCACTCTGGGGGGGGGGGGACCTAAATGAAAGATCTCCACGAGTGAGATCCCAGTGGAAAGAATGGGTCATCAAAGAAGGAGGTACCTTTCTCTGAAGGGAGGAAGGAGAGAACTTCCACTTAGACCATGGCCTTGTCTAAAAATGATCAGAGTCAGTGAACTCAGGGGGCTTCCATAGCCTTGGCAGCTCATGACAAGAGCCTAGGGTGATTACTGAGGCCATAAACAAGAGTGTCAGTTTGTTAAGTCAACAACAGGAGTCACTGTGCACTTACTCCTCATGTAGGATCTTTGTCCTTAGTGTGCTGTACATTGAGATTTAATGCTATAACTAGTACTCAAACAGTATTTTTCACTTTATGTTTCTGTGCGGGAGCAAACTGTTGAAATCTTTACTTAATGTATGCTAAACTGATCTTCTGTATATAAAGAGAATCAAAAATGAATCTTGATATGAATGGAAGGGGAGAGGGAGTGGATAAGGGGAGGGTTGTGGGGTGGAGGGACGTTATGGGGAGGAAGCCATTGTAATCAATATTCTGTACTTTGGAAATTTATATTCATTAAATAAAAGTTAAAAAAATTAAAAAAAATAAAAATAAAATAATAAGAAAACAAAGTGTTGTAGGGACAGATCAAATGGGAGAATACGGTAGACCAGGTTCTCAAATGCCACACCAACTAGTAAGTGCTGTTTTCTGGTGACTGTGGAGCATAGTGAATTCTACTGAAATCATTAAGATGGGCTCTACTTACACCAAAGGACAGAGGTGAACAGTGTGCGTGCATGTGCTTAGCTGGTTGTCAATTTGAAAAAAAAAGAGGGGACTGGTACTAGCTTCCTATTTTAAAGGACATTGGGGGAGAAATACGTGAGCCAGCCTCAGAAGGATGTTAGCAGACTGCTGAATGAAGCACCCAGTTTCTCGTGTAAATGTGACTGTTCCATGAAGAACAGAGTCCCATTGTAAAAGGACTCAAAATTAGCTTAATTCAGATTCCCCACTTGGATCTTGGCGTTTCTACAGACCCTATTTTTAATGACATTTCCTTCTGGTTTTGTTGTTGTTGTTCTTATAAAAATCACCTTTTACTTCCCTTTGGCCCATGAGGTCATAGTATTATAAATTGAGAAGTCCATTTAGAGTAATTAATGAAAATTTAATCAAAATGTGGAGCCAAATTTCAGCTCAGAAGGTATTAGCATCCCTGGAAATGTGGTCCAGATTGTTGGGGGCGATGCTATTCAGCCAAACAGGAGTTTTTCATGCTGTTCAAGGCATTCAGAAAGTAATGAGGTGCATTTACCACAGAGGGAGAGAAAAAAACTACTCAGAAAACCTGAAACTGCTCGGTCCTAGAGTACTACAGAAGTCAGTTTGCATTTTCTCTCTCCAGACATGCATAGAGACGGATGTATCTATATCTGATATTTTATTTGTTTGTTGATCGCATTCATATGCCCTGCCTATTTAATGAAGCAATAAAGCGTACTTGGCTCAAGTCAAAGCATGAAGGCTCAAGTCCAGGCTCCTCTGTAGTTTTCTGCAAGGCTGTGGGCCTGTCTCTTCAGTCTCCCTGGACTTGCATTTTGCTCTGCTGTTGCAAAACCAGATGTTGCTCTCTCCCTTGATGTTCTTTAACTTTTGATCTGCTCTGTCATATCACTTCCTTTTTCTAGCCCTTTAACGAAAGTTGATTAAAAGTCCCCTTCTAAGAAAAAGACTTTGCTTACATTGTGATTTTAGTCAGGGGAAAAGATTTTTACCTTTTTTTTTTTTTTTTTTGTTAAAACCTCTGAAGTCGGCTTCAACCATCACCTTTAGGAGAAAAAAGGTAACCTAGTAAACTCTAGTATAGACTTTATTTTAAATTCCAACAATTTTAAGGATGTACCCTGCAGTCAGTTTTATATTTAGAGTCAATTTCTAAAAAAAGACTCATTGTGGGGCCAGCACTGTGGCACAGTTAAGTGGCCACATTGCCACTGGCAATGCTGACATCCCATATTAGAGCACCAGTTCATGTCCCAACTGCTTTGCTTCCAATACAGCTTCCTGATAGTATACCATGGGAAGGCAGCAGATGATGGCCAATGACTTGGTCCCCTGCCACCCATGTGCTGGACCTAGAAGGAGCTCCTGGCTCCTGGCTTTGGTCTGGCCCAACCCTGGCTGTTGCAGCCATTTGGGGAGTGAACTTGTCTTCCTCTCTCTTCTTCTCTGTCTCTATCTTTCAAATAAATAAATCTTTATTAAACAGGAAATATTGATTCTGGTAAGTCATTGAGGTGCTAAACTTCAGAGTGTGTGATTTATTTAGTCTACATAACCAGTTGATGAAATCAGATCCATTTTATGAAAATGAACACTGAGGCTGAACAAAGTGTAAGTGTCCAGCCTCAGTGTTCATTTTCAAAAAAATGGATCTGAATACAATGCCAGACTCATATCCTGCCCATACTGGAGGATTCCTGAAGAGAGCACTGATTAGTGATAGAAAAAAAAAAAACGCCATTCTGAGCTTACCAAGTAATACAAGGACCTAGAATCAGAGAATCATTGGTAGAACAACAAATGTGAATTGAAAAGTTTGAAATATGAGCTCTCTAAGTAAAGAAAAGAAACAATAATATCACCATTCACTATAAGGAGATTCTGAGAGGGTGGCTTTTGTAATCCAAATGTCTACAATGCGCTGATTTTCCAAAAGACTTGACTTGGGGAAGGACTCAGGTTCAGTAGGTATTTGTTGCAACTTGATCAAGTCGTGTTATTGCACAGGAAGAATTTCATGATGGTGACTTTGTTACCTATTGGGATTTATAGTCAAAGGGTCGATGGAGGACAGGTAGATAAACACATGGATGATAATTGTTATTATAAATGTTGCAAACAAGATCAATGCACACCCATTCCAGAGATCTGTGGGACCTCTCAAAAGAGCTTAAAGCTAAATTGTATATTCAGGTCTCTTTCAAACCTTGTATTTCTGTGTGTGTGTGTCTGGTACTTAATCTTCTTCTTAAAAACTAAATCCATGCTTATATATCTTTAACTTTTTCAATAATTTCCACTCTTTTTAGTAGCAGACTTCATGGATCCTTACTAAATAAGTTGGCTAATAGCCTGTGGTGGTTTGAATGGGCAGTGCTGTATACATCTCCTTTCCCTTGTCTATCACTCTGCCTTCATGTAGTGGGTTAGAATTAGGCCAGAGGAAGTCTGAGGAGGTTTCGTTCCAGCAATATCTTCCAATTGACCTTTGAAGCATTGAATGGTACCTGTAGTGACAATTTACATATTTTATGAAGGAATTTGCTTCTTCCTCTCTAGATGAGAGACCAAAAGCCAAGGGAATATGAAAATTTGTTATTGTCTAGTTTACTTTCTGTTGGATTTGTTGTTGAAAATGGAGGGTTGTTTTTTTTTTATAAGATTTGGTGAATTACAATTCAATTGGATTTTTCTGTTTGTGCCTGAAAAATCAGATTCTGTTTGAGCACTAACTTCAGTGCTGTCTACATGTCAATGTCAGCCTGCAGAGGGATTGGAGAGACTCAATGGACAGATGGGGGAGAGAGCATGATGGGGAGGGGAGAGAGAAAGGCAGGTTCTCTTACAAATCAAGATTCTAATGGAACAAGTCCAATTAATTTCTCTAAGACTGAAAGTGCTGCTCCACAAGCAAGACCTGTGGGTCTCCACACTAAGCTAGGAGCAGAGACCTCATAATTCTAAATGTTGTGCCTGTTAACCAAGTAGAAGTAGCACTGGCTTGCAGATCACACTGAGACAATCAACTGACTAATTAAATTTATAATATACTTAACACACAGAAATAACTTTATTAATGCCCCATTTTTATGCTAAATAATAAAGTTGCATTCATTGCTGTGAATCTTTTAATCCACACTTACATCTTATGATAGATGTTAATCAATTGCATTTGAAAACCAAGTTTTGTTTTGTATATTTTTTTGTTTTTTGTTTTTAATTTATTTGACAGATAGAGTTAGACAGTAAGAGAGACAGAGAGAAAGGTCTTCCTTCCATTGGTTCACCCCCCAAATGGCTGCTATGGCTAGAGCTACGCTGATCCCAAGCCAGGAGCCAGGCGCTTCTTCCTGGTCTCCCATGCGGGTGCAGGGGCCCAAGCACTTCGGCCATCCTCCACTGCCCTCCTGGGCCACAGCAGAGAGCTGGACTGGAAGAGGAGCAACCGGGACTAGAACCTGGCGCCATAGGTGGAGGATTAACCAAGTGAGCCATGGCGCCAGCCCCTTTTTTGTATTTTTGCTGTAACTAAGCAAAGCTTAAATTTCGGAAATTTGATTATTTTCAACTTTGTCATATTTTGTTCCTAAAGGATTAGAGATAAGAGTCTGATCTAAGTGTTGTAATCAAGTTTTATTTGTTATATAATCAGCAAAAAAAAGTTGATTTCTCGTTCTACAACTTCATGGAATAACTACAAGAAAATCAATATTATAAGAAAAAAAGAAAAATCTGCATAAAGTGATGTGTATTTCTGATGTTACACAGAATTTCTACTCTCCTTTAAACTTTACAAAAACCTTTATGATAAATAGCTGAGAAAACTAAGGCTCAGAAGAATTAAGCAACTCACCCTAGGACGTGACAGAGATTTGAAACCAAATCTCTCCAGGCTTCACACCTGCATTTTCTTTACAACTCTGCCTGCTTCCTGTGAGTCTTGCTACTGAAATTACTGCTTAATAGAGATTATTTACCTTAAAATTATTTCTAATTTTACTCAACCCCATTGTTCCAAGTCTTATGGTGGCAAACCTAGTCCATGATGATCTTGTTTGACATTTTGTTCCACGTCACCAACAGCTAAAATATTTGTTTTATTTTATTTTATTATTTTTTTTGACAGGCAGAGTGGATAGTGAGAGAGAGAGACAGAGAAAAAGGTCTTCCTTTTTGCCATTGGTTCACCCTCCAATGGCCGCCACGGCCGGCACGCTGCGGCCGGCACACCGCGCTGATCCGAAGGCAGGAGCCAGGTGCTTCTCCTGGTCTCCCATGGGGTGCAGGGCCCAAGCACTTGGGCCATCCTCCACTGCACTCCCTGGCCACAGCAGAGAGCTGGCCTGGAAGAGGGGCAACTGGGACAGAATCTGGCGCCCCGACCGGGACAAGAACCCGGTGTGCCGGCGCCTCTAGGTGGAGGATTAGCCTAGTGAGCCACGGCGCTGGCCTAAAATATTTGTTTTATTTTTAAGAGCATTAGTTTTAATTTTTTAATTCCTTGGAGAACTTAATTGCCTTTTACAAATCTCCCTTTTGGTGTCTCAACAGGAATCAGATCTGCACTTTCAGATGCCATATCCATATCAGACTCTGGCAATCCACTGCTAATGGAGTGCGTCATTAAGATCTTCCCCCAACAGCCTCAGCTCAGAATTTTGGTGTGCCATTTTCTAAGGGGGCTTTGTGCTATGTACGAAGACTACCTGATGTGGGGAGCAACTCAGACTAGACTGTTACTCGAATTAAGACTTATTCTATGCATCTGCTCTCCCACAATATGGCGCTGAGAAGGGAGTAAACAGCTTCTACACAGCTGCCTCCAGTTCAACCAATAAACTGTAGGACCTGCTCCTGATTGGAGGAGAGCAGTGTACTCGGCGTGTGGGTAGCAGAGTTGGGATTGGTGGAAGAGGACTATATAGGAGGAGAGAGACGGCATGGTGGTGTGGGTTGGTTGGAGAGTGTGTTGGAGAGTTCGCGGGGAAGTTCGTTGCTTCGTTCTTTCTCATTTCTCTCTACTCATTCTTGCTTTGGGAGTTCGCTGTTTGCTTATTCTTACTTTACTATAGAAAAGACTTGTAAAAAAGGGGAAGAACAAGCGTCTGGTCCGGTGCGGCTCCTCCGCGTGCGGAGGAGCAGCAAATGGTGCCGTGACTCGGATAAGAAACCTAGGAGGGAAGAAACGGGAAGAAGTGGGAAAATACCGGAGAGAGAGACTAGCAAAGAGCCTAGGGAAAAGCTGGACGGAAAAGGTGCCGGAAGAAGCTATCAAAAGCCTAGGCATAGACTCGGATACGGACTGTGGGAAAGAAGTTAGGATTGGACGTTAGGATTGAAAGCAAAAGTGAAAGCTGGGAGAAATCTCTAAGGTTGAAAGCGAAAGTGAAAGCTAGAAGAAACTTAGACTCAGATACGGACTGTGGGGAGAAGCCAGGAGAAATGAGAGGGGAATATTGTTGGAAGAAAAGTTAGGAAACATACCGGGTAGAGAAAAATGTTAGGGAGGATGAAGCCACGGGGGCAGGCTGAGGCGGAGACGTAAGCCAGGTTGGAATTCTTCAAGTCAGCCTGGGAAGCAAAAGGCGAAAAGCTAAAACCAGAGGCGGAGACGCGTGAGCTAGGTTGGAATCCGTCAGATTAGCCCGGGGAGCAAAAGACGGGAAGCCAAACTGAAAGGCGCAGACGTGAGCTAGGTTGATTTCGCCAGGTTAGCCCGGGGAACTTAGACTGAATACCGGTGGCGGAAACGTGAGCTAGGCTGTGTGATTCGCGGAAGCCGCTGCACGCAGAGAGAGCGCACGGGGCACGAACGGGGAGAGCGCAAGAGGCGCAAGTAGAGAGAACATGGGGCTGGCGCGCTAAGGCCATGGTGTGGGCGCAAAGGGCGCAGAGACCACGGAGCGCGCAGAGCCGGGAAGCCGCCGTGGGGCAAGGCGCCGAGAAGCAGCCTCGGGGCGGGCGCCAGGAAGCCGCGGGGATAAGAGAAACAGAAGTTTAGAAGTAAAATGAGAGAAATAGGAATGCTGGCAGATAGAAGTAAAATAGGAGAAATAGGAATGCCCAGAGATAGAGAAAAATAAGGCCTCCCCACAACACGGCAATGAGAAGGCTTGGATTCGGTCTGCCTGATTAGTAAGGCGATAACCACCTGCGGGCAGCTCGACGAGTATGAGCTGCAGGTCACCGAAGATAGGCAGGTTATCAACACCAATAAGTCTCCGCACAATACGGCAAAGAGAAGGCTTGGATTCGGTTTGCCTGATTGCTAGGGCTTGTAAGCACCTGCAGGCAGTTCTAGCAGAGCAGAGCATGCGCTGTAGGGCACCGAACACAAGAACGCATCAGCGCCTAAAATCCTCCTCAAAACATGGTGAAGAGAGGACCCAGATTCGGTTTGCCTGATTGGTAGGGCTTGTAAGCACCTGTGGGCAACTCTAGCAAGCAGAGCAGAGTGTGTGCCACGGGGCACCGAAGACAGGCGCGTATCAACGCCAAAAAATAAAAAGAAAGGGGGAATTGTGGGGAGCAACTCAGACTAGACTGTTACTTGAATTAAGACTTATTCTATGCATCTGCTCTCCCACAATATGGCGCTGAGAAGGGAGTAAACAGCTTCTACACAGCTGCCTCCAGTTCAACCAATAAACTGTAGGACCTGCTCCTGATTGGAGGAGAGCAGCGTACTCGGCGTGTGGGTAGCAGAGTTGGGATTGGTGGAAGAGGACTATAAAGGAGGAGAGAGACAACATGCACCAGGAACATCTAAGAGGAACACCTGTGCAGCCCCCAAGAGAGCCGGCCGGCGGTGTGCCGCTCCCCCGCGGAAGTGGGGAAAGTGGCAGGGGGAACCGCCCTTCCACGGAGGTGGAAGGGTCGGTAGCCAACCCGGGAAGAACCAGCAGCAAACCCGGGGAGGGCCGAGCAGACAAAAGAACAGCGCAGGGTCCTGTGTCGTTCCTCCACGAAGACGGGGAGCGACATAATGGTGCCGTGACTCGGATAGGAAGCCTAGGCAGGGTTTAGTGTCGTTCCTCCACGAAGAGGGGGAGCGACAACCTGAGTTTTCTTTGAGTCACTTGAAAATTAACACAAAGCATTTAGACACCAAAGAGCATATGCGTAACAACTCTCAACTATTAATTTTGGTTAAAGTCACAAATAGATACAGCAGCCAATAAACACTGAAGGAATGACTGCCATGCAGCAGGTACTGCTAGACACTGAATTAAAGTTTGTTTTTTTTTTTTTTTTTTCTGGCACTCACCTTTAGTAAGTATTTCATACTTCCTAAGCAGTAGTCTAAGCACAGGAAATCATAAATACCTTAACAAATTCATCATAGGGACTGGCCTCCATCTTAACTAAAACATAAAACTTTACATAAAACCATCTTATTACAAAGAATAGGAGTGCCTAGATTTAAAATGTAGAGGAAAAGTTATACGCAAAGCCCCTCAATCTTTCCTGACAGAAATACAGTGGCCATCATAATGAATAGGTATTGCCAGTCTAGAGTTGCTGTCAATATGTGGCATTATGCCCAGGGCAATTAAATTTGCCTGTTTTTTATTACTGAGGCCAAATGTTTGGCCTGAGTTCCTGTAGAAAATAAGTAATTCCATTACATGTGATTCACCTTTGAGTGACCCTCCTAGCTAATGAAGATTCAAGCCAAAAATTTACATTTGTTACAGAAATAATCCATTTAGCAAACATTTACTGGACGTCCTTATGTCTACTGGGCAGTATACAAACATCTCAAATGCTCAATATAGTCTCTGTGTTTAAGAAATGTATAGCATAGTTCATCTACAAATGCTTTTCCATTTAAAAAGAATCACTACTTTGGTTTTTGTTTTTTTGTTTTTTTATTATTATTTTTTATTATTTTTTTAATTAGAAGATGAATTTATTGAATAATGAATTGTGTTGACTAACAAGAAAATATTCCAGAAAACAGAGGAGCCTTTGAACTGTGGCCTACCAGGTACTACCTGTGGGACTGGCACCAGTCATTTCTCATGCACCTTGATAAATAATCAATACAAGAATAGCTGTCACCATGACCAAGCCATTTTGGTTAAAGAGATTCCTGACAAATCTGCAGAAATATCCCAAGTACTTGATAAATTGTACCTATTCGTTTCTATTGGTGGGAAGTTTTTAGGGTGAAACTGAATTTTCAGTGTACCATGGTGCACCTTCTCCAACTAAAGATGCAATGTGGTCATAGCACAGCCCTCCCCCAGGGGCTGCACTCCCTGGCCTCATGCCGGGGCATTCAGGTAGGTCCATCGTGCCATTCAGGCTCCTTCTCCCTCTTTAATATGTCTGTATACATAGACAAGTATCAAGACTGAACGTCAGGAAATGTCAGCAGTTTTTTTTTTTTTTAAAGTTATAACACAAATAATTACGGCATTTTTAAAATTCTTAACCAAATACTGCTTATGTGTGCGCGTGTTCCAGGCTTCGTTCTGGGTCCTACAATAATCATCAGAACCACTCCTGTAGAAGTTGCCTGATTTTGGAGCCAAACAGACCTGGCTCTTTTTTTTTTTTTTTAACTTCTTTGGGGATTTTGGAAGAGGAACTTAACTTTGAGTCTCTTTCTTAATCCATAAAGTAGGGGTTAGTAAAACCTTCTGGGGTTGTTGAAAGGATTGGTTTGCGTAAAGTGCTTGGCACGGTGTGAGGCACATATGAGGGCACTCAGCAAACTGGAGCTGCCTTAGAGAGAGGGAAACTGAGCTTGTCCCTCCAAACCCTACGTCCTGTGGGGAGATGAACTGTTTATGAAAAGCAGCACAGTGCCTCTTAGATTCTCCACCAGTGTTGCTACAAATGACAAATGACAGCCTGCAAGCAGTCAGGCTGGGATATAAACTTTGGATTCCAAAGAGAGCTGTGCACTCTGTTCCCTTCCACCCTACTTTGCTGCTTCTGGTTTGTGGGACAGCCCATTTGCGTGATGCTTAGGGCTGGATTGTGTTCTCCTATGACTTTTGCTCTATGACTCTAAACAGCTGTCACTCCCAACCCTGCTTCTTGTTCCCAAAGCTCCCCTTCTTCCTTCAGAGCTGTAGGTCCCTCCTAGAGCTAGCTCTGTTCCTACCCCTTGTCTTGTCTAAGCTCTGTTCTTGTCTAAGCACAGTGTGTGGAGGGGTGGGAAGCAGGAGGAACAAGCGCATCCCACCAGAGGGTATCCTCAGAGGTATCCACCAGAGATACCCTTTCAATCATCTTAAGGCCAGTAAGTTTCCCTGGAGGGAGAGGGTTGGTGGGAGTGTTACCACCACAACAAAGAGCCATCAGAGAAAGCAACAGGTTAGCAGGACTGTGGGGTAAAGAAGGTCAGCAGAGCTCTATGACTTCAAAGGGGCTCTCCCCCAGCCATCCAAGACACAGAAGGCCCTCACCAGCAGCCTGGGTCCCCACCTGCACCCAACCTCAGCGTGAGAACTTGGTGTAGTCTTTGGCTCTATCCCCAGCTGCACCTGTCCCACGTCTCTTACCATCCCAGTGTCATCAAGAGAACTTGGATAAGTCACTGCTGCCAAAGAGTCTGATAGGAAGGGGCCCCTCCTATATGTGGCCTCTCATCCTGTTGTCTTACCAGCTCGCAGTGGAATGGTGGAAGTTCAGGTCAAAGAGGGAAAGGAGGGAATACTGGCAGGACCTTCCCCTTGCACTTTTGGGTGCCAGCACCGTGTCTGTGCTTGAGATCAGCAGTGTCCTCTAGGTGACTGGTGCTCCACTCTTGAATCCAGGATGCAAATGCTCCAGGGTTTCCCATTCCAGGCTCAGCACAGGACTATTATCTCCACCTGCCCATCTACAGAATCAGTTTTCAAATTCATGGAGAAAACTATTTCAGATATGATATATATAATATGTAATATATTATATAATATATTAATAATATATTTATAATATAATATATAATATATAATATAATTTATAATATAGATTTATTATATAATTATAATAATATATTATATAATATATTACATATTATATATCATATAATATGATTAATATATAAATAATAATTAATATATATTAATAATATAATTAATAATACATTGATATATATATAAAACCCTGTAGTTTCTTTCAAGTATCAGATTTTGGCATTTTACCTACAATTAATATGTCCAAATTTTGTTTTGTAAGTTCATTCTAAATTATTCTATTTTCTATGTAACATTTTTAAAAAGTGGCTCAAATTCAGAATTTACTGTTACTTAATAAATGTTTTTGGCAGAATTGTATTCAGGAGAGGAGAAAATGGATCGTAGTTGTTTTTTCTGTTGTGTGTTTCTCTTTACCTGCAGAACTATATGCTCCTAAAGCCAGGAAGTTCTATATTATCTTGGGTCGCTATTTTGTTGTTGCTGTTTTTTAATTAAGGGGGTGGGTGTTGTGGTGCAGCAATTAAATCACAACTTGGGACCCTGCTTCCCACACCAGAGTGCCTGGAAGCAAACCCCACCTCTGCTTCTAATCCAGCTTCCTGCTAATTCACCTGAGATGCTCAGGTGATAGCCGAAGTGCTCAGGTTCCTGTCTTCATGTGGGCAGCCTCAATGGAGTTCCTGGTCCTGGCTTCTGCAGGCATTTAGGGAGTAAACCAGCACATGGAAGATCCCTCTCTCTGTCATTCCACCTTTCAAATAAATAAATAAAATTAATTTAGGGACACTTCGGAGGAAAGGACCAATTAAACAATCATTTTGTTTCAAATTTAAAAAGTTTTATTTTTAAAAAATTAAATAATAAAAGACTTCTAAACTTTTTGACTATAACCTATTATAAAAATGTATTTTATATTACCACTCAGTTTGCAAACATAAGAGTACTTCGAAGAGTTCATGGAAAATTTAAAGTAAAACATAAGCTTATTTTGATGCAAAAATGTTTTGGAACTCATATATAATTTTTTTCAAAATATGCATTTTCCATGAACATTTTGAAGCTTCATCCTGCACAGATTTCAAAATTTTTGTACCTAAATAGATTTATCTTTTAATTCCATTTTCTATGGACTTTTTGAAGTATACTTATACTTACTACAGATTCCACTAAGGCCAACACTGTATTCAACAGGTCATATACACTTATTCTTTTCTATTTTATTTTTGAATGGAGGTTTCAACCTAACCTATTGATTTCGTAAACTCCCTGTGGGACCTGACTTGCACATTGAAAAGCAGATTGAAAAATATGCCTTTCTTTTAATAATACAACTGAGCAAATGATTTTAAAGAATGTTCTATACCTGCAACAATATAGGGAGATGAAAATAACTAAGACACCACATGGATGGGGTTTCAGACTTCATAGAATTTACCATCTCATGGGATTAATGTCATCTTATGAGAAAAGATCAAGGAAGCAAACAATGTAATAAATATATGTTTGTGTTTAATGGCTTTTTAAAAAGTGCTACTTTTTAAAAAAGTTTCAAAATGCATTTGTCTTGTATATTTGATAAGCACAGAACAGGAGAGAGAAAGACAGACAGTCAGACAGATGTAGCAAGCTCCTATCTGCTAGTTCACTACCCAAATCCAACAGTATGGGCAAGGCCAAAACCAAGAGCTGGGAACTCAATCCAGGTCTAACACACAGGTGGCAGGGATCGCATTACTCAATCCATCATCACTGCCCGCTCGTAGTCAACTGGAAAAGGGAACAGAGCTGAGACACAAGCCCAGGCACTCAGATGTGGAAAGGTGTCCCAAGTGGTATCTTAACTGTTGAGCCAATGCCTGTCCCTGGAAAGATTTTTGTAAGTATTTGGTAGGTGAAAGAGAAAAGCTGGGTGATGGCAAATGAAACCCATGAAGAATGAACTAGCCCCAGGCAGAGGTATAGAAGAATGTAGGACAAAGCCTTGCAGAATCCCAACATGTAGAGAGACGTGGAAGAGGCGGGGCCTCCAGGTTTATTTCTGGAACTGATGGTGTTGAGAACTAACTTCAGCCAATCCTCAGGCTTCATACTTGAGGAAAAAACATGGCCTCCTTTTTCACACATTTGTTAAAAGAGGTTTACCTGAGACAAGGAATGCAGCTAGCACCTAGTCCCTAGGTAGGACCTCTGAAGTGGCAGCTAGCACCATTGTAATGATGAAACTTCTTCCCACTTGCTGCTGTTTGCACTTTCACTACCACCAGTTTCTATATCTGCTACTTTGTTTAATTATCCTGTAATATCATGTCTAGGACTGCCCAAATTGAAAAACGCTTTTGAACTTCTTGGAAATCAATCTAATTTTAATCTTTTTATGGTTGTTTTCCAAACTTGGCGAGCTTTTCCCGTAACACTTAAGGAATCTATATTAGGTGGAGAAACAAGAGGTGTGAGGCAACTTCCGGTGTGGCTGATCCAACACTGCAGCTCTGGGTCCGTCCAGGAAAGTGTTTGCAACTCCCCAGCTTGCGAGAGAAGCACTCGAGCTCTGGATTAGCAGAGGAATACAATTCTCTCCCTTTAGATCTTTGTTTTGATATTGGCAAGGGAAGAGTCACTTCGGTTCTCAAAAACCCCAAGCCTTCACCCTTTCACTTTTGGCAAAGATTAGGAAAAAAAAATGCATGTCCTACACTGGAAAGAATTCTACCAAAGATAATGACTTCAATCTCTCCACAATTTTATGGAGTTAGAGGTAGAAAATCACTAGATATAATGTTTTTTAAAGTTGATCAGATTATTGGATACAGTGTCTTAAGTTTACTGTTCCTATGAGTGTCTTGACCATCATTTCTCTCTCTTGAAGAGTTTATTTGAACTTTTTTATTAACTCTCTAAAGACCACAGCTCTCCATTCACTTCTATTGTAGTTGATATGATAACATGTAAAATAATGGCAAAGACAGCTGACATCAGTTCTTGTCTCACATGAAAGAAAAATTTCCAGGCAGACAAAGCAGTGAGCAAAGCAAGATTTAATTAAGTCACACCAAGCAGAGGGGGTGCTGCAAGAGAGCAAGACCCCAGAAACCAGTGCAAGTGGAATCTTTTAAGCACAATTTTGGAGAGAAAAACAGAGGCCCAGCTAACAGTCAGAGGATGGAGACAAAGCCCATCAAAAGGCTGAATTTGTAACCCTGTCTATCCTGCCTAGCTTGCTCATGTAAAACAAAAGCCATCAGAAATGTGTGATTGATAACTTTTCCCTTATATTTTCCTGATAACCAAAACTCAGAAGGGTAGAATCACAGCTTCCTTGATATTCTTGCAATAAAACTGGAAACTCAGGAGTGGGCTTGGGCACTTTCACTTTGCTGAAAAGAGCTTTTGGGGAGAAGCAAGCATTTTGCATCCTTGTAAAGAGACTTCCCCTTTCCTCGCTCTGAAGGGGACCTGAACCCACCCAACTGCCTGTTCGTCCGTCTTTCTCCTTGCAGTATGGTGGTTTCTTCTTGGAGCTTCTCAAAGATCTGTAAAACAGGAGTGACTTACATTTTATATCTTCATTTGCTTTAGTCTTTCAGAGATTTTTTATACTTAAACTTCCCAGATATTTCCACTTTTCATAGCAGAAGATGTTTTCCATGTTTTTTCCTATTCAATAATTTGAGTTGCTCTGTAATTTCACGTATTTTATATATTCCTATGTGTGTTCCACATGTAAGTCGATTCCATGTATTGGAAACATGGCTTTCAGTAGAACTGAAGCTACAGATTTGCCTGCCATTTTGTGGAGGTATGTAAATTCTTGCAGTTTTTACAACCGGCTGATTAATTATTCACTGACAGATTAAAACTGAAAAAATCTAACTTGTATTAAAATACGTGATGAGAAATGATGCTGTAGATGGACTCTCTGCCTCCTAACTCCTCATCCAGTGTACTTTTTATTGGAGAATTGACAACTCACAGCATTAATGACTCAGTTCATATTGGCTTTCTCCAAATTTCATGGTCAAAATCAGGGCCAGGTCTGTGGAAAACTACTCTTGCTTGTTTGGCTCCAAATTTACAAAAAAATTACTGGAATTTGTGTGTATGTTCTGATCTACTTGATAGGGTATGCTATCTCTTACCTCATGGGTGGAGTTACAGGAAACAAAGTGCTTGAAAACATCAGATAAAAATAGTTTTGATTTTATAATCCTATAAAACCAGTAGTGAAGTGGTTAACATAGCATTCATGGTGAATTCAAAGATAAATTTGAAATGTAAAGAAAACACTTAAGAAACTTGAAATCTAAGAAAAATTATAGGAAGAAAATGATGATTATGTAACTATGATATTTTATCCCTATAAAAGAATAAAGTAATTATAGATGAAAATAAAGAAAGTTCTTAGCAGGCAAAATTACAAATGAAAAGAGTAAGGTGTTCATAAATATTAGGGGTGGGTAGTTTTAAATGTCAATAAGTTTTCTGACAAACTTCTCATGCAGAGGATAGCAGAGAAAAATTTTGTGTGGGAGGAGTATTTTTTTCCTTTAAACCAACATTGACATTTTAAAGAGCTAAACATCTTAAATGGAATGACTATTAAAATGCAAAATTAGACTGAACAGAGACGGCTTGGAGATTGTATTTGTGTAGCACACTAAGTGGCAGATAATGGATGACTCAGATAAGCTGAGCAGTTTGGGCTGACTCACATGTTTTGGAAGAAGGTGGCATCAAATCACTAATTCTGCCCGCGTTTTCCCCTTTGTTCCACATGGTAATGCCAAACAAATCCAGAAATATCAGTGGCTTTTCTAGCTCCAGGTTTTCAGGAAGACTTTCCAAACTATTAGCAACAAATTTAAGGTTTTGAATACATGGGCCTTTAGTATAGTCGATGCAAACTCCTTAACAGAAGAGTCACAAGCAATGTGCATAAGGAACTATGGAACATATAGGAAATAGGAAACCCAGGGCCTTGTCAGGATAAGAATGGGAGAACCAAGACTGGGCATGGCCCGTCATGATGGAAGAAACAGGTCGTCTTACTCTCCTCTTGCCAGAAGGCCTCTTCCTGGGAGGTATCTGTATGAGGTGAGGGGGACATACAAATAGGGAGCCTTGGCCTCTATCCTATTAGAGGCTCACTGTCTATCAGGGAAACTGTGATAGGAACCAGTAAGTGGTACTGTTTGATATATCATAATACATATAAAAGCAACATTTGGAAGATGCGCTGAAGAGTCACTGTCCATCACTAGGATCGAGAAGCCCTCATAGAGGAGGGGGAATTTGGCCTAGCCTTGAACATGGATTGAAATTCTAAATCAGGGGTGAGGACCAGGCAAGAAAGAGATCCTGAGTACCAGGGTTTGGGTATGTTCACCTAGTGGTGGATCACCCTGCCTAGCCACAGAGTTGAAGAGGCAGCAAAGGGTGAGATGGGAACATGGGACACATGGATGTGTCACCTCAGTGCAGCTCTGTTGGGATGGTTCACATGATCTGCATCTTGGTATTATCTCAGACTCAAGAATATATCCAACCTGGAAATGGCTGTTCCTATGAATCTGTGACTTGCCTTCTTGGCAGAGCCCCAGTTTGGGTGATGAATTATTGTACTCTAAGAAAACCTTGCAGTCGTCTCCAGAGTCATACATCATATGTTGCTTGCAGTGCAAAGAACTCACAGTGCCAAGTCCTGGTTCAATATCAGTTGTAAAGTGTAATAATGAATCATACACACATGCAAACACACATACGTAGACATAGAATCAAAGCTGTGTTGCAACTTTCAATGTATGTTCACTTGAATGCTGTTCATAAATTTCTTTGACCCTTTGCTGTTTTCCCACAGGATTGAAAAAACGTACAAGGAAGGCCTTTGGAATACGGAAGAAAGAAAAGGACACTGATTCTACGTACGTGCTTTAAAAATTTGCCTTCTAAAGCAAACTATTTGCAGAAGCTGTTGTCATTGTCACTTGAATACCGCTGCGGAGTTTCCTTGAGCATCATGTAATTTTCTGCTTCTCTCCCCATTTCTGGATAAACGTGCTGTTCAGCATAAACAGTTCATAGATTTGTAATACAAAAGTGAACTTTTCAATCATATGATTCTACTCTCTGATAGCCACACATCTCAGCAGTTTTGGGGGACAGAGAGTATGACAGAACGTATACTTTTGTGGGAGATGAAAAGCATTCATTTCCACATCTTGGGTGGCTCCTAGACAACAAAACACTTGCTCAGGGAAATGGGATCTAGCCAGAAACAGAAATGTAGACTAAATAAGATCCCAAAGCTCTTACTAGAGATGGCAAGCAGAATTGTCAATCAACCAACAGAAGTCATAGGAATGACTTGGCTATTTGGGTGTAAAGAAACCAATTCCAGAAACAACCACGAGAATGCTTTTACATGCTTAAATGATCGCGTCTGAGAGAACTGCCTGTGGACACTAATAGATTCTTGAAAATGTCTAATGACACGACAGTTTCATTCCACTTATTTGATCATGTTGCATTTTCCTTCAGAAATATTTGGCTCTGACACAAAAATCTCAGGAGCGTTTTTGAGCCAGGCAGGTAACTTAAAATATATGAATCAGCTGGCCAGAAACTTGGGATTCTACTCATGCCCAGAGTAAGGATAGTACTGCTGCTCAGCCACAGCTGCTTATGACCAGCAGGAAATGCAGGCTATTCATAAAGTCTGTGGAAAAAATGGAATTAAGTTGATTGTGGTGTTAGATGAACGAAACCCACTTGTAGGTTTTCCATAATATGCATTTTCCGTTTACTTGTTAGAGACCCCTTAAATATCAGAGTGGAGCCTATAAACCCCTGTGTTGACCAGAATCCTTAAAAAATGTAAGAAAATGAGAAAATTAGTTAGCTGTTTTGGCACAGGTGAACATGAAGAAGGCCATGTTTATCTTAACCTTTTCATTGTGTACCTTTTTTGATACACAACTTTCATCTCAAAGTGCTAAGCATGTCCTTGTGCTTCAAGAGCTTATAATTCTTGGAATAAAATATCTCCTATACTAATGGAAAGATCTTTCATAGGAAGACATTTTAATAAATGAGAAAACATGCTCACAATGTCTAGTATGGTACTTGGTATTCACTAAGTGCTCAGTAAAAGCAGTTGCTAGTGCTCTTATTATTGCCAATATAAGTTAATATGTAATAAAGTCCCACAAGCAATTTGAAGTTCATGGGCGTTTGGGAGTGAGGAAGCTCCTATTTGTACTGATGATCAGGGATGCCTCCAGGCAGGAGGATCCTTGAGTTTGGCCTTCAAGGAGATGAGGAGAAGTGTTTTGTGCCAGGGAAAAGCAGATGGGTGGAAAAGTGCTGTAGGCATTCGGGACAAGACAAATGGGCCAGTTTGTGTGGGAGCTGCACAGAAAGGTTATGATGGAAGGCAAAGCTGGAAAAACTGGGGGCCTGGCTCAGGTGCTGGGCTTCCATCCTTAGGCAGTGGTTCCTTGAAGCCTTGTGGGATTTTAAACCAGCGAGCTTGAAGGACTAGGGAGAAATTTATCTTTTTGTCTACATGCCAAATGTTAAGTCTTCAGCTCTTTTGTTCTTAGGTTTTCTTTGTGCCTTCTCTTTTGGGGCATATTTTATGAAAACTGCATTGACTGTAGGCCTGAAGATTTTCTAAAGGACTGAGTTAGGAATCTTTTCCTAAGGATTATACAATTTGCATGGCCATATTTGAAACATTCACCTGCCAGAATGAGGATGGTCCCTGCGTTAGTGTTGGGACGCTCTAGGCTCAGTGCCGCCCACAGCTCGTGGGCTCGGGAATTATACTCTCCTCTGCCATTGGGCCTCAGTGTCGTCATCTGCAGAAATAAAAGTTTACGTTGGATTGGATGGAATCTGATTTTCCCAAAGGACCAGACCCCGTACCTGTCAATCTGTCAGCAACAGCTGGGGACACCTGCATTGCATGTGTTTTGTGGGACACTATTGCATGCCTCTTGGGGAACGCATTAGCAGAAACCAAGTCTGTTTTCCTATGAAGACAATGTCTGCAACAGACTGTCCCCTAGAGAGTTCTGGTGTGTGAATAAAGACAGACCAAAAAAGGCTGTCTTCAAAGAAGAAGGTTAGACAACCTCCCCAGGGCAAGCCGAGCTCTTTCACATGTGACCAAAACTCTGCTCTTCTACCCTCATTTCCAAAGCTACGAAAATAAGTGAGTTATTCCTCGTAGCCTTAGGGAGATGCCTGGGAACTCTGTGAGGGACCCCAGGGAGACATTTGTTTACAGAATCCCAAGCTTAATTTCTTATCATGTGAGAGGCCCAGAATACTCACATTATGTCAAGCTAGCTGTAGATTGTCCTATCAGTGATGGTCAAAAAATAAGCTGTGGAGTAGAAGCCTTTGCTTTTCAGGAGCCATCACTCTCTAATTGGATCACATATCATTCTTAGAAAAAAAATCATAAATGCAAAGGGGTTGGGAAAATGCTCTGACAATTTGCTGTCCCTTCAGCTTTGGATGATGCGTATGTTCATCTGAGCTCATTGAAACCTTGTCGATGCAAACCTGTTTCAGAGCTCTTGCAACCAGCTCAGAGTTGCTAAGCAACCAGTTAGGGTAGCTGCCAGGCCAACTTCAGCTGACTGAACCTCATAGCTGGAGGGCGGGGTTAGGACCAGAGCTTCCTGATTTGATCATCACTGGAGTGCCTGCTGGAGAGGAAGAGAGATCGGCTGTGCTAAGTGGCAGGCCCCGTGCAGGATATTTATTGCACTGATATCCTTTTTAATCCTCTCAGTAATTCAATAAAGCTAGAAGTAATATCTCAAATTTAGAGATGAGAGATCAGTGCCAAAAAGAGTTAAGTAACTTGCTGAAGGCCACCCAGAAAATGGGACTTAGAGCCAGGATTCCAGTCCAGAACCGAGTGCCTATACTTGTATCATCCAGAACAAAAAGTGTCAATGGGTACAGTTATAATCCAGACAAACAGAAGAGTAAAACAGAAAAGGCAATGGTTACAAGACGAATTTGAAACTTTAAAAAATGGAAGGTCCAGAGTGGATGATCCGTTTTAAAACAGAAATCAGTAAATAGAATGGAGCTGCCATTAAATAGAAAAAAATCATTTTAAAACAAAATGTAAGGCTTCATAGGAGGGTATTGGGGTAAGAATTTAGAACACATACCCAGGTGTCTGAGCTGCTAAAATCTCTACACTCCCCACGCTAGGGCAGATTATATAGTAATTGTTATTCCAGATTTCATATAATGAGTATTTACTATGGGCTAGGCACTGTTGCAGGCTCTTAAATTAATTCACTGGATCTTCTAATAGCCCCATGGGGTACGTGTTATCATTTGATGCAAGAGGGAACTGAGACACACACAGGGGTGAAGTAACTTGCTCATACTTCTGCATTTAGGAAATCTACATTGGTTAAACCTAAGTAGTCTAGCACAAGACGCAATGCTCTTAGCTGCCGTGTGCACCGTCTCCTTATAAGAAAGCACCAGCCCTATTTCCATCGATAGATAAGATAAGGGATGGGAATAGGGCGCCAATGCTGTTATGCACAATTTCAGTTTTTCTGACTAAAAATTTTGAAAGGGCATTTTGAGAACTGCAGCAGACATGAGATCACATGGCCTCCCCCTAAGATTCTCTCTTGACAGGCCCTTGTACCTGAACCAACTGTGGGCAACACCACAGCTGGGCCCATCTCCAACTCTTCTTCACATCTAAAGCTTGCTGTCCCCAAAGGCATCCCACAAGGATCAGTGCCTCTGAATATTCTACCCGAAACTGATACCACCACCTCTCTTCTCAGTCCTTTAGGAGAGGCTGAAGTCCTGATAAGAAACGCTCCTATTTTTTGTTATAAAGATTTGATTTCCATGAAACTGAGTTGGTCCTCGCCCTCTGTGCTTTCCTGCTAGCCTGTGCTTACTATGGCTGTGGTGGCTCACTGGATGCACTTGCCTGCCTCATTCTGTCTATGATGAGCCAGTTTTCCTTATTAGTTTTATCATTGCCTCGCCAAGTGTCTAGCTCATTATTGACACAGAATGCTCGCTTGATTAACTGTAGGTTTTATCAGCTGAGATTCTCCTCGTCCTCCTATTTTAGTGAAAATTTATTTGAATCACTTCATTCCCATGCCAAAGGAGTGTCCGAAGAAGCCAAGATTTTTGTCAACCCCCAGGGACTTTCAAAATCTGAGTCCTTTCTGCAGCTCCTGTCTTGCTGATGTATCTTTGCATCATGAATTTGCTGTATAAAAACTGAAACACTTAGTGAAGTGTTTTGTAATTGAAGTGGAATATTCTGCTCATTTTAAAGGGGTATTTGTGGGGGAGGGGAATCACATCTTGGAGCCCAGGTAATGCCTCAACAAAGCTCTGCATTTCTCTGTCTCTCTTGCTCTCTCTGCCTCTCTCTCTCTCTCTCTCTCTCTCTCTCTCTCTGTGTGTGTGTGTGTGTATGTGTGTGTGTGTGTTCTGTCTCTCTGCATCTCTCTCCTCCTCCCCTTTCTCTTGGTCCCACCCTATAAAGAAAAAAAAAATTCCTTACCTGGTGCTACCTCCTCTTTATTCCAAACCCATCAATGTCCTTTAGATACCACAGTCCATCTCAAGCACTTAAGATTTTCTTTCAAACGTAAATCTGGTCCTTTCCAATGATATAAATATTGTAGCTCCTATAGAGTGAATGAAAGTCAGAATTTACAAATGGATGGTGACTACCCATTTGCTTCCTTCTCCTCTGATCCTCCAATTCAGTTTCCCAGAGTAACAGTAATCCCTCTTCCACATTGCCCAGTATGGCTATAAGTGGGCAGTTGTGTGATCCAAGCGAAGAGACATCATGGAAGAGAGAAGAATTAAATTTAAATTCTTAATATGTGTCAGAAATTATTCTGAGTCCATTATGTACTTCACCTTATTCAAACTGGATCCAAGAGGTAGAGTAATACATTCAGTGTCACAGGACCATGAGGTGACAAAGCCTGGACACCCAGATTCATCTTATATCAGGGACTTTGCCCCTAAGCACCACGCCAAAGTGTTTACCACAGAATGGTGAGCCTGGCTAACAGCCATCACAGGGGGTCAGGCAGCAAAATGATGCCCTCCATTTCCATCTCCAGTTCCAGAATGGGACGAGAGGTGGAGAGAGCAATGTCAAGGAAAGTACAGGTTCTCAAGATGACCTGAAAAGTAGCCCAGCAGTTTCACCTTACAGGATGCAATTCAGGACCACTCACAGGGGAAAAGATGAGGGAAAATTGATTTCTATGCCTTGTGGTGGTTTTAAATGGAGCCAGCTAGACTGCAGATTCTTGAATGAACTGTCCTCTCAAAAATGAACCAAGCGCTGTGCCATCAACTTATGCCTCTTGCACCTGTTTTTGAAGAGAATCCCCCTCAACACACAAACATACACATACCCCACACTCAGACATCACTCAGCCAATTTGTTCTGATTTGTGTTAACTAGCCAGGTTTACTGTGGTGGGAACATGGGGAGGGCGAGGGTGGTGGTTAATCACTCTTATTGTTGTACTTCAGTCTGTGGAGCAAGAATGATTCATTTTCATAATAGCTACCAATTTCTTTTTGTTACAGAGGTTCACCAGATAGAGATGGAATTGTAAGTATTTAAATGACCACTTTTAGTGGCTTTGCACCATAATATAGGCTATGTTTAAATTTCATAAAGCCCCATTTCTTTTTCTTTTTCCTTTTTTTCTTTCTTTTCTTCCCCCCATAGGGAAAAAAAATGGCTTGAATGGCTTTTTCAGACCACTCACTGTTGTAATTTTCCCTAGTCATTGCATGGAACAGAAATGTAGCCGTGGTCAAGTTAGGCCTATTTATTGCCATTACCTGCAACCCTCGGCCGGAGTAAGCAAGCAAGCCATCAAGATGTGGCTCAAGCACCAGGCAGTGTGTGCAGAGGCTGCTACTGTCCGCTGTTATTTCATTCCTCATTTAATGATGTAAAAGCTCGTTATGTGAGGATGGTTTTCTCCAACAGAGGCCACAAAGTCATGATGGAGCTGAGATCCAATAAAACTGAGAGAGGTTCTTCCCCTTTTTGAACTTGAACCGCAAATGTATTTTCTATATTAAATTCAAAAGGAGGGAACGGTCTTAAAACCACTTATGCCTGAATTAAAGCCCGAAGGGGGGGAAACATGTCCCCTGGGTTTAGATTTCAGAGTCACTCAGACTCCTTGCTGGCTGCCAGATTTCTTGCTGTTGAGAAAGTCTGGGGAGCATGGGCTCACATCTATCTGAGTTGTGTTTTTGGGATTCTGCACCAACTTCTAAAATGACTTTCTTCAAATCTAAATCAGACGCCTATTCAGAAGGTTCAAAAGAACAGCTGTTACTGGAAAAAAAAATGAGGGGGAGACTCACATTAGGCTCATTGGGCTGGAGTGGGAACTAAAATAAAGCTGTGATTAAAAATATATTTTTCCCGAAGATCACCCTTTATAAAATTATTAGACCTAAATTGGGGTGTTCATTGCAGCTCTAGCAAGAGTTGTTCTCCCACACTTGACTGGGGGTGCCTTTTGCATTCATGTGGTTCTAGCTATGAAATGTGAAGAGAATAGACTGAAATTTATCAGACTTTGGGTAACACTATAATCAAGGCTCTATTCAGCAGGGGAAAAAAAAGATCCAGAAGACGCAGCTTCTCCTCACCTCTTGCTTCTGGCTCAGAGCCCTCTCCTTAACTCTGTCTCAGGTACTCTCTGCTTCTGTGTCTTCTCTTGGCTGCTGGCTTGGCGCCCTGCGTGCATTCTCCTGTCCCTCCCATTCCAGCCTTCGCAAGGCTCTGTTAGCTGCTCTGCTTCCTACCCTTGCTCCTCCCGACTGTTTCTTCCTTCTCTCCCTCTGTTGCTCTCAGTCTTGTCCTTTTTTTCTTTTCTCCTGACACCCCACTCATTGTCTAAGAGGCTCCACTGCTACCTTGTTGTTCTCTGTTCTTCTGGGGAGCACCACTTGCAGCCTCTCGTAAGGGAGGCATCACATAACCTAGTGCAGCAGCCAGTGTCTAACAAGCAGCAGTCAGTGTGTGCTTCATCCCTGAACCCCAGCAATCCTCCTGGGCACCATCTGCCCAGGGTCCGAGCTGCAGACCCAAGTTCTCTGAGCCCTCCTATATCTCCTCCATTCCAAGCCAAATGAATTTGTGTATTAGTGGTTCTGTCCTCTTTGTTACATAATGGACATGCAATTAATATCACTCATCATGATTCTTAGAAATGAGGCATTACTGAATTTTGATTTCTCAGGAAATATCACAGACCTGTTCTGCGTTATTCAAAATAAATGCATATTCACACACAGGATGCACAGCTTCATGAGTCAGTGGGAATTGTGAACCACTACTAGCTTGGAAATGTTCTCCAAGTTTTCTCCTCTCATACGGTCACCAAATTTTGAAAATCAATGCTGTTTGGGCCCAGATATCGGTTTGCATTCAATCTTTAGAGGTCTCAACTTCATTTTTCTTCAAACTCAGGCTGAGTTCTTTAAGACTTTGTGTCTAAGGACCCAGTCTACTTTATTTAGCCGATATAGCTTCCGATTTCAGTTGCTGAAGTTGAAACTATGCGGTTCCATAAACTGCTCATGATGGTATACACACCTAATGGGTATAAGCTATTGGTAAACCCAAGGGCTACACAAAAGCTGTCATCTGAACCTTTCAAATCCAAAAAAGCCCATCTCTAGCAATGCTACTGAGATTTACTCTACAGAGGCTTCATGGCAAGCCTGCGAGCAGGGAGGTGGGTGGCCTTGCTCCAGTACCTGAAGGTGTCCATCACTGGCAGAGCTGTCCATCTTCACACCTGAGACTTTAGGCAGCTGTGTGTGGCAACACAGTCTCACCCAGATTCTAACTTGCACAGGGTGCACTAATCTCTAGCTTGCACAGGGTGCACTAATCTCTAGCTTGCACAGGGTGCACTAATCTCTAGCTTGCACAGGGTGCACTTAGCTTTTCCCTGAGCTGTTCTGATTTCCCTCCACACCTGAGCTGCGGCCTCAGTGTCACAGTTCTTGCCGTGATACCTTTTCTGTGCATCCTGAGTAGGTGTACAGGAAAGTGTGCAGATACGGAATCGTCAGCTATGTGTGCTGTGTGCATTGGTGACCCTCAGAAAGCCTTGAATCCACATGAAGATATGGAAGAGCTAAACTTTTCATAGTTTGATTAGAAATTCTACACCAATATTTATTCAGTCTCTTCTTGTGTGTCCTTGTGTCTGTTCTCTGCTTGTAAACGAAGGGCTCACTGATGAGGATTACAATCGCGTAGTCCCTAGTGATTGGGACTTATCTTCCTTTCCGCTCCTACTCCTAACCTAACCAAACTGGCCTGCTGAATAGAGCCTCATTATGGGCCCCAAGGTCTACTCTACTTAAAACCCTGCCACAATTGGTAGGCCGGACAATTTGGCCTAGAAATTGTTTCTTCTATGGTATGTTTGTTGACTCCATGTGATTCTTTATATGTGTCTTGAAGAACAAACAGATCCTTTAACAACTTTTTTCTACATGAAAACAATCAATTCCAGCAGCCCAGCCCACATGAACCACCCTACAATTACAAAGCAGAATGTGCGCGTGAAGGAGGAAAAAAAGTTTCGGTAAGGAAACAGATTTTAGTTTAAAATTTCCAAGGGGTTGTAGAAACAGTGAGTAAAAGCCCAACTTGAAATTTGGAAAACACAGTAGCTTTTACTGTTTCACTTTAGAAGACTCTTGGGTATTTCCAAAATACTTCTTGATCACCCTAGGTCAGTTTTTAAATCAACAATGCAGACCATGCATTGACTTCCAAGCAGTCCCTTAAAGAGGGATTAGGCATAAAAGATATGTGATTCATATTCTGAGGCAAAATACCAGGATTCAAATTTCTAAAGGATTATGGTAAATGTAAATATAAACATTACTATGTCATTTGTTAGGATAACACTATCTCAATAATATCAATGCTGATTCTAGCCTAGGCTATGCTGCAATAACTCTTGGTGTGTTGTCCAATATGATAGCCACCATTGGCTGCTTAATTCACAATCAGTTGCTCCGTTGCACTTGCCACATATCAGCTACTCCATAGCTACTCAAGGCTAATGACTACCATATTGGGCCGTTCACAGATAGAACATTTCTAGCTTCCCAGACAGTTATATTGTATGGTGCTGTTCTATAGAATTATATACAAAGTGAGTCGGGCCCTTGGTGGATAAAGGGTGCTATTTAGGCAGTGTGTCCCGTATCTTTAACACTTCTCACCCAAGAATCACTATGTGGACATGAGCTGACCTCAGAAAAGGGTAATCACAATAGAAATTGAGAACTGTGATGAGGGTACAATTGAAAACATTTGTTATTTTACACAATTATTAGTCTATCAAATTACCTGATAACAGATAATAAGCCTAAGCAAAGTCAAACACCTATTTAAACATGATTAATATTGCTGGGAGTCTCAAGTATTTTTAAATAACAAGCATATACTCAAATTATGTGCTTATGCTAAGTGTAGACTTTTTTAAAAATACAGAAAAGAAAGAAGTAAAAGAGTGTATAACTACAGCTCCAAGAGGAAAATCACTCCTTGAATGTTGATACATAACTGATATTGTTTTCACTGCCAGGCTTAGTTTTTAAGTGATGTTTCTTCACTTAACTAACCTTTTCCATTGCTTCCTCGTCAAAGTTTTCTGTTTGAAAACTAACAGAGCCATTATTTCAGGATTACCACCACCATGAGCATCTTAGTATTTCTTGCTCAATGGCTGAACAATGAGGAGTTTTTTCTTGGAATTTGACCAGAAGAATTCTAGCCAGGCTCTGGCCTGAATTTAATTTGATAATTTTCTCTTCTGAAATCCAAAAAATTTCTAAAAGTCCATTAGCACAAAACTAAATTGTCAGTTCTTCTAATAAAGTCAAATGTGTGGGTGTGTTTATGTGTATGTATGTGTAAATATTGGCAAAAAGAATGTATTTTATGATTTGTTGTTTGTGTCTAGTATTTGTTTCCCAAAAAATTCCCATTTTGAAAGAAAATCCCTTTTTATAGATTTTGCTTTTCCCTCACCTCAATCTTCCATTGGTTTCCATGGAAACATAAATCTTCATTCAGCTCAGATCTAGGAATTCAGAAGCAGCTTTATCCACAATGTTGGATATATGTTGTCAAGAACAAAAAAGTATATAATTTGTTCATCTGAACATATAAACTATCTTGGTTTTCATGGGCTTTAGTTATGGAGATTAAATTGTCATGGAAGCAAACTATAGCCTTTGAAAATTTCAAACACAGTAATTCACCTAATCTCTTTGGTTTTTAGACAATAATCCTTTGTATTAAGGAATTTAAGAACTAAAAGGTATGTTGATAGCAGTATCATGCAGATCACAGAACTTGTGAGTTTGCTTGTCTGGAATCAGCTTAGTCCATTTGATTTTCTATTGCTACAAATTGTTTATATTGAACCTATTTATTATCAATGCATTCTGAAAAGGAATTTATGTGTGTAAAGTCATATACAAGCACACTGATTAAGTAGGAATTTAAAAGAAATCAAATTTGGCAAAAAGCAAATTAAGAACCACACTGATTCCTAGGGGAAAGAGTTTTTGTTTTTGTTTTTGTTTTTGTTTTTTAAGTGGCAGATTATTTAGTGGACCAAGTTCTCAATAGTAATTTCATAAGGCACACATGCAGGTTTGATATGGCAGGTTTTTACAAAGATCTTTGTTCAAAGTAGAGAGACTGTCACTAAAAACTGGTACAGTGAAGGAAATTCTAGAGAAGGCTAAAATGCTGTAGCCTGAGTACAAATGATCTTTTTCAGGAGCAGGACACAAAAGGACTTGGGCACAGACACTATGTTCCTGTCTGTGGAAACATGGCAGGGTTCTTCTTATATTTGCAAATTCCCGTGCAATGGTGGTATATAAGAGAGAAGACAAGAGGAATTTAATCTGTTCCTTGCATACTGTGTACCTATGCCACTGCTAGTTCTTGGAATGCCCAGTCAACATTCAGGAAGTGTTCATCAACAATGATGGCTGTTCTGGGGTGTCTAAAGCTTACCTCGCCACCATTTTTGTCTAATTGGGTGTTAACTGCTTACATGGCAGTTCAAGTGGTCTTTGTTTGTGATTGCGAAATTGGAAGTCCTGTCCTTGAGCTTTGTGCATCACCAATGGGCTTGCCATGTTCTGAGATCCGCTACTGCTCAGTGTGGTACCATTGCTGTATGTGCTGAACACAGGAATGTTAATTGGATGGACACTCCATTACCAACCTGATGCGTGTTTGTGTCCTTTGCTCACTACAAGTAGAGAATCTGAGCAATTTTCATGTTAGGATACCACATCCTTGCTCAAGTGCTTGTGACTGTATGTCATGGTTATACTAGGGGCCAAAATAGAACTCTAAAATAATCCAGAGACAGAGGAATGCTGACACACAATCTGTGTGCAGTAACAGGAGGCATAGATCACGTGGATGGGAGAATTCCAATGTGAATCCCCAATTTTATTTAGTAATTTGATAAGAAAATTCATTTGATCAGAAAAACATAATTTTTAATAATTAGGAACTGAATTAACTAGTTTGGAGCTTACTTACTTTATATTTGATGAAGGATCTGGTTAGAAATAAAATGAGTCAGTGAAAGAAATGTAAAAGATTAATTAATGATGGGGATCAGTACTTCTGGATTGGAACGAATTCTAAATAAGAGCAGCATAGATGTCAAAGTGTTTCCACTTAAAATATACAAGATTATATCCCCTGAAGATCTAGAGGATTAAATTATATTGTAGGTGCTGATAATTCTTTAGTAAACTGAGTAACCTTTGAACAGCTGTTAGTATCCCTATGCCCAGGAGTCCTCTAGTCCTCTGTGGAGTAAGTGTGCACACTCTTCCATGTAGTGTTGTGGCAGCTAAATTTAACATTCATCAATGTGTTCCTGAACAGGCTGCTCTAATTTGTCCTTCCCTGCTGGATTTTGATAGCTCTTACTAAATAAAGATGAGTTAAGTGTTCTTGGTTTAATTCAAATATTTCCCTTCTAAATTTATTTTCAAATTTATTACAGAAGAAAAGCAATGGGGCACCAAATGGATTCTATGCAGAAATTGATTGGGAAAGATATGTGAGTATCACAAGATTATTTTCTTTACTAAGTATTTTACAATTTTAAAAAAATGAATGGAGGTAGAAACAAGTGAAATACTCTTTCACTAGGAAGTGCCTGGCACGTTTAGGATGTGGCAGAAGTTAACAGCACTGGAGTTTGTCAGACCTGAGTTCAAAACCCAGGCCCTCCATGAATCAACTGTGTGGGGATTTGGAAGAGTTCTTTGCTGGCCAGAAAAAAAGTGAAGTCAGTAGTTACCTTTTATCATTGTGGCAAGGATTCACTGGCTTCAGCAACCAGCTTAGCCTGTATATGTTCAAACAAAATGCTTCTCTTATATGAGTACGAGAATGGTATTCTCTAAGCAAACAAGGAGTGTGAAAATTGCTCATTCCCAACTAACACAGAAATCAACCTAAGGCTGTCTCTGCCCAACATGTGAGTGCCTAAATGAAATACAACTTCCACCAAATTGGTTCAGTCCTAAAAACTAATCAGATCATGTGGGAACTGCAATTGTGATTATTCATTGGACTCCAATTTCTCTAAGTAATAAGAAAGATTTTATTCTTTATTTTTAAGATTTATTTTATTTATTTGAAAGGCAGAGTTACAGAGAGAGGTAGAGACAGGGAGAGAGAGAGAGGTCCTCCATCCGCTGGTTCACTCCCTAAATGGCCACAACCACCCGGGCTGGGGCAGGCCGAAGCAGGAAGCTAGGAGCTGCTTCTAAGTCTCCCACATGGGTGCAGGGGCCCAAGTACTTGGACCATCTTCCACTACTTTCCCAGGTGCATTAACAGGGAGCTGGATTGGAAGTGGAGCAGCCAGAACTCAAACCTGTGCCCATATGGGATGCCAGTGCTGCAGGCTGGAGCTTTAACCCGCTGCACCACAGCATTGGCCTCAAGATTTTATTCTAAATAGATCATGTCATCCTGATTTGGAAAAGAAAGCCTCAGGAAGGACATGGCCTCTGTTGTTTTTTTTTTTTGTTTTTTTGTTTTTTGTTTTGGACAGGCAGAGTTAGACAGTGTGAGAGAGAGACAGAGAGAAAGGTCTTCCTTTTTCTGTTGGTTCACCCCCGAAGTGGCCGCTACGGCCAGTGTGTTGCAGCCAGTGTGCTGCACTGATCCGAAGCCAGGAGCCAGGTGCTTCCTCCTGGTCTCCCATGAGGGTGCAGGGCCCAAGGACCTGGGCCATCCTCCACTGTGTGTTAATGTGGTATATCACATTTACTGGTTTGCATATGTTTAAAAACCATCCCTGCATCCCTGGGATAAATCCCACTTTGGGTGAATGATATTTCTGATCTGTTGTTGGATTCAATTAGCTAGTATTTTGTTGAGGATTTTTACATCTATGTTCATCAGGGCTATTGGTCTATAATTTTCTCTTTGTTGAGCTTTTTCCTGATTTTGGAATTAAGGTGAAGCTGTCCTCATAGAAGGAGATTGGGAGGATTCCCTCCCCTTCAATTGTTTTGAATAGTTTGAGAAGAATTGGAAATAAATAAAAATATGGTAGAATTCAGCAGTGAAGCCATCTGTTCCTGGGCTTTTCTTTGTTGGGAGGGTCTTTAATAATGACTCAGTCTCTGTCTTGGTTGTTAGCCTAATTAGGATTTCATGATTCAATTTTGGTAGATTGTATGGGTCCAAAAATCTATGCATTTCTTCTAAATTTTCCATTTTGTTGGCATGTAGTTATTGATAGTAATTCCTGATAATTATTTTTATTTCAGTGGTATCTGTTGTAACATCATCTGATTTTATTAATTTGGGTGTTCTCCCTTTTTTTGTCTTGTTTTTGGTTACTTGTGCCAATGATATATTACTTTTTTTTTTTCTCAAAAAACCAGCTCTTAAATTCGCTGATCATTTTTTGTGCCAATTATGTTTATTTCTTCTCTAAGTTTAATTATTTCTCTCCTCCTATTTTTAAAAAAATATAAAAGATTTTATTTATTTATTTGAGAAGTAGAGTTACAGAGAGAGAGAGAGAGAGGGAGAGACAGAGAGAAAGGTCTCCCATCCGCAAGAACACTCTCCAAATGACCACAATGGCCGGAGCTGGGTTGATCCAAAGCCAGGAGCCAGGAACTTCTTCTGGGTCTCCCACGTGGTTGTAGGGGCCCAAGGACTTGGGCCATCTTCTACTGCTATCCCAGGCCATAGCAGAGAGCTGAATTGGAAGTGGAGCAGCCGGGTCTCAAACCGGTGCCCATATGGGATGCGGGCGCTTCAGGTCAGGGAGTTAACCCACTGTGCCACAGTGCCGGTGCCCATATGTTCTTGATTCATCCCATGCCACCAACAATTTGATCTATATTCTGAGTGTATCTTGCCCGAATTGATGCATGTATTTTAAGTTGATTTTCTGCCCAATTTTTCTGAGACAGACTTCCAGAACACCCTAACATTCTACTTTCAGCATGTTCCACCCTCACTGAGAAGCTGCATCACCTATATCAAGTCCAAGTTCTTCCCTTGGCACATTTCCACATGTGGTCTTATTTCCCAAGTCTCCCTCTTTTTTAATCACGTTGTTTTTGTTGTTCCTTCTCTCTTTTCACATCTGGATCATACAGTGTCCATTCCTGCCTTGGCTATCAGTACAAGGTTCTACTTCCCTTCCTGGAAAGGACCCTGACTCTAGCCTCTCCAGCTATATTAACAAGACCCATACGGAACTCGCTGATTCTTTCAAATCTAATTTCCTGTTTCTGTGAACTACTACTGAACACTGATGTTTTGTGTTTTGTATGTATTTTTAAGTATTGCCTACCAAAATGCATTTTCCTGAGACATGTGATTTGTATTTCATATTCCTCATTTTACTCAGCACAATCTTCGGCTGACAGAAACTGTATGATAAATTCTGTTTGATGCTTGAAAGGTGAATCCTCATTTATTTTCCTAGTAGTCTTCTCAAGTATCCAGGAGTAAATATGTAAACATACATTGTTTAATATTCACTTCCGTAAGTTAAGAGCTTAGCCTCCTAAAATAAGATACTTGTCCACATGTTTAAATAGAACACTCTTTATGGAAATGAATAATTCCTTGATCGTTGCCAGGATAGTAATTGCTTTATGTATATTTTATGTGTATACTTACCTTGTATTTTATAGAACTCACCTGAGCTGGATGAAGAAGGCTACAGCATCAGACCTGAAGAACCCGGCTATATCCTTTCTTTATTTCTTTACTCAGACTTTTATTCTCTTCCAGGAAACAATAAGATAAATTCAGTCTTTTACAAGGTGAGCAAACAACCTGAGCTCTTCAAATCATTTTATTCTTATATTAGGATGAATGAGAAGCACAGATAACAGTGTGCTCACCAACAAGCAGTTGCATTGCCTTGGTCTAGTCTAGAAAAGAGGCAAGAAAGAAAAATATATAAAAATATATAAAAATAGACTAAAAAGGAGTTGTGCAAGTTTTGCGGGTGCTGGACTGTGCCTATAGTTTGCCCTGATAATGCCATTGTAGTGCCTGGAAAATGCCATCACTGTCTCTTCCTGTAGTTCATCTCTGGGCAAAGCATCCACACTCTGCAGCTGCTTAAATTCATGACAGATTCTCCATAAAGTAGTCTTTCTCTCTCTTTGAGATGCCTGTAGTCACGTGTGCTTGTCTGTGTGAGTACAGTGTAACGTCACAACTGCAGCAAAAATGGAGGACATTATAACTCTTGCTCCTTGGAGTTCATTATCCTCGATCATGCTCTGAGGAAGGGTGAATCAGTCCCAGTCCTTTCCTCTTTTATTTTTTGCTTGTTTTTTTTTTAATTTTTTTGTTTCTATTTTTTTCCATCTAAAAATGTTTTTGCTGTCTATACAAGTAATCACTCTTGTCTTATACTTGTCATTGCCTCCCAGTAAAAAAATGAGTTGTGTATCTTTAACTGTGTTCTACCTACCAAAGGAAAGCACTTTTACTCTTCAAGTGAATCAGAAGAGGAAGAAGAGTCACACAAGAAATTTAATATCAAGATTAAACCATTGCAATCTAAAGACATTCTTAAGAATGCTGCTACCGTAGATGAACTGAAGGCATCGATAGGCAACATTGCGCTTTCCCCTTCACCGGTGGTGAGTGGGTTGTGTGTTCTTTTAGTGATATGCTCTAGTGTTGTTGGGCAGAGAGCTGTGTTGCCTCAATGTGTTGTCAGTCATAAACTCCTGAAACTGAAGGCTGCAAATGGTCACCACCTTTTGTGACCCTTATAAACCTTCAACAGCTCAGTGTGGCTTAAGAAAGTTTCACTCATTTTGTACTGCGGCTCTTCTGCTTTCCAAACTGTAAAACTGCATGGAACCATGTTTTCTTTAGACTTATTTTTCTGCAAACATTAAAAAAGAAAGAAAAATAACAAAATACTGCCAGACTTACTTCTGAAGCAGACTTGGTAATAAAAACAATAAGAAATTCACAGATTTACTAATTTTTTAAAACACGTCTTAGTTTCCTTTTTATGATACATCACATAAGAATACATGGAAGGAACCTCAAGGAATTGTTTAAAAATAAACTTTCATTGCTACAGTTCCAAGAAATATTAATCAAAAGCAGCCTCAATAGATATTAAAAGTCATGTTCTTCACTAATTTTCTTACTATCTTAAATACTCTCATCCTTAAGGCACCTCAAATATACATATTGTCCTATTAAATTATTCAAATTAGTGTTTTTCCATAATTTGTGCTTCCTTTCTCAAATTACCCAGATATTGATTTTTTTTATTAGATGAATTCTGAGTTCTAATGTTGGAGGTATTTTCTCAGGGGTGTTTGATAAATGCCACCATTGTTTTCTAAAAATAGCTGTTAACAGCAAATAAAGGCTCTCAAGCTACAGCTGATATGTTCTTGGCATTGTTTTAAAGAGATGTGATCTCCCTCCTGCATTCCCCCCAAACAGAGTGGTTGATAAATGCTGAACCATTTTCAAGATGCTTTTGGAGATATCTCAATTAACCTTTCAAAAGGAGTTACAGTCATCTTTTAAGCATAAACTTCCACTTGCCTGGGGTGAAGAAAGTCTATAATGACGACTTATTTAATGCTTAACACTCACAGTCGCCTTTGGTGACTATTATGAGTGACAACTGAAATGATTGCTAATAGTAACCAACCACAGAAAAAATTTTAATCACATACTCACTGAAGGTGTCTTCCTGAAAGGGGAGCCATGAGATACTATTAATTTTCTCGCCTTCTGCAATGCAAAATATATTTTTTAAATTTTTATTCTGCCTGTGATATCTAGTAATAGAGGCATTTTCAATGCACACATTTTCACTTTTCAATTGATATGTCTCAATTTTTTTCACGTATTGAATTATTTTTTAACTGTAAAAATCTATTTGAATGCCTGAAACCAATTTATATCCACTCCTCTGTAGGGTGTAATAAGCTTAGTGGGCACTTGGAAGCTACCTGGGGTAAGTGACAGAAGTTCACAGGATGAAATGAACAAATGTATGTGATTGCAAACTTCCTACACAACCATCCAGAAATGTAGTAGATATTTGCTGCAGGCTAGCTGAGTCCAGGAAAGGAGAGATCCGTCTATCTAAAGGAATATGTGTTTGGTATGTAGTCATAAAAAATGCTTCACTGAATCCTACCATGTAAAGGACAATATACTTCACACATTAGGGGAAAAAAGAAATGGACGGGGGGGGTAAGTGTGAGGACTCGGGGTACTGGCAATACTTTGCTCTTAATTTGAATAGTGGTTATAAGTGCAGTCAGTTGTTAAAAAAAAAGAAAAACCTCGTTTATCTGTATACTTTTGTGCATTTCTTGGTATATGCAGTACTTCCATAAACTGCTTTTAAGACAAAGAGTATGTGTGAATCACCTGGTAAATATTCTTCCAACCAGATGTGTTGCTGAGCGTGCAGGAAGAAAGGTGGATACTTACTCTGGGCTCTTCTCCACATCTGTTTTCATGATAATACGTCAGTCAGAGATATCCTTAAAATTCTGATGTAAAAAGAAAAATATTGGAGAATAGATGGTGATACCCAGAAAAAGTATCCTGGAAGTTAGTCTGTTTCTGTCATAAGCCAAATAATACTTTTGCTCCCTCTCTTGGACCCCACACCTCTGGTTTGTTCCTTTTAAAGTGACAGTATGACTCTTCCAATACTATGATTTGTAAATATTTGGAATTTTCTCTTTTTTTTCTTTTTTTTTAACTTTTATTTAATGAATATAAATTTCCAAAGTACGACTTATGGATTACAATGGCTTCCCCCCCATACCGTCCTTCCCACCCACAACCCTCCCCTTTCCCACTCCCTCTCCCCTTCCATTCACATCAAGATCCATTTTCAATTATCTTAATATACAGAAGATCAGCTTAGTATACATTAAGTATGGATTTCAACAGTTTGCTCCCACACAGAAACATAAAGTGAAAAATAATAGATGATTTTTTTTAAACGATGATGAAATCAGAGCAGACCTATTGTCATGTTTAATCCCAGTGAGAGTCAAGTTGGGAATTGATAATTTCTTTTTTTTTTTTTTTTACAGATTTTCAATATTTGCTGTAGGAGGGTGATCTGTTATCACTACTTTAGGGACAGCTGAGCACATTTTTGGACATACCTAAGTATAAGGAGAGGTTGTAACTGAAAACACTTTCTTGGTTTTAGAATCTTGTCATCTTCTAGATAGCACGTGTATGTATCGTTTATAAATCACATACACAGTAGTTTTTCTCCAGACCCAAGGACGTATAAATGAGTTTCTGAAATCCAGCTAGTGCCATAGTAAAAATGGAAAAATGAGATGCACAGTTTTAGATGTTTCCAGGCAGATGATTTGTATACTTTCTTCAGATAATAAAAAGGAAATAGAGCAAACGTTTATGACACATCAGAATATCTCATGACACCTAGGTTCTTGTGCTATAAAATCATCAATCCTTAGCGTCAGCAGAAACAGAGGAGATTCCGAATGGTAAACTATTCCTAACAATGGCTTGTGTTGGACTTCTGATTTATATTTCTCTTGGAAATTTTAAGTTCACATGTTCTTTCATCTGTCTGTGAATTTGTATCTATTTGTGAATTGTAACCTTTTTGATCTCTTTTATAATAAACTGCTCTTTTATTTGAATAGTTTCCCTGCATATATAGATGGTCAAATTACTTAATAATGAATGCAATTGAATGAATAAATGAATGATCTATGTGTATGTATAACATACACCTGATGAAAAAATTATTCCTTTCCAAAACAAAGCTTCAACAACATGGAAAATCAGGGTTTTAAAATTGCTTTCAAAAATTTTACTGTATCATTCAACAAATAAAATTTCAGTCCTAATCTCACCTTGACCTTGATTTTATATAGCAATAAGATAGTATGTGAGTTAAGACAAAGAAAGGCAGAAAAAAAGCAAGGATGATGAAAGGATTACTTCCGAGTAAAGGATGTTAATTCCAATTCTTGTCATATTGTGGTCTCCTGATGAGCCATGATGCTCACAGGGCACAGGACAAACATCATTCAGAACTGAACTGTTGATTTGTGTCTATGTAGGTTAGAAAGCTGGTTGAGCAGCTTTCACAAAGACTAAAATAATAATGGCTCAAAGTACAGTAGATGGGTTATTTCGCTCCCATGTAAAACTCAAAGCTGGTAGGAAGTCCAGCAGCTAATAGAGTTCTACTCCAAGGGTCCCCAAAGACCCCAGGATTGTCAGCATTATAGCTGCATCTTTCCTGAGATGCTGCTGTCTTAGCTCCAGCAAGCAACTCCGTATTTCTGCCTTGGGATAGAGGAACATGAAAATGAATGACAAGTAGTTTCCTTAAAGAGTTTAACTCAGAAGCTGTACATACCACTACTATGCAGATCTCATTGGTTATAATTTAGTTACATATTTGTGGCAAGGGGCTCTGGGAAGTGTAGTCTTTTGCTGGTTGGACTTGTAGCCAGCTAAAATTCAGTATTCTGTTCCTAAAAGACAAAGATACAAAGCACTGTCAATAGACTTCAATAGTTTCTACCACTGTGTCTTATGTAATCTTAGGTTATTTGGAGAAGTTCTTTAGGAAATAGGATTCTCCCCCAAACTTTTATCTTTAAAATTATTCCTAGAACCTATTAAATCCAGGACGTTCCCTTTACAGTTTTTCTCATCAATAGCTTATAAGTACCAGTGATGACATGCTGTTTGTGACCTAAAGCAGGATGAACAGAACAAATTTCAGTAAACTATTAAAATCATAGTATACCTTTATCTTACAAAGTCCAATGTTCTTTGAAGCAGGCTATTTTGTTATTGAAATAGCAGTCTTTCTTTTATTTAACCAAATGTGTAACTTTTGTCCTTGGTTGTAGTTGTATTCTTTATAGGATAAACAAAAGCAAGGCCCTTCCTTTTGCCAACACATTTTTCACAAAGCAGACCAACTCCAATTCCACATTCAGTGTGAAAGATGTTTATTAAAAAGTGACCTTGAGCTTAACACCTGCAGAGTGGAGTAGACAGAGAAACTGAGCTGCTTTGCATAACCAGCAAGAGCTTAAATTGATCCAAGGGACCTCCAGTGCTAGAATGTTCCTGCATGGTTATTGTGAGCTTGGCTGAGAGGAAGCAGTTTTACACTGCTATACCAATTAGTACTCCAATATGAGCTAAGTGAGGAAGAGATGTGACCTTGGTAAGATGGCTCTCTGTCCCTGAGGCAGACCTGAGCTGTTAGCAACTGAGGTCTGTCTGCCAAGAGCACCCCCAACAGCTGGCACAAGAACGCCCCTGAAGAGGAATCTTCATGGTGCATTGGGTGTCCACTACAAAGCCCTGCACCATAGGGCCTTCTATATGATTGCCATCGGATAAATGCTGGTGAGTGAGTGAGTGAGTGAGTGGGCACGTGAATAAATAAACATGGGAATGGGAGCAGGCCGTGGACAGAGTGCTGTGGCGTGTCAACACCTTCTAGTTTTACATCCGTTCACACATGTTTCAGCCTCCTTTGTTCACCACACAATTATTCACCTACCTGTGCCCTCATCCCAGCCACATATTTCCATTTATTTCCATTTTCTTAAAAAAAAAGATGGAAAGCATGGCAAATGTCACACCAAATTAGAAAGACATATCTATATGTCTTTGTCTATAACCTTGCCTGGAACTACCAGACCTCTATCAGAAACTATCACAGAGAATGATGGGCTTTGTTTGTAGTCTCCAAGTGCTTTCTGGCCATCTGTTTACTTAATTTGTTCTAGAATTTTGGGTTAATAGGAGACATCTGTGCAGTAACAGAAGGCATATACAATATGGATTCAGACAGGCCTGGGCCCCAGGTCCAAGACTACCACCTTTCACCTGTGCGACTTCAAACAAGCCTCATAACTGTTCCAGGCCCCTGTTTCCTCATATGTAAAGTAGGAGCAACAATTGTCCCTCAGGAAATTTTGTGCAGATTATTATTGATCTTTGCCAGGGTCAAATCCTGTTTGACTTTTTCTCCCCATTCCTAGTACAGTAGACGGCACACATTAGGCACTTGGATGGTCATCTGATAAAGATAGCATTTAGGATGACCAATAGACACATGAACAAGTGCTCAGGATCATGAGCCATCAAGAAATGCAAATCAAAATCTCCTCACTCTAGTTAGAATGGCTCTTATCCAAAAATGAGAAAATAACAAATACTGGAGAGTTTGTGGAGAAAAGGGTAAGCTAACACACTGTGGATGAGAATGCAAATTGGTACAATCGTTATGGAAAACAGGTGGAGATTCCTCAGAAAACTAAAAATAGATCTACCATATGATTTGACCCAGCTATCCTACGAAAGGGAGTGAAATCAACGTATGAGAAATACCTGCACTCCCATATTTACAGCAGCTTCATTCAGAGTAGCAAAGGTATGAAACCAACCTAGATGTCTATCAGTTGATCATTAAAGAAAAATGTGGTATATGCTCACAGTGGAATATTACTCAGCCATGACATCTGCAACAAAATGAATACAACTGGAGATCATTCTGCTAAATGATACCAGCCAGAACCAGAAAGACAAACATCACGTTTTCTCTAATTCGAGGAAGTTAATACAGAGAGAGGCTAAAAACTGTGCGGATGTCATATCATTCGGTACCTAGTAATAAAATTGCTTCACAGAATCGTACTCTGTACATGACAAAATACCCTTCTTTCCCCCATGTTATGATCACTGTCATGAATCCCTCACTTTGTAATATTAATATCTGTTTACAAAATAGTATATATACATTTGTATAATATCAATATGTGAAGTGAATGTGACAAAAATGTTAAATTTTAAAGCTAAAAAATAACCTTATAAAAAAAGTAACATGTAAGGTAATTTGAGAGAAATAGAAATAGTAACTTCTTCCAATTGAGCCACTTGAAGAAGCGGGCTCTACCTCTTCTTAACTGGTAACTTGGGCACATCACAAAACTTGTGCTTGATTCCTACACCTATAAACTGAGAGAACTCTCATACCTTCTCATAAAGCTATTTTGAGCATTGAGTTAGTCAATATCTTCAAGAGTACTCAAAACGTTGTTGGGAAATGATATTAAAAGATGAAATTTATGCATTGTTTTTTCATAAAATGCATTTTCAGTGAACTTTGTAAAGATCCTTCAAATATAAAGTAATCATAATAGATATTGCATTCAGGTATTACTAGAATTATTGTTAGAATTTTCTGAAGAGGATAGAGTATATTTTTAATAATGTCATGAATAGTGATAAATCAAGTAATCTAAATAGCCATAAGTCATTTAGAGCAAAACTAGTAATTAATTATCCTAAGCACCAAACTGAGAAAATGTGTTAATAAGTTTTCGTGATACTTCTTAACTGTTTTAAAGGTAATTGCAGAAATAAAGCTAAATTGTTTTGAGTAACAGCAATATCCCCTGAAAATGTGTGATGCTTCTTCAGGAGACCATGTCGAAGACTACATTTACAATTCTAGACTGTATTGTGTCCACCAAATTTATTTCATGGAGAATTCACTTTATTTCTCACTCCCTCTTCAAATCATTTCACCCAAAATTTTTGAGCACTCTCCACATAGCAGACACTGAAACCTAATATCCAAAATACCAGCCAGCATGCCCAACCTTCTCACTAACACTCTGCCTGCCAATTTATGAGAAGGTAACGTATACTCAGTGCTGCCAGCAGCACACACAAACTGAAATTCCCGCTGAGGTCCAAACCTCTGCTTGTTTTCACGTCAGTCTCCTGACTACAGACATGATGAGATCTTCTGCAGCCAACTTCCCCTTTGGCCACCATTTCATGGTCTTCTGGTTTCCTGGGTCTCGGACGTGGACCTCTCCATGCCTTCTGAAACCCTCAGGGAGAGCTGTCTCTGACATACCTGCAACCACATGCCACACTCACTAGGTATTTTCAAACCCGAGAGTCCCATAGCCTTCATGGACATGAACAGGTGGATGCTGTAGCTTCATTCTGGGTACAATCTTCTTTTTTCATGTGTTGCCATTGCTTCCTTTACTCTTGTTCTTTGGTGGGCCAACAGCTACTGTTGATTTACTTCGGGAAGTTGTCTTTTAGCTATAAGCATTTAGTTCTTCATTGATTAAGGCATTTTTCTCTGGAGTAAGTGAGAACTACATTTGCATTCCGGCCCTGCACTCATTACTTATGTGATCCTGGGCAAATGACCGAACTCTTGAAGACTCAAGCAAGGCTGAATCAATTGGAAAATGAGATCAATAATACTACCCACCTCACTGATCTTTGTAGGGATCAAAGAGATAAAAAGCATAGAAAGTGCTTAGCGTTTTGTAAGTTAATTTATGTAGGGTCCAGAAGAGGTACTGCGTAAACGGTTGCTGTTAATAACCAGAACAATAAAATGCCCTGCAGTAACTACTCTAATCATCCTTGAAGTTCATGACCACCTTTGAGAACTTCTAAAAGTAATGGTGCTGATGACAGCAGGTGCTAGAACTTGAGTGCTGTGTGTCAGGTGCTCCATATACGTGAACTCATACTCACAAAAACCCTGTGAGACGGGTACAAGTGTTACCCCCACTTTACAAATGAGACAATTGAAGCAGTGAGGGGTTCATTAACTTGTCCAAAGTATCACAGCTCATGAATGAAGTTGCTGCGACTTAAGCCAAGAAAGTTTGATTCCTTCTTTTTTTAGAGCAAGCAGTGTAAGATTTATCGAATGCGCTGCAAGAGAGCAGCTAGATGCTGAGTACTCCTGCCCAAAGTCTGGTTTCTAATTCAGAAATCTTAACCACTGGATTTCAATACATTCGATGAAAGCTATTGACTCTTTCTGGGGAAAAAAAAGAATGTATTACCTCATTCAATACATTTTACATACAATTTGCAAGCACTCACAAACCTTGGAGGGTATTGATGGATGCCCAAAGGTGCTAGCTCAGAAGCCCACCTGCTAGGCTTCCCTAGCAGTGAGTCAGGCTAGGTCACTCTTCCATGTATTTCATTCGTTGTGCCAAGTGAGAGGAGGGAATGGCTGAACTGAAAACTCAAGGCCAGGCTTACAGGCTGCTGTCATGTGTGATTTCTACTTTATGAAAATTCTCTCACTTTGTATTCAGACTTCATGCACCTTTGTTTTAAATGTTAATGAGTGACACCTCATTTTGTGACTCATTTATTTCAGTTCCCCGAATCAATCAATCAATCAATCGCGTGCACTTTTTATGTCAATGGTGTAATATAACCTGCTCTGTGTGTTCTAGAAGCCCAGTCGTGATCAGAAGGATGCGTAACAGCAGCCCTGTTAAGTGGGTAGGGAGGTGGTGTCGGCCTCACTTTACAGAGAAACCAGTACAGAAATGCAAGAGACCGCGGGAAGCTCAAAGGCCAGAATGCAAGCCCTAGCGTCTGCCCCATACTCTTTTCTCAGCTACAGGGGTCTATGATTCAGAGACCCTCAGAATCCTTCTCAGCTTAAATACCCTGCCGTGTGTTCTGGCCTAATATTCTCTGTGGGGTGCTCTCTGTTTTAGCAGTGGATTTTGTATGTAGCAAGGGGATGATGAAAGAGAACACTTCATTTGAAGCAAGACAGTAGGAAGAACCCAGGCAGTTGAGTCTCTGGTTTGTTATCTGTATGTCATGGGCAAGTTACTTAACAATTAGGTTCGGAGTTCAAGTCTATAAAATGGGAAGATAGAGTCTAGTCACTAGGTGGATGTCAGCACGATGTGGGAGAACGTTGTAATAGGCCCAGTTCTGTGCCTTGTCACCCAGGGCTCCATTAAATATCAGTTCCCGTTCCAGCTTCGCTTTCCTTTTCCTTAAGCTGAGAGACTTGTGGGAGGCAGAAGGAAAATAAAAATAGCGAGGGAGGACTTGAGCAAAGTCAAGGAGAAGAGAGCTATAGAAACCGTGAGAGTAGGAGTCAACCTCTCCTGGCATGTAGGCTACTGCCTCCTCCCCTCGTGCTGGAAAGCTCAGTGTTACCGGGAATTAAAGACTTTGACACTGAGTGATGAAGAAGCAATTAATTTAATCTTCTTCCTGGAGATATGCAATCCCTAATGGATTGATTTAACCAAAAAACAAATGAGGAGGGGTGAGAGCTTTGAACTGGAGACAGTCTGATGCTATAAGCCTATTCCAGGTGGCCCACCCACCCTCCCACCCCCAAATTAGCCTGCCAAAGAGCAAAACCCATGAATTTGCTGCTGCTGCTTGGTAACACCACCCCCTTTCCTGTCCTCTCTTTGGCAGAAGGTTCAGCACCCCGTTGAGTTCAGTAAAAACAAAGAGTCATAGGTGGGGGAGGAGAGCTCCATTCTCCTACACAGCAGCATTCTCCTCTGCTAGAAACACAGAACAGTGCAAGGAGAAGCTAACGCTGGCACGTGTTCTGATGCGGCGTGCTCAGCCCAGCCCTCACGTGTAGGGCGTAGGAAGGCCAAGACTCAGCCTTCATTCTACCAGTCAAGAAAAGCTTCAGAGGGCAAACGTGATGAGAGCTGATCCAGACCAGGAACAAGAAACATGGGGCAGATAAGTTGCCACACCACATTCCAGACCCTCAGCAGCCATTGTGATTGGATCCCACGTGTCCTATGAGAGTCTACCCCAGGCAGAGCTAAAGGTAACCCCACTCCCTACTAAAATCTGCCAGAGTTAGCACATAAGTTAAAAAATATTTTTTCAGAGAAGGACAGACAGATAGGGAAATGGGTATGAACTTTATTTTTCAAAATATATTATCTCTTCCCTCCATCCTAAGATGCTATGTTCTATCTCAAGAAGAATTCATCTTATAACTAATATACATTCATTCTTCCCTTCCCTACCAATTTTTTTCCTGAAGAATTCTCTGATACTTCCATTTTCAGGCTTTCAATGTTAAAATATCATGTTCTTAACTTTTCATGTCCCCACTCTCAACACTTTGGTAAGATGAGACCTCTGAGTTGTTGGGTGGTCAGATCTCCATGAAAATAAACAGAGTAGTCCATATTCAACCCAGAGAGCTTTTGGCATTATTTCTCCAATTAATGTTGGTCGTACCCTCTGAATATTAGTATTCTTGCTTTCTTTGTGAGATGTAAGAGATTTTCCTTACACAACTAAATTCTTATTCCTTGCAGTAATATGTTACTGTCTCAGGCAATGTAATCTGATCTGGAAGTTCCAGAAACAGGGTTGAAAATCACACTCAATTACTATTACCAACTGAAAAGCTAACTGAATGAGACTATGTACCCACAATGTTGACACTTAAAAATAGTATGATGGCTTCACCAGAGGTAGCAAATTCTTGAATTATGCACTTTTAATTATATATTTAATTGTAATTTTTCAAAAAGTCTCATTTTTAAATAATCTAGTATCACTGTCATTGTTAGCTCTACTGGTGCAGAGTGTAGAGTCTAGAATTTAAAACTACAGTTATGAGTTCATGGCCATAATGATGGTAGAATGAGCTTAATAAAGAGCAGTCAATTTGGAAAAATAAGTTTTTAATCGAAGTTTAGTAGTGAACAATTCTGTGATGTTAGTTTTCCAATAGATAATCCTACACCCAGGGGTTATAGATTCCTACGTTAATTCTTCCCTAAGGGAGCACTGCTTCTAAGCTTACAGCACTAAATGACACATAGTTTGTCAAAAATATTTGTCAGTTGGATGGAAGGAAGTTATGTGGAACTTTGTGTCCAGTCTGATATAATGCAATTTACATTCAAGTTATTTGATAAAAAATAAATTTATGGGTCTCAGTCTCTTTGATCTTTTCCCTTTCAATTCTGCAAAATTTCTCCCTTACTGGATTGATGCACAGCAAGAGTAGTGATTTCCTGATTCTCCTCTTACCATTCACAGGTTCTTTAAAAATGTAGGAATGTGTTCTTCTCTTCTATGCGTCCTGGTTTTCTTTCACAATTCCCCTTCCCTAATCTTGTACATCCCAATGAAATGTCTGTGTTCTCATCGAAAATCTTAGGTTTTAAGTCACGTAGTCTTCATCCTTAAGGGTCAAGTATTGTATTGATTTTTATATTAAAGAGTCCCAGTGAATGAATATTAAAAAATAAGCATAACAGTAAAAGGGAAAAAGTATCTATTCATTTTCCTTTTTTAGTGCTAGAAATCTACAGGGAAAAAAAAAGTTAAAATCTAATTTTTAATTGTTTTAGAAAAAAATCTTAGCATGACTCACTCATAGAGACTGGACAAAACTTCACCTTTATACTTAGTACAGATGAAAGTTTTGTCCATCTCCCCTATCTGTCTAAAGGGCATCATCTAACTATCCGTGGACCCAGTGCTTGAATCAGCTCCCAGCAAAGGAGTGGTCTGGAGGCACGAGTGTCAGCCTGAGCAGGTTGTCCTGATGTGGACACAGAGATGGGAGGCAAGAGGGACTGAGCATACTTGGTGTTGCCCAGTGGAAATTCCCTTTCTACTTGCTAACCTATTTGAAACCCATCTTTGTGTTATTTTCTTTTCCAATATGGTACATGGGGAATAAAGAAGAGCTTCCAAACAGTGATGACCAACAGCAGAACTTGTAGCTCCAGGTATTTTCTGATACTGTGTCATCTGTGCTGCTTCTCAGCATCCAACAGTTACCTAACATCCACTCCCGAGAACAGCTAAGTGACAGCAGTAGCTGCAGCGAAATGGAACGAAACCCAAGCCTTGGCAGTGGCCTTCAACATCCTCACAGTTAGGACACTCCCAGCCCCTAGTCTATGACCCACCATTTTCCATTCTCATGCTGCTCCTCATGGACCTCTGGTTGGGCCCTTCTTCCCCAGACACCTGCGTTGTGATCTCCCTAACCAACTTAAGGAGCTCACTCAAGTCACTTTCCCAAGGAAACCTGCCCTGATCATCTTATTTAAAATAACAAAACCTTCTACCTGGGTATTCCCAGTGATGTACTTATTTAAATTTTATTTTCTTCTAAAATACAGAACACATTGCTTGTTTATTTGCATTATTTATGACTCATAGTCTGTATCCTTTTCCTACTAAAAAGCTCATTGGAGTATTTGTGTTACTTTTGTTCTGTATTAACAAGCCTAAAATAATGTCTGGCATTTATTTGGTGATCAATAAATATGTTAATTGATAATAAATTAATAAATTATGCTTATGTTCTTTGTGAACACCAGGTTAGTCATAAATAACAGATTGGAATTGGTTATTTTATACTAGACCCCTATTGGGTCTAGTGTATATAATACAGCCATCCTATTTTTAAGGGCAAATGATACAGATGCTTAAATGCTTGTAGATTAGGCCTGACCTTTTGTGTCTTGATCCTTGCTCAGTTCTTTGTTCAGCTGTTAGGCAGGCAGGGAGACACTCAGAGCACAGAGACCACAGACTAGGTGTTGGCAGAGGTAACAAAGCAAGACACACATTGAATAAAGATGGTTTTAATGCATCATGTGGCCAGGATGGAAAGGTATATGGAGGAGAGGAGCGATAACCCTTCTCTCTCACGTGTTCCTGCTTGGCCTTCTGATTTCAATTAAATGAATGCATTTAATTCTAGAAAAGGATGAAGAGTTTACCTTATAATCAGAGTGTAATTCCAAAGACTGAAAAGATACTTAGAAACACAAGCTTACTCTGAGAGCACAAACTCATTCTCTGCTAGGACAAACCAGAATGATTGGTCTAATTCTTTCCACTGGACAGATCCAACCTTATTTTCAGGCTCTGTGATCTACAAGCTCCATCGTTTCTCAATCCCTGTGTTGATAAGCCCCTAAAAGGAGGTTCCGTCTCTAAGGAACTTTGGCTATGAGACCACCACAGATCAGGCTCTTGAGAGTCAGGCATTCTGGAACCCAATCTAGCTCTGTTTGTCTGAATCACTGATTGATCCGAAAGGCAGTGTGACACGGACAGGGAAAGAGATCTTCCATCCACTGGTTCACCTCCTCAAATGAACACAACAGCCAGGTCTGGGCCAGGCTGAGGCTACAAGCCAGGAACTCCATACCAGTCTCCTACATGAGTGACAGGGTTCTATGTACTTCAGCCAAATTCTGCTGATTTCCCAGGTATATTAGCAGGGAGCTGGATAAGAAGGGGAGCATCTGGAACTCAAACCAGGGCGCCCATGTGAGATGTCATTATCCTAAGCGGCAGCCTAAACCACTGCACCAGAAGTCCAGGCCCAAGCCTCATTTTCTTTAATGTTGGATCCGAAATAATAATGATCCCAACCACCTAGTGGAAAGTAATAGCAAATTTTCATGAATTGTTGGCTGTCAACATCACACTTTGTCTTTTGATCCTCACAACAATCCTATGAAGTAGCGACTGTTCCTATTTTACGTATTATGGAGTCCAGGCACAGTATAACTTGTTCAAAGTCATCCAGAAAATAAGGGCTTCAGTTCATTCGACTGTATAGGCTCATGCACCTCTTTCCACCATGAGAACCTCTTTAAAGCTATTTTATTTTAACTCTGAAATTCCTTCTGTTTATAGATTGAGAGCCTGGGTCTTGTGAATAATTTTTCTTCCTCTGTGCTACTTACATAGGGTGGAAGCTGCACCATGGATGTGGCCCCCTGTTGGCTCCCAGCTATTCTAAAGCCTTAGTTTTTGCTGTAGGAGAAAATTCCACCTTGGAGATCTGGTCCTGTAACTCTACACCAATGTTTGTGCAAGGCTGTGCCACTTCCTTTGAACCCTTGTAACACGTGCTTGTACCTAAGGTCTCTAATGGGCAGAGAAATTACCAGTTAAGTGAGAGCTAAGTGAAATATTTATAGAAGCTGGTGAGGGAACCATTACACTGGGTCATAAGCCTTGGGCAATTTCTGATTCAGCCTTATTTCAGAGAGCAATTCATCTTTCTATATTTCCAGACTCTGTGCTTCAGACATTTGTATAACATCTTAGTGGATTCCAAAAAGGAAGTTCACAGATATGCTTGGAGTACCTACTATGTGTCTAGCGCTGAGTTTGGGGCTAGAGATAGTCCATTCATAACCTTTGCTGTGAGCTAATCATCAAGTGGAGATGTCTGCATAATACAGAACCAAATAAGGACTGCAAAAACATATTAACAATGTGTATCAGTTCACCCAGAGGCCAATAAATGCCAGGCAAATGGAAGAGGCTTCAAAATTTATTTATTATTTTGATCAAGAGGGATGTGCTGCATTTAACAAGAAACAGGAATAATTTATTCTCACTGGGAAGCTAAGGAGAGGTCTCATGGAAGAAATGTTACTGGCCTAAGGATGAGTATGTTTTGTTCTGGGGAGAGAGAAGCCACTGAGGGTTGGAGAAGCAGCATGAGTTGGGGCACATCCTCGAGATGTCAGGGACAGTCTAAGCCATCCTAAGTAAGTGCAAGCATCATGGAAAGACGGGGGCGATGAGGGCGGGAATGCAAGCCGGAGCCCACCATCGAGACACTAAATGCAATCAAGGGGCGCTTGTATTCTTTTTTTCTGGGTAGCAGGGAGGTTTTCAAAGGGTGGAGTCATATAGTCACTTCACTAGAAAATGATTCTGGAAATAGTGTGAAGAATGGATTAGAAGCTGAAACTGGACATAGGACCATAGGCTAGGGGGCTCATGGAGCACTGTTGTCAGCCAGGGATGAAGTGACCCTCACTAAGACAGTTGCTGAGGAAATAAGAGAAGACTCTGAGAGGCCAGGGACAAAGAACTGGTGATTGTCTGTGAAGAGTGAAGGAAGAGGAGAGATGAAAGGACTGATGGATCTAGCCAGCGTGACTACAGGGAAAGATAATATGTCCAAAAATCGTGGGCGATGGTGAAGCTTCTGGAAAATTCTAGTGTTTTAAGTTTATGACTTTGATTACAAAACATTAGTGGCATTTTCCTACTCCTTTCAATATTGCATGGCATACAAATCTGTTTGATAAAATAAATCACTCAAAAGAAAGCTATCAATATGCCCAAATGGAGGCTATATCCATGCCCCCTGTAACTTGAACAAAATCGCAGCCTGGGGATGACCCTTGAGATTCCTGTAGGAAGCATGTATAAAAGCAGCCTCTTCCGGAGCTGCCTTGAACAAGATACTTCTGAGCCAGAAGCTATTTTCTTCTAGAAAATACATTTTGCCTCTCTGCCTCTCTCATTTTCTCTCTATTTTTCCTCCCTATGCCTACGTCTTCAGAGGAAAAGTCCGGTAAGAAATAATAAGTTCCTTCTATGTTTGGGTGAAACATCATTTATTCTGTTCATTTTCACCATCCGCATATCTAATCACTCATTGTGTTTAACACCTAAACAAGGTTTTACCTTTGAAAAACAAACCTTTTCGAACCAGTACAAGGTCTAATTATGCCACCTGAGGAAAAAAGAAACTTGGTTGCTAAGTGATTTCACAACCCTGTGATTAAGGGACCGGGGTAATTTTGTAAAGATGCATCTCTGCTTCAATCAAAGGCATCTAATCAAATATTTTAGGTTTCAATTATTTCAGCTCCCACTTGAAGAGCCAAGCTACATATCATGAGCGAAGATCACATTGTTTAGGTCACTTGTTGTTTAATGTATGATATAGTATTATCCTGACTGTGAAGTTGATACAAAGCAGAAGTTGTAGGAGTGTTGGGGTGTTTTGTTTTTGTTTTCATAAATCAAAATAGGCCAGCACCGTGGCTCAATAGGCTAATCCTCCACCTACGGCAACGGCACCCTGGATTCTAATCCCAGTTACTGCTCTTCCAGTCCGGCTCTCTGCTGTGACCCAGGAGTGCAGTGGAGGATGGCCCAAGTCCTTGGGCCCTGCACCCGCATGGAGACCAGGAAAAGCACCTGGCTCCTGGCTTCGGATCAGCGCACCGGCCGCAGCGGCCACTGCGGGGGTGAACCAATGGAAAAAGGAAGACCTTTTTCTCTTTCTTGCTCTCTCACTGTCCACTCTGCCTGTCAAAAAAAAAGCGCTAATTAACATAAATCAAAATATCCTCTCCTGAAATTGTCAGAGACTGGTGAAAATCTTTCTAAAATGTAAAGAACCATGTCTAGGTTACTTTTTAGTATCAATGGGTGATTTATAGTGGCAGTATAAATTTGGTATGATGGATATTCTAGAGCAATGTGGAATACATCTCAAAAACAAAAATTATGTTCTACTCTCAGTTACCTGGTTTATTGAGAACATGTTCCCAGGGTGCTGATGCATCACTGTCACAGCTTACAGTATATATAAACTCTTACCCTGCCCATTGATCCAGTCCTGGCAGCCTCTGCACCATGTGCAAACTCTACACTTGTAGAAAGTTTGTGTTGTATGGGGAGAGGGACAGAGAACAAATGAAAAACAAACAAAAAATGAGATCAACATATGAAAATTTATAAAACATGGGCCTGAGTCTTTTTGTTTCCAAAAATAAGCACCAATGATGACAATTATGCTTATCACTAAGCTAAATGGCCCACTTCTGAGTAATTGACAGGTAACCAGGGATCACATGCTACATGGCAGTACAATTTTGCTGGAGTTCTTTAGTAACCTTTCCTGGTATTTTTTCCATTTCATTTATTCTCTTTGACTCTGAATTAAGCATATTTGTCCGCTTCATATATATATATTATTTGACAGGTAGAGTTATAGATAGTGAGAGAGAGAGACAGAGAGAAAGGTCTTCCTTCTGTTGGTTCACCCCCCAAATGACTGCTACTGCCAGTGCTGTGCCAATCCAAAGCCAGGAGCCAGGTGCTTCCTCCTGGTCTCCCATGCGGGTACAGGCGCCCAAGCACTTGGGCCATCCTCCGCTGCCCTCCCAGGCCACAGCAGAGAGCTGGACTGGAAGAGGAGCAACCAGGACTAGAACCTGGAGCCCATATGGGATGCGGATGCCTCAGGCAGAGGATTAACCAAGTGAGCCACGGCGCCGGCCTGTCCACTTCATATATTGAAAGAACTGTGTGACCTGAAGTTTGCTTGTGGTACTTTCAAAATTCTCTGCTCCTCTTTGGTTTTCCTCCTGGTGTCCTAACAGAAATTTAGCTGCAAGTACACTTTCCGTTTCCAATTGGGTGTCTGCACTGCTGAGTCTCCCCAGCCCCCACCCCCATTCCCATGACTCATTTGCTTCGGAAAGGTCTGACTCCTCTGCCCGCTCACTTCCTATGATTCCTGGATTAGTAGAAGGTTCATTGTTTCTCCTCCTAACCTGAGTTTCAAGAAAATCATCTAAAACATGTCTGACTGGACACAAGAGATATTCTTTGTAATCTATTAGTAATAGACAAGGAGTCTTCAAAATTTGGTGGAAAATGCTGAAAAACAATGGATTTTGAAATTTTTTTTACAGAAATTTACCTTGTATTTCCATGTTTCCGTGTATTTTTGACTCATCCCTGTCAATAGGAGCAAGTTTAACTGTACACAAACATCTGCAATAGTGGGACAAACAGATGCTTGCCAGATAGTTGGCCTTTACTCTAAAGCATATTTTAACAAATGCAAATAGGAAGGTTGGGTGACAGCAGGATAATAAACAGTGAATCGCTGAATTTGCTATGACTTGACTATATAAAAATAATATTTGGTTGGTTCTTCATAGTTTATTAACCATTTTTCTTTGTTTTCCCATAACACTGAATTTAAAAATGAAGATGTTGTGAAGTCAAAATCTGAGGCTGGATATTTAGGGCATTTGCTTAGCGAAACATTCTTTTTGGTCAGTTATTCTTAGAAATATCTTAAAACACTTCGCTCCTATTGACCAATACTAATACTATGTAACTGAATTTAAGTTAATCTTGTTATGCAAAAAACAGGAAACCAAAACTGTGATGCAGCGTAAGAACACTGTGGGGACCAGGACGACATGGGCCTACTGTATTTTCTTTTAGGGAAGCATATTCGTGTTGAAAATTTATTCATTTTAGAATGACATGTTCTTTCTATTTTAAAAAAGATTTGTTTATTTATTTGAAAGACTTACACAGAGAGAGGAAGAGAGAGAGAGAGAGGTCTTCCATCTGCTGGTTCACTCCCCAGATGGCCATAATGTCTTGGGCCAGGCCGGAACCATGAGCCAGGAGCTTCTTCCAGGTCTCCCACAAGGATGGCAGGGGCCCAGGCACTTGAGCCATCCTCTGCTGCTTTTCCCAGGTGCATTAGCAGGGAGCTGGGTCAGAAGTGGAGCAGCCGAGACACAAGGCTGCACCCATGGAAGATGCTGGTGCCAGGTGGCAGCTTTACACAATGCACCACAATGCTGGCCTCAAAACACAACATGTTCTAACCAATGACCCTCACTCTAGTGACCAAATTATAAGTTAGTAAAGTTTACTCACTTTGAAAATGGCCTCAAAACACAAAGTAGAGGGGCCAGCTCTGTGGCGAAGAGAGTAAAGCCGCCACCTGCAGTGCCAGCATCCCATATGGGCACCAGTTTAAGTCCCTGCTGCTCTACTTCCAATCCAGCTCTCTGCTATGGCCTAGGAAACAGTAGAAGATGGCCCATGTAGGAGATCCATGTGGGAGACCCAGAAGAAGATCCTGGCTCCTGGCTTCAGATTGGTGCAGGTCCAGCTATTACAGCCATCTGGAGAGTGAACCAGCGGATGGAAGACCTTTCTCTCTGCCTCTGCCTCTGCCTCTCTGTAACTCTCCCTTTCAAATAAACACATAAATATTTTTAAAAAATGCAAATAGAGTTATCTTTAAGTTGAACATCAAAATAGAATAGAAGACAAAATAAAATGTTTTCCAAATCCTTCTCCACAATATATCAGAAGACCAAGAAAAGTCTCAGAATTGAACAGGTAATATTTAATTAGTAATGTAAAAAATTGGTTCAGAAAACAGTAAGACCAAGGCCCTGTTTTAGTAATTAGGTGTAGAGATGAAGCAATAATAACAGTAGATAGAATTTACTGAGACCTTGTTATGTGTGATATAAATGCCTGCAATCAGAGACAAATTGGCCGCTTGCAGATTCTGAATAACAGAATAGTAGATGTTTTATTTGGTTGTCAGTTAAAAACAATTTCAGTTGACATTTTAAAAAAAAAACAGAATATTTCAGATTTTATTCAAATTTGGATGTTTGCCTTCTCTCTCTGAAGATCTGGAAACACCAGGTCCATGTTCTGCCATGGCACACATGAGATGCATCTAAAGAGTGAGCAGTTCCGCAGTTTCCTGTCAAACACCTGCTCTGACTCCAGCATCCGCTGCTCCTTGGCCCCGCAAGCTTTTGTGTGTGCAGCTCTCGTGGCAGATCTTTTAGCATAGAGAATTTATCAAGACCAGAGACTGAATCAGTTTTTGTCTAACGTTGATGCCAATTCTGTATAATGGTTCAACAAAAATAGAATCCTAAAGGCTTTGAAGTTCTTGGAAATGACAGGATAAAAGTAAAATAAAATTTTGAGCAGGCAAAGATCCTCTCATACTGGCTGATTTCAATTTTGATGACCTTGACCAGTATTGTTTGGCAAAGCCTAAAGTGCTTTATACTCTTTAATAGTGTCAATCAACACATATAAAGCCCTCCAAGTTTATTTCTAGAATTGTTTTCCTCCTGAAGGCTTCAGATAACTTAACTATCAGCCTTGAGGCCTCTGGGACAGCACATGACTCAGCTTCTAGTTGGGATTCTGGTTCAGTATACAACTAGAAGAATTAGAAGAGCTATTCTTTAATGCGGGCATTTTGCAAATGGAGTTTCCAAAGTGCTATCATATGAAAATGAATGTTATGAGAAAAAAATTTAAGCAGGAACTCCTGATTAAAGATACAAGTATTTAACTCTCTGGAAATTAAGATATGATTTAATTTTTCACATTAATACATGTGGAATTATTTTGAAAAGTGTCCTATAGACTTTTTTTTAATGTATTTTTTTTGACAGGCAGAGTGGACAGTGAGAGAGAGAGACAGAGAGAAAGGTCTTCCTTTTTGCCGTTAGTTCACCCTCCAATGGCCGCCGCAGCCGGCACACGGTGCTGATCCAATGGTAGGAGCCAGGTGCTTCTCCTGGTCTCCCATGGGGTGCAGGGCCCAAGCACTTGGGCCATCCTCCACTGCACTCCCTGGCCACAGCAGAGAGCTGGCCTGGAAGAGGGGCAACCGGGACAGAATCCGGCGCCCCGACCGGGACTAGAACCCGGTGTGCTGGCGCCGCTAGGTGGAGGATTAGCCTAGTGAGCTGTGGCACCGGCCCCCTATAGACTTTTAAATTAATAAAGTTTCCTATCTTTGATGTTCTGTCTCTGAATGTTTGAAATCTGCACTTCGTTTTGCATTATTTCTAATTGTTATATTGTAAAACTGAATTTTCCTGAAATCCCCCATTTCGTTCTTTGGAGAAGAACTTCAGTCTGGTGATTAAAGAATAATGAAGTCTGAACCATCATATAACAGAATGTTTGAATTTCTCCCAAAACACAATGTTCATCAGTCAGTAAGAGAATCTAAGTTCACAAAGACATATTCATAAGTGTCTTTTTATTCTATGTTTTTAAACTTTCATCCATGCATACATACATGTTTATTAAATAAGATTGATGCGAAGTAGTGCCCGGAAACTATGGCTAAAGACAATCTAAACCATGCTAATGAAAGCTGACTGGAATACTATGTCTAGAGTCATAGCTACGTACAGTACTTACCTGAGAAATAACCGTCCCTAGATGTTAGTCACAGTGGCTCTCTAACATTGTCAAGTTTGGTATCATAGATGGAATGGGAGTATAGGAGATCAGAGGGCTAAACTCTGACTGGTTCTGCACACACACTAGCCATGTTTCTCATCATCTCACTTTCCTCTCTATATCATAAAGGCTGTTGGACTAGGTGTCCAGGGAGGCCTCCCAAGTAGGAAAGTCTGTAGGATTTTGTTTCTAGTCTATGTTCTGAAGAGTTGACCATCTGCTTCATGTGAGCAACCTCCGAATACTTTGATTCTTGTGCCTCTGGTTAATCCATGGACTAGCCCCTATCCTGGAAGTGAAACACCAGGCAACATCTCTTTCTCTACTCTTACCTTACCTACTCCTGTTAGAGTGGAAAGATCCTAAAGAGGATTGTTGGGGCAAACTGAGAGCAACTCTCAACTAGATTGGAGGGTTAGAAGAAAGATGTTGTTGACAGAGTCTTCAACATGTTTGTGGAAAATGTGTACTATGAAAAAACTTTGCACAAGTTTCAAATTTTTTGCACTAAAATAAACCTACTTTAAATTCCATTTCCCACGAACTTCTTGAAGTGCCATCCTATGCCTGCTTGTGGGGTTTACTAAACATCACATGGTCCCCCAGCATTCACTGGTATTTGACAGTTTTCATCACCCCCATCTGTGTTTGTCAGGAGCTTCCCCTCACTCCCATCACATTCCTGCCCAAATCACCAGGCCAAGAAGAGATAATTATTTTTTAAAGTCCTCAGAAGCATATGTTTCATAGAATGCTAAAGAGAAAAGCCAGGCAAGGAAAGGGCTCTCTAATCTAATTTGAGGTTTTTTTTTTTTTTTTTTGAGGCTCCCTTTGGGCCCTCTTGATATGGGTGGGAAATGCATTATGTCAATGATGTTTATTAACACCCTATTTTGTAGAGAAGCAGTTTGCCTTGTACCAACTATTCTCCAAGTTCCCTCCCCAGGGATTCTGGAGAAAAACCCCTTATGGCACAATGTTAAAAGCAATCTTGTACATTTTTGCCTTGTTCTTAGGTACACATATCTTGAACTTATATGGCTGTTAGCAAAGTTGCTTTTCAGGATGGGTAATCTCTCTTGAAGGCTCTCCAAAGCCTCCTGTCAACTAAATAAGCCTTAAACACCGCGCTTGCTTGCCTGTCTTCCGCTAGCCTGATTACTTGGACTGAGTGTTTGGTTGGCTGTTTATGAAGTCTTCTGTTACCCAAGCCTGTTGACTGATCCATCATTCTCTGACTAGGTGTTTGTTCTCTCTTCCTTTTTGCTGATCACAGAGGCGCAGCCCGGTAAGAACTCTCAACATTTTTACCTTAAACATGTATAGAGAAAATTGCTGCCGAGGCAAGGTGGCCAGGTTGGTTTCCCATTCCATTTTTGATAACCCAGTGTGAATGAAAGAGATGAATTAGGCTTATGAGTTGGACGCCTCTGGCCTTCTAAGTGTCAAGAGCACATTTTAAAGTTATCAGAGCACTTTTCCATAACAAGCTAAATTGATGCATGGAAATGTATTTGAAAAACCTGTCTCTGTGTGTTTGTGTGTACATATATACATTCAAGAAAGGCTTGGAGATTGGTCAGACGGCAACAAAGATATTGATAGCCAAGTGATGATTAAGAGTAAAAAATTATAAAGGAAAGTATATTCAGGCCACATTTTTTAAGCCTGAGTTTGAAATATGTCCCTGGACCATAAACACTGGTCAGTGAGCAATGATACACAGTTGCTTATGTAAGGAGACATACTTTCAAATCAATACTCCTAAGCTGTCACCTAATTCTAAATTTTCTCACTGAAAACAAACTTTAGCAGAGTAGAGCAATATTAGTTTGCATGGTTCCAAGTGAAATCTCAGTCATTTTCTTCAGATTGAAGCATATAAATCATTCAAAATCACAAAAACCAGGGTCTTTGCTATGTTGAAGATGAGTACCATCTTCATGGCTCAGATCCTTTCGAAAGGAAATGGGCTGCAAACAGGCCTGGGCCAATCTGATTCATCAGTTACTGTTTGAGGGAAATACCCTGCACCAGGTGATGAGTTGGTAGCTCAGATAAACTGCTTGGCTGAGGTTTTGAGATGGTGTCTGCAGGGGCTCCTATTCAGGTGTGAGGATTCCAACTCAGCTCTTAGGTGGCAACTCAACTTCCGACAAGTTACTCCAAAGTAAAACGTGGCGTGAAGTGGACCTATTCATTCAAAAGAATAAATATCACTCATAATATAAAATTTACTCATAATGTATATAGAACAGCATACAATCATTGAAAGGAGGAAAATAAGTTCACTCAGTGAAGGGAAGAAATCTTTTTTTTTTTTTTTTTTTATTTTGACAGGCAGAGTGGACAGTGAGAGAGAGAGACAGAGAGAAAGGTCTTCCTTTGCCGTTGGTTCACCCTCCAATGGCCGCCGCGGCTGGCGCGCTGCGGCCGGCGCAGCGTGCTGATCCGATGGCAGGAGCCAGGAGCCAGGTGCTTTTCCTGGTCTCCCATGGGGTGCAGGGCCCAAGCACCTGGGCCATCCTCCACTGCACTCCCTGGCCACAGCAGAGGGCTGGCCTGGAAGAGGGGCAACCGGGACAGAATCCGGCACCCCGACCTGGACTAGAACCCGGTGTGCCGGCACCGCTAGGCGGAGGATTAGCCTAGTGAGCTGCGGCGCCGGCTGGAAAGAAATCTTTTAATTTAGTGGGGGTTTTTTTCCTGCATGTGGTCTGTGTGGCTGATAGCGCCTTAACCTTGTTCTAGATTTGTCATGCTACATTATTAAGGCCATCACAAACCATGGACTGGAGCCAGCTTGCAGCCAGAGTTTTTTTTTTTTCTGTTACCAATCATTCAAATATCTGTTCCTTTCTAAAAATGGTGTTAGTTTTATTCCTCCTAATTAAGCAGCAGACTTTTCTTGCATATTTTTTCCATTTCTTGCTTGCACTTAGCTTGTGATCATTCATTGAAGAGGAAGGAGTATTTAATAAAAATGTAACAGGACTTCCTTAGTGCCTTTCAAAAATAAACATGTGTTAAGTACAACTGACACAACTTGGGAATTGATAACCACAAATAAGCTTTGTACCTTTCTGGTTTCATAGAAATTACACTTTTAAATGAAACAATAGAGCAGAGAGGCCAGTGGTCTTCAATACAGCCTGTGGGATCTCCCAACAGCTAGACTGCAGGTCTCACAATATCGAGTGGGCCTTGTCCCCTCAATGCCAACTTATGATTGACTAAAGTCCCCGTATCTCCTCCTTTAGACTTCATTCATAAAATTCTGTCTGGAAGTCCATATCCCAAAGAAAATTTAACTTCATTTAAACAATTTCTTCTTGAATTATTTCTGACTAAGGGGCCTTGTTTTCCCAAAAAGAACCTGGATCCAAACTCCCATTATGGCCATGGTAGATTTAAATTCCCCATTTGTTAGAGTACTTACTAGTACTGTAATGGTCCTCTATGTGGCAGACGGGGTAGGGAGAAACAGATTGCATTATTAGGCAAAAGAAACCAGGCAATATAGCTTGAGAGATTGAGCCATCCACCTGCAAACCTCTAAAGGATCGTAGTTCAAATTGAAATTACTTGCCCATGGTAAATGGGTTCAAAATGCAACAGAAAATTCTGATATATTCTTAGGAAAGAGGAAATGAAACTTCTTACAAGTCTTACTGGGATGATAGACTTTGTCCTAATTGTTAGTGTTGCCCTCTGAGAAAAGAAAACATATGGATGAATGCCAAAGTTACAAAGCAGGAGGAAATGTGAGTTTGGTGGCCACCCACCAAATTCATTCATGCTCTTACCTTTTGGGAGATATTTGCTTATACTTCACTTTCCCTACCTCAAGTCTGCCTCTGCAGTTACTGTGCGCAGGCAGTGCCCTGAACTGCCCCACCCTAGATACAACCCATCTACTGCTCTACTTGTTTCATGCTAAGAACTTTTCACTACTTTTGGCTTTGAATTAAAAGTTTTTATCTAATCAGTACAAATTAATGATCAGACAAGATAAATACCTAGATGTGACTTGCCCAGATTGTTCCTGCCAGAGCTGTTTGAATTCCCATAGTATCACACTGCCTTGAGCTAAAGAAATGACTCCCCATTGGTGACTGGTGGCCTGGTGGCAGGCAAGTAGAAGAAACCAGAGAGGAGGCTTCATGGGTAGAATGGCTTCCTGAATACAGCAGTCCAGTCAATGGCAGATGCTTCAAGTTTCCCTTTCCTCGAATACCTGTCACTCAATGTCCTTTAAATTCACATGAGTAAACTGACAGCTCTACTGCCGCTGTGGGGACCCCACTTGACTAGGGACATACAGTACACCTGGAAATGATCTATGATTGTCAGACAGCAAGTGTATGTTCAACTTGGATTCACTTTCTTATCTGCCAGAGTTCTAGAAAGTTTTCTTTTTAATGAGCTACTTAATATCGGCTTTTAATTTACCAAATCTCCCCAGGTAAGGAGTTTTTCTCTTCAAGAGACATGATTTACCCTCCTTTGCCCTCTATAGTCTTTGAGTAAAATGAAAAACTGATTTGTGTGTGTGTGTGTATGTCTGTAATTTCCAACATAAATGTGGTTCTCAGAAAAAAAATGCATTTTCGCATCTGCATTTTTTTCAGTTTATTACAATAACAGAAATAATACATATTGTACATAACGTATATGTGGTCTTAAGCCTTATAGTGTCTATTTCTAATTCTAGGGTGCAATTAAAAGGAACTTATCCAGTAAGTATATCTTAGCTACCAGAAATAGAGTGCAATTTAAAAGAAGGAATGGTTCCTTGGATCTTGAAACTTACATACATCTGAATTATACACTCTTGGAATTTATTTTTAAGGTTTACTCTCTTTTTTAATTTTTATAGCAACAAATTATTGTAACAATAGTCTATGTGGGTTCTGAATGCTTAATATTTAAATTTTGAAAATGAACGTGGTTTTGGGAAAACATTGGGTTTTTTCTATATTTGTCCAATCATGCTGTATCATTTCACTTAAGAAATGGATTTAATCAAGTGTGCATTTGTTGAAGGGGGAAAGGAGAGGAAGAAGGCAGGAGGAACTGAAAGTAGACACAATTCATGTATTCTTATATTATTTGACATTAAAATTTTAGCCAGCCAAAATGATATGATATAGGTTATAATATACATAAAACATGATTTTTCCTTTACCGCGTACAACACATTCTAGGAATTATAAATTCATGGTTCATAGTTGAAGATGTAACATTTTCTTGGCATTTCAAGAAAAGAGCAGGCAGAGAATGCTGGATTCATGTACTATGTACATATGGCCTGGCTTAGTATTCTCTTATGGTAATTGAGAAGCAGAACTGATCAAGGCAGCAGACACTGGAAGAAGGGTGTGCTATTTCACTAAGCTCCACAGTACGCAAAGCTACTTGATGGCTTATCATGGAAGTTCCTTGGTTAATGAGGCTCTACAAACACCAGAGAAAACGCCTTTACATATGCCTGAAATATGGCTGTTGCATTGCCAAAAGAAATGATGTGTTTTACCAAGTTTTCTTTTTGATTTGCTTATTGATGAGACTTAAACTTCTAAATGTTTTCAAACATAGTTCATAAGACATATCAGAAAGGAATGGTAAAAATATGGCCTAAAAATCTTTTTGTCTTGTGCATCAGGTGAAGAAGTGGCAAGGCCTAGGCGTTCCACACCAACTCCAGAACTTGTAAGGTGAGAATGAAAGCCACTAATTGTGTTTAAAGGCAAAGCGTGGTGAACTTTTAATAATTAAGCAAATCTCTTTTGGGCTAAACTCTAGGCTTCCACTTTTTAAAAAGATTTTTATGTATATACTAATTTATTTATTGAAAGGCACAGTGATGGGTTGGGGGTGGATTCTTCCATCCTCTGGTTCATTCCCTAAATAGCCACAATAGCAGGTCTGGGCCAAGTCAAAACCAGGAGCCAAAAATTCCATCTGGATCTCCCATGTGGGTGGCAAGGGCCCTTGAGACATCTTTTCTTGCTTTCCCAGGAGCATTAGCAGAGATCTGAAGCCGAGCAGCTGGGTCTTGAACAGGTGTTCTGATAAGAGATGCTGGCACTGCAAGTGGTTGTTTAATCCACTGCACACCACAATGTCAGAATCTCTAGGCTTCTGTCTAAAAAGGGGCTACCTACACATATAAGTCCATATATCCATAGTGTGGTCCAAAGGGTATCAGTTATCATAAATGCAGCCCAAGGGAGACCCTGAGGAAAGTTCTCTGCACTTACCTGAAGTAACTGTCCATCAGAAAACGTGGTCACCTTACTAACAAGAAGGCAAAAGGTCTGTAGCGAGATCTTTCAGTGTCTGGAAAGCTGACCTGAACTACAGTTAGAAAGCCCTATGAAGGGAAGCCTTCATTCAGTACAATTTTATGATTCATTCCACTTACCACACAACAAAAGACACTTCTATTTTTTTGTTTGTTTGCTTGTTTGTTTTTGGCAAAGCATTGTATTTTGCAATGTATTTTTATGGTTATGTGTTTTCAAATGGGCATTCTCTTTCAAAAAGATTGATTATTTCCACTTAAAAGTTGGATTTAAATCTTCCACCCTCACACTCCTGATCACATACACAGAACTCATTAGGATAAATCAGGAAATCAGAAGTGGATATGATTATACAGTCTTCTCTTAATTGGTCTAGAGTCATTATGATTAAGACAAAGCATGAGAGTTAAATTGATTATTCTCCTGTTACCCTGATTTCTCAATATTCTTCTCTCTCTCAGATGTACTGTGTGGGAATATGAGGAGGTCGTATCTGGTTTATTGGGTAGAAGGGAAATGGATGGAATATGCAGCTGGGAGACTCTGTTTTCTTTCAAATACAAACTTCCTGTATGTTTTATCACTTAATGTGCCTGTGCTGGACTTCCACTAATCATAAATTGCATTAATGATCAAATAGATGTGGTAACGACAAATTAAATGTTTTTGAGATCTTAGAGATCTTAGGGAACAAAGATGCCTTACAATAAGCTTTTATCTCTAGTGTTCTCTCTTCTAGGTATGGAGAACGGTGATGCTTTGAAAGAGTTTTTCTCTTTCAATTTATTCCTGTTGGACAGGAGTCAGTAATCCTTTGAGAACAAGGGATCTTATCTCCTACCAATTGTCTTGTCCCATGATATATTGGACATCATTATATAATACTTTCTAAGCCTACATGGGCTGGGTACACACATACATACGTGATACATACACGAGTGGGTGCATGCACACATACACACACACACACACACACACTTGCTTTACAGAAAAAAATACTTGAAAACTCGTTTATCTTCTTGAGTATTCATCTGTGAACCCTTTCTCTCTATTTGTCTCTATCATGTGTGCTACAGCAAAAAGCCTCCAGACGACACCACAGCTCTTGCTCCCCTCTTTGGCCCACCATTAGAATCAGCTTTTGATGAACAGAAGACAGAAGGTAAGAAAAATCCTATGTAACTGCAGATTTGTTTTGATTTTTGTTGAAATATAACTTTCCTAGAGCAAATGTATATATCTTATGGGATTATTTGTCATCTATCATCGTATCCTCATGGGAAAGGAAAGTTCTGATCTAAGTGTGCTGTCAACAACAGGAGATTGGATTGCAAACCTCTATGATTTTATGATTTGAAATTTACTTCCAGAAATATCTAGGAGCTATAAAGTTTACTCCTTAAAAGAGGTCAGTAAGAATTATGGCAAATATGCATACATCCCATCAGTGACTAAATTCTCCATGCGCCAAGCACCCATCATTTGAGGTGTTAATAAGAGCACAAATGGAGCCAGACCTTCCTACATCCATCACAGTCACTGTCATTGTGAGTTAGCCTCTCTGACCGCATTTGCTGTCATTTGCACCTCATCAATGGAAGTGTCCATTGGATTGCTCCCAACAGGCATTGCTTGCTAGCTCAAGACCTAGGAATGACCTTCAATCATTTAGCAACTGAGAATAAAATTTTGCAGGAGAAATACCTTCCTTTCTGCTATTGTTGTTAACTTTACCTATTAAATATTTATACCTAGAAGTAAATTTTTAACTTTTAAAAAATTAAGCATGTTTTGAGCGAATTTAAATCATGCATACTTTGCTGATATAAAATAAACTCTCTATAAAAGATATCAGAGTCACTCTAAAACATGTTTATGTCCAATTCTTGTATCTCCAGTTCTGCGTTCAGTAATATAGAATATTTTTATGAAAATTCTTGGACTTAAAAGAACTATGGCATATCCGTAATAAAATGCCATCTTTTAAGAGCCCATTTGTGAAGTATCCTGAAGTATTAAGATTTGGAAGCATAATGAGCAGGCTAAGTTACAATGACAAAGAGACCTCAAAGTATAGTGAATTAAGCAAGATGGAATTTTGTTACTGTTTCATGTTAATAATGTAGGACTGGTAGAATAGCTCATATGCTTATCCTCAGCATGTTGTCTTTTTCTGTATGTCCAAGGAGACCGCTCCTGTCATCATCTCCCGGTCATAAGAAAGATGATGCGGAGTAGGCCAGTGGAGCGCATTGCCATTTCTTCTAAGAATAAAATCTGGAAGAGACACACGTCACTTCCAGCCAAAGCCCACTGGACTGAAGTTCGTGCCATATAGCCAGCTAAAACTCTTACTATAAGAGAAACAAACAGATTCTGAGAGTTATCTAACAGTCAACAATGCCTCAATATTTTCAAGGATTTAGTTAGGAAAATGAAAAAGAAAATCCTTAAATATTCCTGCGGTGACTTAGATGTCTATAACTTAGACTCCCTATGGTGTGATGGTTTTTTAACTGATTTCAACCCTGAAGTTCTGCAAAGTTCCAGCATTTGCACCAATCATACTAACTTTTTCAACACCCACACTTCTCTTTTTATCTACCCACTCTTACTTCTTTTGACTGATTTTTTTATCACTGCTTTAAAAGTCTCACAGGAAAAAAAAATATGTATTTTTGAGTCAGGAATGTCTGGGTCAGGTCTTAGCTCCTCTACTTTTACCTTGAACCAGTAATTGAACCACTCCAAGTCTTGGTCCTTCTCCCAAAAGTGATACTGACGTCAACCACAGGATGGTGGTATGAGAATTAGATAATAACAGCAACTGTCTATGTGATAAGTGATTTATATACATTTTTTTTTGACAGGCAGAGTAGACAGTGAGAGAGAGAGAGACAGAGAGAAAGGTCTTCCTTTGCCGTTGGTTCACCCTCCAATGGCCGCCACGGCTGGTGTGCTGCAGCCGGCGCACCGCGCTGATCTGAAGGCAGGAGCCAGGTACTTCTCCTGGTCTCCCATGGGGTGCAGGGCCCAAGCACTTGGGCCATCCTCCACTGCCCTCCAAGGCCACAGCAGAGAGCTGGCCTGGAAGAGGGGCAACCAGGAAAGAATCTGGCGCCCTGACCGGGACTAGAACCCGGTGTGCCAGCGCCGCTAGGTGGAGGATTAGCCTATTGAGCCGCGGTGCCGGCCGATTTATATACATTTTATATGCACTATGTTTATATACATTACTACCTTTAATCCTTTAATAACGCTCTGATGTTGCTCTTATCTCCATGTTACACTGAAGGAAGAAAGCTCAGATGCACTGACTTGTCCAAGACCCTTCAGCAAGTGTAGAGGCTAGATTCAGAGCCATTTCCACCTGGCTTCCCAGCCTGTGCAGCACAACAGGAGGAATTAAGCCGTACCTGCCTAGTCCCTGGCAAGTGACAGGTACTGAGGAGAGCTAGCTGTTGACAGTGCTACCACAGGAGTTTTTAAGACAAAAATAAAGAAAGCAAGAGAAGAAATGCTCAATGCGGTGTGCTTCGGCGCAATACCTAACTGCTCTGATCTATTTTAGACGTCTAAGCACTTGTTCCTTTTTTTTTTTTTTTTTGTTCTCTTAGAATAGTCACCAAGCATTTTTTAAAATAATTTATCTTTATGATACTATAAAGGGTTTATGTAAAGTCCCTGTAAAATCCTTGAAGGATAGAAAATACTACATGGAACCCATGCATCTTCAGTTTTGAAGCATATTCTTAGTAGGCTTTAAATAAACCAACTTACAACAAAACAAGTGTCTGTGGGATTAATGCCTGAATTTTCAAATGGGTGCCAGAAATGGAGTCCGTCCATGTACTGAAATTCAGAGTGTCCTTAAGTGACCAACTGGGAAGAAAGTACAGAATCTATTTTGAAAAACTTTTATTTAGCTACTTGTACACACATAGACACCTCTTCCGCCCCCCACACAGCTACCCCTGCTTCTATTCTCTACTTGAAAAGAATGAGGAGCGGCTCATTCCCAAAATAATTCTCCAGGACTGAGGCGAAGGGGAAATAATTTTGTGAAGCTCAACTCTTTAAAATCAGATTGTTAACTTTTTCAGTCTCTTTTGAACTCATGCTGGGATATTTTCTTTTTATGTTTCCAGTTCTTTTAGATCAGCCTGAGATATGGGGTGCAGGCCAACCAATTAATCCAAGCTTGGAGTCGCCAAAGTTAACAAGGCCTTTTCCCACTGGAAGTAAGTTATGTATTTGCTCTGTCTGGAAAAATAAGTGACTCATTTTGCTGTCTGTATAGTGAAATTAGGCAAGTCTAGAAAATCTACGTAAGCAACATTTGGGCTATGTAATATTAAGAAGCAATATTGTTATTTTAATGTGTTCAAGGCTATCAAGGCAAAAAATAAAATAAAAATAAAGTAACGTTATTAACCTTGAATTATAACCTCTTCTGACATCCCACATGCTCATTTATTCATTCAATATATATGTCAGTGGGAAAAGCAAGTGAGCTAAAGAAACTACCAACTCCCAGCACATAGGTGAACAAGTCAGATATGGTCTCTGCTAGTCTTAGAGAGCAACCGAGGACTGCCTAGGACAGAAAGGACAGATTAAAAGATTGACAACTGGAGAGCCACAGAAATGAGACTATGCAAAAAGAGAGACTGAGTTGGGTGAATTTATGACTAAGCAGCCATCAGCAGGCCTTATTGTCCTGCATGCCCCTTCACCACCAACACTACCATCTCCGGGTGACTGGAAAGAAAATCCCAATGGTCTTCATAGCACTGACCTGTGGTGAGTTGCACGGTTTGCACTGAATGGATGCTTATTTGGTCAGACTACCTGCTTGATGGATTCCATGAATTCTCCTTTCAGTAGCTGCCCATGGCAAGCAGGCGTATGGAAGATACTCTTCAGAACACCTCTGAGGGGCTGGCTCACTTGGCTAATCCTCCGCCTGCAGCACCAGCATCCCTTATGGGTGCTGGTTCTAGTCCTGGTTGCTCCTCTTCTAGTCCAGCTCTCTGCTGTGGCCCAGGAGTGCAGTGGAGGGTGGCCCAAGTGCTTGGGCCCCTGCACCCCCATGGGAAACCAGGAGGAAGCACCTGGATCCTGGCTTCGGATCGGCACAGTGTTGGCCATAGCAGCCATTTGGGGGGTGAACCAACGGAAGGAAGACCTTTCTCTCTGTCTCTCTCTCTCTCTCACTGTTTATAACTCTACCTGTCAAAAAAAAAAAAAAAAAAAAAAAGAATACTTCTGAGAGGATTGGATCTCAGAGACAGATGTTTGGGAAGAGGCAAGGTACTTTGAGGGTCACATACACACCAACTAATATTTTTCCAGTTCAACATCCCCCAGAACTCTGTGTTTGGTGCCTAAAAATAATCATAGGGATTACTCAAAGGGACTCATAATCAAAGGCCAAGAAGTTATTTGTTGCAGATATTATGGTCGTAAGTCATGTGACCCAGCATTTCCAAGGTTATTTCTCCCAGTAACAAGAAAAATGGCATCAACTTTTTCTAAACTTTGAAACTTTGAAAGATGTGTATGTTGAAAGGATTTGAATCACAGTGCGAGGAGTATAAAGGTTTCTTCTTGCTCCTGGAAGCAAATGCAGTTAAAAAAAAAAAAAAGAAACAAACAACTCTAACATCCCTGAAAAGCTTTCCTGACATATCAGAATTATCCAAATTATTCCTAGAAAACCCATCTTAAATTCCAAGAAAGTAAGCAAGTGACACATTTATGTAGATGATTTATTGTTTTTAGATCCAACTATTGGTAGGCATTTCAGAATTTTGAGTTTTATGAGCTGTAGTTACCCAACGGAGGCTATTGTTGAATTGGCTTGCATGTTTTATATATATATATATATATATATATATATATATATATATATGTTCATTTGGTAGTTGCAGTGTAAATTTGCTGTTTTATATTATTGGGCTTTTATGGTACTTTATTTGTATATTATGATATTTTCTTATGATCTTGATTAGTTTTTGGGCAAAGACCCTGATTAATTCTTAACCTCTGTGGGAAAATAGATCCACTTAAGGTGTAGTTTTCACAAGTTGATAACTAAGATTAAGAATCACATATTCCAAGCCGGCGCCGGCACCCCGGGTTCTAGTCCTGGTCGGGGCGCCAGATTCTGTCCCGGTTGCCTCTCTTCCAGGCCAGCTCTCTGCTGTGGCCAGGGACTGCAGTGGAGGATGGCCCAAGTGCTTGGGCCCTGCACCCCATGGGAGACCAGGATAAGTACCTGGCTCCTGCCATCGGATCAGCGCAGTGCGCCGGCTGCAGCGGCCATTGGAGGGTGAACCAACGGCAAAGGAAGACCTTTCTCTCTGTCTCTCTCTCTCACTATCCACTCTGCCTGTAAAAAAAAAAAAAAAAAAAAAAAAAAAGAAGAAGAAGAAGAAAGAAGAAAAATCAGTACTTATTGAAACAGTAATTCCTAACCTTGCTCACAAAGTGAAAAGCCCAGTGAGAATGGTCAGTCTCTTCAGAGGATCATAATACTCCACTTTTTCTGTCTCAGGATTTTGTTTGGCTGTAATTTTTACCAAAGGAATCCATTCATTCATCCTTGACTCAAGTCGCTTGCTTTCAACTTTCAAAAATACACTTGAGTTAAAAAAATATTGTAACTTTAGGGACTGGCGTTGTGGTGTTGTGGCATAGCAGGTAAAGAGCCCACCTTTGATGCTAGCATCCATTATAGGCACTGGTTTGTGTCCCGGCTGCTCCATTTCTGGTCCAGCTCCCTGCTGATGGCCTAAGAAAAACAGCAGATGACGGCCCAAGTTCATGGGCCCCTGCCACCCTGGGAGACCTGAATGGAGTTCCCAGCTCCTGACTTTGGCCTGGTCCAGCTCTTGTCATTGCACCCATTTCAGGAGTGACCGAGCAGATGGAATATGTCTCTCTGCCTCTCCCTGTCTCTGTAAAACTCACTTATCAAGTGAATAAAAAACTTAAATATATAGATAGATATTAGATATGAATTTGAAGAAATCTTTCCAGACTTATTCAAGGCAATAATACCTTGAGTGCATTAAAAAAATACCCTCACGTGAACCCCATTGACCTTTTATCATTTCCAGTATCATCTCTGGAATTGTAACTGTTAATATGATATTCATTCAGTCACTCATAAACTCCTTGCTGACACCAGGTTAAATAAATAAAACATTTATTTATATATTTATTTATTTGAAAAGCAAGGAGACCTACAGATAGCAGGAAAGTTCCCATTTGTTGGTTCACTCCCCAGATACCAACAACAGCAGGGCTGGACTTGACTGAAGCCAGAAGCTGGAACTCAGTTTAGGTTTCCTGTATCACAGGCCAGACAGGGACCCAAGTGTTTGAGCCATCACCTGCTGCCTCCTAGGGTGTGCAGGAAACTAAACTCAGGAACTAAAACAGGGAATCTAACTCAGGTTCTCTGAGATGAGATGCCAGTGTCCCAACTAGCATCATAACCACTCAGTCAGATGCCCATCTCTAATTTTTACTCATCCCAGTGTCCCCAGTTCCTGATATAAAAGGTGGGATTTAGTTGTCACTTAGAGTTGGTCAAGTAATATCTTAAGGAATGAAATAGTTATACTACTGTTATTGTCCAGTATTCTCCAAACTCTCACTCTGATAAAACAGTAGAATCTGAACAAATCCTGCTTTAGTCCCTAGACTTTGAATTGAGAAAAAGTTTGGATAATCAATGGTTCTTCCACTGCCAACAGCAGGACCCCGAATGAGAGCTAAGCTTACTCCCGCCTTTCTACAGTGTACTGTGTAAACTTAGGAAGAAATGCTCCATAATGCGTATCTCATCTCTCTGCAGCACCTCCACCTCTGCCTCCAAAAAATGTACCAGCCACCCCACCCCGAACAGGCTCCCCCTTAACAGTTGGACCAGGTAAGTCTGAGTGTTTTTTTCTGTTCATGTGACAAGCAGAGCAATGACCTCGAAACTCAATGTGCCCTCGATATGTTGGAAGCTGGAGGCTACACTAAAATGTTATGATATTGGTACTTAGTTTTATGGCCATTACAATTTATTGTGCAGATTTATTTTAAAGCACCACACCAAGGTTTTACAAAAAATAATCATAATCATAATTTCTCAATTAACTTTTTCTCAGTATAATTTTGTTGAATGAGGGCCCATTCACACAGGAAAAGTGAAAGAAAAAAATCTCACAATAAAACAACCATTGTTTACTTAATTTACCACTCATTTTGTTGGATCTCATTTCAATGACTCACAAATTAATAGTCTGAAGGTGTAATTTGTATTTTTATTTTTCCAATCACTAATAAAATTTTTCCTAGAACTAAAACTGTCTATAAAGACATAAAATGGTCTCAAGGATGTTGCTGGTGAATTTTTTTTTTACTTTTTTTACCAGTAGTTATTCAACAAAGACATGTAAAAATTGTGAAACATGGCAAAGAATTGCTCATAGTTCACTTCTTTGCACATCTTTACCTTCTGTTAAAATCAATACTATGTATTTGTGAAATGCATAATCTGCCAAGACTTACTAGAGTAACAAATCAAAAGTGGGAAAGGTTGTTTTGTGGGTCTGGGACCTCGGAATGTGGTACTTTATCATCTCCGAGTCCCACTGCAGCTTCCTCCTTTGCTGTTTATACAGCCTGATGAGTTTGATGGGTAGAGAGAAGCGTATTTATCAACTCTAGCAAAAGCAAGACAGTCATTGATGAGATTTGTATTGACTGTAACCCAGTACCGAGTCATCCAGAGTCTCATAAGTCAAGGTGTTTGCAAGTTGGAGGAAGCCATTTTGACCCCTTGTGTTCCTTTTAATTATGTTAGCTATCAATAAGCCTTCCAGTGACAACGTTATAAGAATTGTGGGCCTATTACAATTTATTGTAATGGGAAATGCTCCCCCATTTATCAATAGGCTTCAAACCTTGAAAGTTAATTCCCATAGAACTGGAAATATGGAAATAGTTAGCCAGTTCTTTTACTCTAAGAATTATTGAAGGAAAAGTTGCTGCTGGTGTGCCATCCAGTCTCCCAGGTAACAATTTCTAATTTGAATAACCTCACTTTAAAAAATATTACAGTTTCTTGTATTGCAGTTGTTGTCAAGTGCTTGACACAAGCACTAAAAGGTAGTTTTTTTTAACTTGTTTCTCTTATTGTCTTTATAATTTAAAAAGAATAACTTGTTAATGCTTAAGCAATGCTGACTTCATGACTTCAGATAGATACATGCCACAGTTATGCCTATGATATTAATAGGTTAGACTTGATGAGAAAAGGAATTGTCGAGTTTTTTATGATTTTCTCTTCTAGCAAACACATATATAGGTAACAGTTCTAATAAGCACCAAAAGCCTTCTCAAGATCCTTTGTGTGTGTTCTGTGTTGGGTGTGTGTGTGTGCGTGTGTGTGTGTTTGTAAATATCTGTATGGGGATAGCTCTTGAAATAATCTTTGTACCATGTTTCTGCTGTATTTAAGATACATGGTGTTCAGCTAAATATGGTGTGCTCTTTTGTTAAAGTAACAGATACTAGCTTTGACAATTATGCTCATTTGATATACTGGAGAAGACGATGTTTATGAAATATGAGGGTGATCGCTGTGATCCACTCTTTTTATATGATGCTGTGTATTCAGTAGGTCAGATTCTCAGAAGCGCCCTGCCCTTTGGACTTTACATTTCCAGAGCCTTGTTTTTCTCTGGGAACCTAACGCTGCCTTCTCAAAATGACCACACTTTGTGCATTTGTGAGCAGCCTTTGCGAGCAGTACCACACTCAGCACTTTAAATGGTGGTCAAAGTAGCTCAGGTGTGATCACTTTGCAAAACAGTGACTCACGGCCATTAAAAAAAAAAAAAGCTAACATTCACATTGTGAAGGTGGCAAACTCTCCCTTCACCTTCAACCCTAATCCAATAAAAACAGTTTCTGTCCTCAGATAAGCCCCCCTGAGGCACCTCATCTGGCTTTGCATCCTCCTTCCCCACCTCCCCCCACCTCAAATAATAGTAACAAGGTCAATTAAAGTTTAAAATCAACTACTTTAACCACAGGAAATGAGCAATCAGCCACAGAGGTCAAACTTGAAAAACTACCATCCATCAATGATTTGGACAGCATTTTTGGCCCAGTTTTGTCCCCCAAGTCCGTTGCTATCAATGCTGAAGAAAAGTGGGTCCATTTTTCCGACACGTCCCCGGAACATGTCACTCCAGACTTGACTCCAAGGGAAAAGGTGGTGTCCCCACCAGCTGCATCAGACAACCCAGCTGACTCCCCAACTCCAGGCCCTCCTGGCCCCCCGGGACCCCCAGGCCCCCCAGGGCCACCTGGTCCTCCTCGCAATGTACCATCGCCGCTCAATTTAGAAGAAGTCCAGAAGAAAGTGGCTGAGCAGACCTTCATTAAAGACGATTACTTAGAAACAATCTCATCTCCTAAAGATTTTGGGTTGGGACAGAGAGCAACTCCACCTCCCCCACCGCCACCCACCTACAGAACTGTGGTTTCGTCCCCTGGACCTGGCTCGGGCAGTGGTACAGGGACCACCAGTGGTACGTCTTAATTGTTTGAGTGTGCTTCGTGTGCAGGGGAATGGCTGTGGCTGCTGCCTTGTGAGCGACACCCTCCTGCTGCCTGGCAACTGGCTTGAGCGCTTCAGCCATTCCTCCTTTGGTCTGGGTGTCCTGTGGCCCCGTAGCATGTCCTAGTCCATTGGTGCTCGCAGTCCTGGTCCAAGTCTGTGGATGTGTTCTGCCTTGCACTCCCAGTCCTTGGGAATGTCCTGCTTCCCACACTGCAGTTAGGAAGGAAAGTTAGAGAAAGACAGATTTCAAATAGCAATTTCAAATAGCAAATGAATTCTATGCTGAATGGCTAATTTCCTTGTTAGATACCTCCAGAAGTGTCCTAGATTTTGAAGATCAATAGAAGTAGGGAGTTGTTCCTATGGGTTTTCTAGGGAATAGCAAGGCAAAGGATGAGTTATTACATCCTCAACCTAATGAAGCCACCACTGAAGACAAAACTCACTCTCTGATCTCACCATTTGCCATGTTCATCATCGTAAGGTCAACTCTGAGTACACTGACGGGTGAATGGAAAAGGCTACCAAAAATATACTTTTGGGGACTCTGTGCAAATTGTGACATTTAATTTGGTTTTTTTGTTTGTTTGTTTGTTTGTTTTCCTATTTGAAGCTTCATTTTGTGTTTTCTAATTATGAAAAATGGGAACACTTGCCATGTGTACCAAAGAAATACTGAGTTTTTTCTAGTGCATCCCCTCTTATATCATGAATTTCACTGTTGCTCAAATTTGTCTGGCAAGATCCTCCAGTGCCTTCCCTTGTGGGCATGTGGGTTCAGTTCAGGCACCTTTTCAGGGCATTCCATGTGCTGTTTGTTTTTCATTTGCATTGAAAGAGGCAGCTAAATGGAAGATATTTAGATCTAGTAAGAGACAGAAAGGAAAGGCATTTGTCTTTATTCTAATATTCAGTCATCATTGCTGCCTCTTTCAATGGAGTGTCTTTCAGTGCTTGCCTTGTGTGTCTCTGTGCTTCCAAGTGAGAGCAGCAGGGGATTTCAGGAGAAGCCAGGGAGCCTCCTCTGCTATGTGCTATCTCAGTAGGTGTGTCTCCCTAGCCTTCCCACCCCCCAAAAAGGAAAACTGCTCAATACTCAAATAACTTTGGGAAACCACATTAGACAAAGCAAGTTCTTTGCCATGAAGCCCTTGGGAGCCTTTATTTTGCCAATAAAAGCAACAACTATAGTCTCTTGTCCTGGCCACTGTGCTAAGTGCTTTCTGCATATTATTTCATCTCCACAGCAACTCCATGTTGTAGATTCTGTTGTTTTCCCTGTTTTACAAATAGGAAAACTGAGACTCAGAAATATCAAGGAATTTTCCCAATTTTATGCACAGAGGGTGACAGACTTGGGATTTCTACTCAGATCTGCTTGATCTTCAACATATATTCTTAACTCCTAGGCTCTCCAGGCACTTCTATAAGGGTTGGTGACAAATTATTCCAAACTTAGTTGGTTATTGACACCCACTTGTACTGCACAGTCATCCATATGATCATGAAACATCTGTTCTCTCTCTGAGCTCTTTTCTGAGCTCTATCTCTAAGACTAGAGGGTTGGAGCACAGACCCCCAACCCTTTACTGGTTTTCAAGGTCTTGGGTGGGGGTACAAGTCTCCTCCATCATCTGTAAAGATGTAGGGTGCTCCTCTGTGAAGCACTCAGATCATGAACCCAAAGAAGCCAGCTGTCTGTTTAGAAGGGCTGGGGTGGGGTCTCTTGGAAAGGGTTGGGGGTCTTTTGTAGAAGAGGGTGCATCTGTTGTTTCCTCTGGAGCTCTCTTCCCTGGGTCAGGCTGTCAGTCTTCTCAAATATTGTTTCAAGCAATACTGATGTTGCTTCAGTGGTGGGCCAGGATGCTGCCCTGAAAGTCAACACTTTTAGACTGGGGTGGGAAGACCGGGCAGCTTTGCTGATTTGTGTTTCTTTTACCACCCTTTGTAAGAGCTGAGGAATATTTCTCTAACTGAATGGATTACTTTTCTGACGAGAAGGTGAAGATCTTTGGTTTTCTCTCTTGAATCTTTGAGAGTTTTGTTGTTATCTTAATGTTTAGCTTCCATACCCTTACTTGAAATTATTTTAAAATGTTACCAGTAAAGGCTATTGATCCTTAATAATCAAGCTGGAAAAAGCTGTTCTTTTTGGTTTTAGCAGATTGGATTTCTCAGTGGAAGATTGAATCGGTCTGGTGAAGCCCATGAATAAATAAAACTGCACCCTTATCTCCTTAATTAAGTCCCAGTTTATTTGCTGCTTAATCTTTTATTGATGGAATGCATACAACCTGTCAGAACTGTAAATTTAGAATGGCAACAATGGAACATGACCTCATGTTTTAAAGATTAGCAATGCTTCTTACTATCTGATTTTTGTAACACGTACCCTGATGGGGTCAACTTCTCCTGAACAGCTCAAAATACATTTAAGTGGGAACGGAATACTGTACCCTATACTCCTTAAACTATACTTACTATTATGCTCACTTTTTAAATTTCACCCACAATGAGGTGACTGTCACTGACCAAATATAGACAGTTGGAACAGCCTGTGAACTAAAAGAGTCACTTGAAGAAGCTGTAAGTTAAGAATGTGCTCCAAGAAGTTGAATTTCCTAATGGCAAAAAGTTACAATTGCCTAGTTTTCCCAGAACATTGCTTTATTGGACTGGAGATGCTAATTCATGGCAAAAGTTAAATCTTCTCCCATGTGGGCTGTTTGCCAGGGGATAGGAGGGAAAACAAGCTTTATCAGCCTTAAGCAAGTTTGGAGACCAGAGAAAGAGAGGAGTTAGTAAGACAGAATGCTCAGTGCAACATTTTCCAACATAGGAAACTAAAGCTGTATTAAAAGATATTTTCCACACATGCATGTGTGCACACATGCACACACACACACACACACACACACGAGCTTAAGCTACCTGGGATGGAACTAGTCAAATATATTTCCTAATTACAAGTCTTTTAGAGCAGTGATGTCCAATGCAGGAAGCACTGGCTACATGTGGCTTTTTTAAATTTAATATATTAAATAAAAGGAAGCTACTGTACTGTTTTAAGACTTTTAATGTGCTAGTCACCAAAAGAAGAAACATAGTATATAACCATTCCCATACATATTGAATGCCTTTTTTAAAAGTATGGAATAAAAAACACAATTTGGAAAAGGTGGTTTAATTCTTCACATATCTCAAAGGACATATATTTGACTTGACTCTCTCAACAGCATAGTGAATTAGCCCTGTTTTGCAGAACAAGAAGCTTGGAGGTAACCTGTCCAAGGTCATAAAGCTAATAAGTAGCAGAATTAAGATCTGGCCCCAGATCTGTTGGAGTCCATGGCCTTTACCTGTAAAGGTACACCTCTGTAACTTCTCCCAGCTCTACTGTCTGTCCAACACACACACATAAAATAAAAACAAAGGGCCACTGTTGTAATGCAGTGGTTTAAGCGGCCTTGTGATGTAGGTATCACCTGTCAGAGTGCCAGTTTGATTTCCAGCTGCTTCGCTGCTGATGCATCTCCTTGCTAATGTGCCTATGAAGGCAGCAGAAATCAGAGGCCTGGAACTCTATTCTGGTCTCCCTGAGTGGCAGGGATCCCTGCACTTGGACCATCATCCTCTGCCTTCCCAGGCACATTAGCAGGAAGCTAAATCAGAAGCAGAGCAGCTGAGACTTGACCTAGTAATTGGGTATGGGATTCTACAGTCACAAGCTGTGGCTTAACCTTCTGTGACAAAAGCCTGGCCCCCAATACAGGGTTTTAATACAAACGTCCTCTTGCTTCTTACGTACTCTCTTAGTGTCTGTTAATGGAAATGATTAGAGTGCGGTTGGAAAATCAAAGTTGAAGTTTATCCAGGTAGTCAAACTAAAGACTAAAACCTGGAAATGACCTGTCAGTTGCCTGAATTGGCTGTTCTCAAGCCTGAGTTTGGTTACACATTTTATGCTATTCTTGTAGGGGAGATGCATGCATTGGGTAAGATTTCAACAATACAGATTTACGTGTAGTTATCAATTTCAGTGAGAATGACTTAGTACCCCACTGAAAATCAAAGAATAATGCGCTGGAAAAAAATCAAATACTCCTGGCAGTAGCTAACAGACTTGATTATGAAGGAGATACATTACATTCCCACACTCATTCCCACACAGGATGTCGTCTACATGCGAGGAGAGGCAAACACTTGGGTCATGAATCACTCTTCTTACAGTGGCTTTAGGAGGAAAGCTCACTCCTTGATGAGGCACAGTAGACTTTGCCTTGCCCAGTGCTGAGGTTCCCTGAGAGGTCCTGTTCCTTGGGAACCAGCAGCAGGCCCTCTTCGAAGCAAGGAGCTCAGCTGATTTAGGCCTCTGCAGTCACCATTTAAGTCCAGGCTTTCTAACTGCACAATCAACTATGTCAATTGATATATCAATCTGTATCAATTGTTACAAAAATTTTGGAATCTGGGACCAGCATTGTGACACAGCAAGTTAAGCTGTTGCCTGCAACACCAGTATCCCATATGTTTGAGTCCTGGCTGCTCCACTTCTGTTCCAGCTCGCTGCTAATGTGCCTGGGAACGCAGTGGAAGATGGCCCAAGTACTTGGGCCCCTGCCACACATGTGGGAGATCTGGATGGACTTCCCAACTCCTGCCGTTGGCATGGCTCAGCCCTAACCATTGAGGCCATTTGGGAGCTGATCAGCAAGATTTACTCCTCTCTCTCTCTCTCCTCTCTCTTTCTGCAACACTGCCTTTCAAAAAATAAATAATTCTTTAAAACAAAATTGAAATCAATGCATAGAGGGATCATCATAAAATTCATAGAAAATAGTATTATGAAAAAAACTGTGGGGATTTAAAAATTTTTGCACCAAAATAAGCATAATTCCATTTTCCATGCATTTTTGAAGTAGCTTCATACAATTAACATTGTCAATCTACTGCACTGTACAATAGCAGGAGTTAGTCCTATTCAACTCTTCCACTGTACACCTTAACCATCTTCTGTTCATCTCTCCTTCCTCCATGCCCTTCTCAGGTTCTGGTAATCACTATATACTCCCTGCTTCAATGAGTTCAGCTTTTTTTAGCTTGCACATATGAGTAATAACAAGAGGAACTTATTTGTCTTTCTTTAAAAAAAAGTTCATGTATTTGAAAGGCAGAGTGACAGGGGGCGGGCGAGGGGAGAGAGATCTTCCACCTGCTGGTTCATTCCCCCAAATAGCCACAACCACCAGGGCTGGGCCAGGCTGAAGCCAGAAGCCCAGAACTCCATGCTGGTCTCCATGTGGATGCAGGGACCAAAGAACATGGGTCATCTTCTGCTGCCGTCCCATGTGCTTTAGCAGGCAGCTGGATTGGAAGCAGAGCAACTGGGACTGGAACAGGAGCTTCAATAGGGGATGCCAGCATTGCAAGCAGTGACTTAACTTGCTGTGCCACACGCAGACCCCTGTACTTGTCTTTCTGTATCTGTCCTTCACTTAACATAAAGCCACACAGTGCTAGTAGATAGATACTTTTGGACCATTCCTATCACATGCTTGACTCTAAGCTAAATAGAAACATCCTTGTCCCCATCCCAAAGCCTTCTGGAACTTCCTGATAAAGACTTTGCTGTTTAAAGGCTTATTTTCCATGTCTATGCTGCTGCTTCTGTCTTCTGAAAAACATCATGCTTGTCAATCTACTAACATAACAATTTGAAGTGGACCCTGTCAAATCATACTGTTGCTTTTTTTTCTTTTGAAGAGAAGATTAGCCTAAAACTAAGAACATTTATATTGGAAGAAATGTGTGCAAGCTGACTATGCAAAAATAAGGTTAAATTTTATGAAAATTGTGGGTCATGCAGTATGTTAAGCTACAAGAGATTGCATTTGAGTTGTATGGCCTGGGAAAAGTCAATGAGTATCTCTGAGCTTCAGTTTCCATTGAGATATTAACAGTCCCTACCTCTGAAGTTTATTGTGGGGATTAGATAATACACATAAAGTGCCTAGCATAGATCTTGACCCAAAACAATGGAAAGAACACCATAGATGTAGATGGTAAAGGTGAAGGGAGGTGGATGTGATAATCATTGAGTTTCACACTAGTGCAATTACATTTAGAATAAACAGCACAGAGAAACACTCTCAAGATTGCAGATTGCTTAAACTAGATGAACGAGACTTAACTTGAGACTCCTAAGATGAGAGAAGATTCAATATATTGCTGCTCATTTCAAGCTCTTTGAGAAAATGAAAACCTGGAGACTGAGATGATGGTCCAAGAGTCTCCAGAGATCATAGATTTTTGATGGGTTGGAGGGAGGTTGCAGGAGAGGGTGGATAGGGCGCATGCAGAATGGATATTTTGCTGGGGCGAAAGATCTTAGAATTTTCTTGGGATGGTTTGATACCTGTGTTTCTAAAGAAAGTGACGAAACCTCAGGACTAGTTGGAACTTTTCTGAGTAAAAACTGCTTGAGTATTGATTTGGCATTCCTAAGGTTTTTCACCAAGTTATTTTCTCATACATCCCAGAAACATGACCGAGGATAGGCAGAGCCCAGGGTGCAGAGACCCCACTGGTGTGCTGATTAGTGTGCATGCCAGCCCCTGTGTGTCATCTGTGTTCCATATGCTTGTCATTGACAGCCGGAAAAGTAAATCCAAGAGGCTCTTTCAAAAATCGTCCCGGAAATCATCATGGGTAAACTCTAACTGATAGATTCCTAAGCAGCCTCCACAAGAAACAATGCTTGAAATTCAGTGTGTTTCTGCCATTAAGATTCAACACACAAAATACTTAAGGCAATCTCTCATTTGCTCCCTTAGATTTCATCCAATTGCTCACCACCAAGTGTTTGAGTGCATTGATAAAGTTAGCACGCCTTATGAAACACAGTAAAAAGGATAATTCTCTTATCCATGTTTTAAAAAAGAAAGTCATTCCACTTCCTCCTTTTCATTTTGGACGTGTGAAATGAAGTTTATGGTTTAGTGTGTACACAATCAAAAGTTTATAAGTTTGTTACATGTGTACATGATGAAAATGAGTTTATAAGTTTAATGTGTACATGACCAAAATGAAAGGAAACCACCACCCAGCAAAAAGTCTGAAGAAGTTACCTTTGGCCACAATAGAGTAATGAAAGGATTTACTTTTCACTGAGTGTCACATGACAACGAAAAGCAATGAGCTTCAGCTTCTCCCAACAACCATAGTTCCACTATTTTTTTTTCTTTATTAAAAAAAAAGAAAAGAAAAGAAAAGTGTGCTGCAGTGTTTAGTATGGTAATTGCTGGGGCAAAAACCAGTGTGTGGGCCTGCCACTGTGCTGCGATGCTAGCGCTTGGGACCACCTGTGTTCTGGTCACATCTAACACCAGCTTGTGTTTCAGGTGCATCATCCCCCGCTCGGCCAGCCACCCCTCTGGTGCCCTGCAGCAGTACCACTCCTCCTCCACCTCCTCCCCGACCTCCGTCTCGGCCAAAGCTGCCTCCAGGAAAGCCTGGAGTCGGAGATGTGGTATGTTCCCCTCTGCCCTTCCTTGCTCAGAGACAAATGATGGGAGGACCAAACAGAAGCTCAAACTGCCTTCCACGGGCCATCTCGACTTTGGGTGCAAGCCTCAGAGTACTTAGACAGTGACCCTTGCGGTGGCATTTTAATGGCGGTCACTGCGGTACGGGAGGATGTTTCAGTCCTCCCCAGATCTGTACCATCTTTTAAGCCAAGGCGCACAATCTTAGCCGTAGGATGCCTGGCTGATGCTTGGCTCAGCTCTGCTACAGGGGTTGGATACACATGGGGGTAAAATGTTCAGTTGTGCGAAATCCTTTGGAAATAGAGGTGTTGCCTTTCACAATATTTGTCTGATTTTTGGAAAACTCCAAAAGAGGGCAAGTATTGGTTTCTGATTCCAAAATACAGATCAATTACTTGTGGTAGACACACTACGTTGAGCGTAAGGAGAGAGTGGTGGCCAGGATGAGTTTGTTGCCATTTCTTGCACTGTGTCTTAAAGCTCAGGGTGGAAAATGTTCCTTGTGAACCAGTAAGAAATTTGTGGCAGAGGTAAATTTCTTTAGTGTCTGGACACAGGAGTCACAAAGCAGTGATACCCATAAAACTGGGCTTAGCTGGCACAACACAGGAGCTTGGGTTTCAACACCTGTAGCAGGTGTGAGCACTCTCAGGGTCACCTGCTTACTTCTCTGAGGGCATGGCCCTGCTGACCAGCCACAGAGCCCAGCATCTCTACGCCTGATGTACCTACTGAGTTGAGTGTGTCATGGTTTCTGGTACCGTGGGCTGTACTCTACAAGCTCCTGTTGGGACAGCATCATTTTCCATGTAATAATTACGTCATCTATACTCCTTTAAGAACATGAGTTGTCATATCCTGGGCTGGGCGACATTACAAATATGGGACAAAAGTACTACTACCTGTGTCTCTAACTTTTCATCTCTTTTCTTCTCCCTACAGTCCAGACCTTTTAGCCCTCCCATACATTCTTCCAGCCCTCCTCCGATAGCACCCCTAGCCCGGGCTGAAAGCACTTCTTCAATATCGTCAACCAATTCTTTGAGTGCAGCCACCACTCCCACAGTTGGTAAAAATTATCTCCTCTCTTTTAATCCGTTTGTGATTTTGACTGGCTATTTTTTATGATCTGAAGACCCGCAAAGCCCTATGTTTCTGGGCGAAATTGTGTTGCTGTGTGTTTTGCTTACTATCACCTGACTCTTTTCTTAAAAGCACCTTCTCAGAGAATGGAAGCAAAGAGCCTTCCCTAAGCACATAACCTAAGAAAAGGGCCTGAACACCTGTGTTTTGCAGGAATCTTCTTATGCTACACCATACAGAGCTATTTAAAAAAATAAAAAGATAAAGAAGAAATGGCCAGGGAAGATCCTGTGACTTAGATATTACTTCTTAAAATGCAAATCATCTCCTTTGATGGAGAATGTTGGTTTAAAATCAAGACCATGTTCCACAATAGAAATTACAACATTTAGGACTTTTATTTCCTGGAAGCTCTCATTCCTTTATCGTTGTTGATAGTCCTTAGATTGACAAATGATACACGCATTGGCATGGCAGAGACCTGAGTGAACTTTCTGACTTTTTCTAGTGTTTTTCAGTGATGTGTGGTCAATTTTCCTGGAGAAATGAGCCATTGCTGGCATTTATAGTGAATGTCTTTGTGCCTCTTCCCTTGTGCTGTGATGAAAGGGAAGAATTGAGAAGGGCTGCTCAGCTGGGTGGTTTTCCCAGGTTTAAATGCCTCATTTTACCGGGAGCAGCTTCTCTCTTCCCAAGGCTGGGCTTTCTGTTTTCCCACCCCGCATCAGTTCCTGCTGCCTCTTCCATTTTTGCATGGTGTCTCTGACCAGGGGCTTTCCCATTCCACTTTTCCCATGAGAACCCCCGTTGCCCATTGTCTTCTGTGGCAGTCTGGACTCCCCTGCAATTCTTCCATGTTATAAATCAGCTAACCCATCTTGCATTGCTTGGGAGAATCAGTAATCAAAGCTAACTCAATTCCTGCTGTGCCTATGGAACACACCGCAGTGCTGCCCATGGGAGAAAGTAGCTGCGTCACAGCCAGAAGCTCCTGAGGAGGAGAACTGCCTCTTGTCCCAGAGAAATAGGTGAAGATGGGCCTTCTGAGGCCCCCAGAGGGAATGTCCTCGAGTTCACATGTTCTATATTCTTAATCAGATCATCCCAAAAGAATCCTTCAAGTGTGGGGAAAATATAACCTGCTATCCAATCCCATGCAATTTTTTTTAAAGATTTCATTTATTTATTTGAAAAGCAGAGTTACAAAGAGGCAGAGGCAGAGAGAGAGACAGAGGTCTTCCATCCACTGGTTCACTCCCCAAATGACCACAATGGTCAGAGCTTGGCTGATATGAAGCCAGGAGCCAGGAGCTTTTTCCAGGTCTCCCTTGCGGGTGCAGGAGCCCAAGCACTTGGGCCATCTTCCACTGCTTTCCCAGGCCATAGCAGAGAGCTGGATCAGAAGTGGAACAGCCAGGACTCAAACTGGTGCCCATATGGGATGCTGGCACTGCAAGCAGCAGCTTTACCGGCTACGCCACAGCACTGCAATTTATTAATAGACAGATATCTAATGGTATCTATGTAGCCAACTCTATTTCCTCTCCACATCATCAACTGGGGACAATTTCAGGCTTCCTATCACTTGATACTCAGTAGCTAATTTCTCTGTTTTTGTTTGATTCTGTAACATCCCAATTTTATTTTTTAATCTATGTCTAATACTCCTTATTGCTACAGCCATTCCCCCAGTCCCGCTCTGTTGTTTCATTTTCTCAAGAGTGTCGTTCCACCCTCTCCATGTGTTTGCTTTGTTAGTTGGAGAAGAGAGTGAGAATGAACTGTCACTCAGAAAGCAGACCCCAAGTGACCTCAGCTGAACCGCCTAACATGTTCTTTCAATTGGCTGTGATTCATAGAGAAAATCACACACGCAGGGAAGTTGAACTGTGTCCATGTTTTGTACAATGTGCTTCTATGTTGCCTGCTGTAGAAATCGCCAATTCTGGCCAGCAACTTTGATTCTTAACACATCTAGTATGTGTTCTTTCAGGACGAACCACAGGGGGCTTAATAATAACCGAAAACAGCCACGTAAGAGCAGCCTCACATTGCTTCGTCACTGTGTCGTTCTATTATTTTTCTGTGGTTTTCATCTGCCCAGTGAATTCCTCACCCTCCTGTTCTTTATTTGCTCCTGCTGCGAGTCACCTGATGGCCACTTGCCTCTGAAGTAAATGCATTGTCCAGTGACTTTCCAGCAGCTTCTGTGTCTTGCTGTTTCTCTCTTCCTAGAGAGGATGCACTTTGTCCCACGCCAAGGGGCCTAATTATGACTGACATTGGAAGGTCAAGTTAATGCACTCAAATAAATGCCTTGAGGCAGGGAGAGAATTTCAGCAGCAAATTCCCAAAAGCTGATGGCTCAACATTTCCCTCCCACTGCCACAATGCTTTCCTGACTTCTGCTGAGACACTTAAGCCAAAATTGAGGCTAGTGGGAAGCCATCAGACAAGTTTAACTCAAGAGCTGAATTTTTAGGAGCAAGTCTAAAATCTCTGCATGACAATCACGTATAAGAAGAAAATGCCCCTTATAGAACCAAGGGGTGAAATAGGTCATGAGAGCTGCAATTATAAAGTAGTACATCCAATGCCACACCCAGAAACAGCACTTTCTGTGCATTGACACAATCAACTATTACAGAGCGCACACACAACTGTATTTTGTTGAAGTTGGCATTCTCAATTTTAAAATCACCATTTTATAAGTGATTGAAAGAAAGTAGCCGAATGAGCTAAGACACAATATTCTCTTATTACATTCATGATATGACCCATTCCAATTTCAGATTGTTAGATTGCAGAAAAGCACATATCTTAGAATGAGCAAAATACAGAAAAGTCTTCTTGCATTGGAAAAAGCTCACAGGATCTGTTTTATATGATTTTGAAAAAAATCCTATTAAGGAGATAGGGAAAATATTCTATTATAAGAAGCAAATTTTTAGACTGAAAGCAAGAATACAACAGTGAGAGTGGAATGTTTTCTCTGAGTGCAAATATCCATTTTTATTAATTGTTTCTTATTTCTGTAGCTGATAGTCGTTTTCAGATGTTTATAAAATCTTCCTTAAGAGCCCATGGCAAAAATGACCACCAAAAAATGATTTTTCTTCATTATTGATTTCACTGTTAACTAAACTTCTTCACCGATAATTATTAATTTTAAATTATACCCTTAATGTCTTATGACTGTATCATGAATGAAAAGACATCATTGGGTACCAAAGGAAGCATCACATAGATTTTGATGATTCCTTCAGTCCAGAATTTTCAGGCAAAGTGATTTATATTCTGTCATGTAACCATAGCATCCAAAATATAAACTATTGCCTTCAAACTTTGTCTGCAAGCTGGTTAGTGATTTTAAACTGAATAAGCTTTAAAAAAAAAAAAAACGGAAAACCAAAAAATGCAATTTTTGCCCATTAGTCTGCAAATAAAGAAGGGTGACTTTTGGGAATAGATATCCCAGATCTCAAGAAAAAACTCCCATTCAGTTTTAGTCATTTTATTCTCCTTATTCTACTTTGTTGGAAGCATCTGTCTTCAGTACTGTTGCTCGTATTATCGGCGTTGCATTAAGTTCTGTCTATTTGAGGAAGCCACATGTATAATAGGAACTGAGATAAATAGGTGATATCTTAGAAGCTTAAGAATTGACCTCACTGTAGGTTCCCTGCCTTACTCTTTAGGTCTAGGTGGCAAGCTGATAGAATATTTTTCAAGGGGTATTATCTTTTGTGGAATATTTGTTCTACCCTTGTCCATTTCCTTCTCTACATTGTAGGTAGAGTTCTCCATTACCGGACTTTATACGGATCCTATTCAATTTTCTTGCATAGCCGTAATATTACTCTTAAGATCTGTGGTATTGAGTAATTTTTTTGAATCACAGAGGAAAAAAACCCCAATTGTCTGCACATGTTAGCTGGTGAGAAGCGACTGGAAAGAGCTGAAACAATTGAGGTCCAGCTCATCAGTGCACAAGACTGTGACCAATTTACAAAGACATTTAACCGCAGCTGGATACCATAGCCAAAAACAGAATTATGATAATGCTGTTGAAATTTAAAAATCCTTAACTATCAAAGGCAGGTGCAAAGCAAATTGCACTTGGGTGTTGACGAGGCTGAAATAAGATAGCTCGTACAGGGTCCTTGGATTTACACTGCTGCTTTTCTGTGGTCCTCTGTAAAGGTTCTTCTTGCCCCCTGGGTGCTCCTGTGGAGCTGTCAGGACCCCATCAGGAGGTTCTTGTTGATAGACGTATGTCTGGCCACTTGAGAATTGCCTTGGGGTGAAATACACTGGGTAGTTCAATTATTAATGACAGCGTCTTTAACAACACTAGCATGGCTTCTTCCCTGGGGCTGACTTCAGCCCAGTTTCCAGATGCTGAACCTTGGCATTTGCAAAATGTAATTTCTTATCAGAGAATCATCATAAAAGAAGCACATCACTATTTTTATACCTTAAGAATAATCCCAGTGTCCTAAATTTTTGTTACCTTTTTTCCATTAAAATCATTCCTGTGTTTCAATCAGTAAAGTGTGTTGCTCAATTTCATTTGGGATTTGTATTTGTGTTTTTGTTTTCCATTCGTTTATGTTTCTTTGGCTCGTAGTGTCAGAAGATGATGTTTTTTCTGACAAACTGCCCTCGTTTGAAAGGCGCTGTGAGACGCCTGCAGGTACTGTGCTGGCTGAGTGACCTCTAGATCTCTAGACTTTAAAAATCCAAGCCATTCTCCATCTGAATGCTACTGTAAACTCATGGACATGCTCCTCACCTCATGAGTGTCCAGTGCCACTCTGATGCACCCTGTGTACTTACTGTTCATCGTGGGATTCATGCCACTGAAATTGTGCTAAGTGAACGTATTAAAAAGCAGCAGGTTGCATGACAGTTTCTCAGTAAAAAGGTCTGAAAAAGGCGAGATGCTATTGCTTTGTGTCGTTACAAAGGGAGGAATAATTTAACTGCTCAGAATGACATGTCCAGTGACTGCTTTTTTAATTTTAAAAAAATAGAGCATAATATCTTGTTCTTTGGTACATAGGTAGAGGGTGTTTTGTGTCTGGATGCTCAAGGTGATTCCAGGGGAGGGGATGGAAGATGTGACATCTTCCATGAACCTTAAATTGATGTGCAATGCTGTTGTCATTTAAAACCTAAGCTAATGTTTTGTGTAACCCATAACTCCGAATTTATCTTTTTGGAAGCATAGAAGGGGGTGACAATGAAGATGAAATGGATACAGCCATTGCTGAATGACACTTTGCCCAAATTAGTGCAGTTAAAATATGCTGACGCCCCTGCATGGCCAGGAAGACTTCCGCTCCATGCACACAAGCACCAAGTATCAAGCCACCAAAAACCGTGCCATCCCTGTAGGCCTCCATAGCTTTGCTTTTGCTTTCTGTTTCCTCAACTAAAAAAAAAAAAAAAAATAGATTGCCAGCATCCCCTTTTCCCTCCCGCACGCTAATGGCATGCAGTGCCGCCACCCTTCCCCTTAGTGAGATTAATGACCTGCTCTGTAACTCATATTTGTCCTTCTCTCTCCCTCTCCTTAACCTTTCCCATCCCGCTTCAACTCCTGGCCATACAGAGAATGAACAGCCTTCCCTCGTTTGGTTTGACAGAGGAAAGTTTTATTTGACTTTTGAAGGTAAGTAGTACATAGCATACCAGATTCTAATTTATACTCCCTTCCTCCTTCTTTCTCCATCTGCATTTCAAATTCCCAGTTTGCCTCAAAAGTTCTGGCCTTACTTTCTATATAAAAATGCTATGGCTACTTAGAAAATACCAAACACTAAAGAAAAGATCATTTGAATTGGGTGTGGATGTGATCTTCAATTTTTCATACTGAAAAAATAAAGCTGATTTGCAGTTAATATTGCTTAATTAATTATGGTCAATTGAAAAACAAAAAGCAAAACACACCTTTCTTGACCAAGGAACTTAACTCTGTCAACCAGGGCTCTTTCCTAACTCTTGCAAATGCAATGCAACAAATACAAGGACATTTTTGGTTAGTACGGACACTTAACTTTGTTTTTAATGATTAATGTTGCAGATACAACATCCGTTATTGTGAACTGTGAATGTGTATATATTTGTATGTGTAATCTTAAGACAAGGAAAGCTGCGTAAGAAATCTGAAAAGTGGGGAAAAGAAAAAGGAGTATTTTAGTAAGTTCTATCTGCATTTCCCTAAACTGCAATTGAAATGGCTGCCATAAGACAGACAACTTTCACTGGACTTGCCATTTTAGAAGATTAAGGAAAATATACAACATGCAATGTCAAATATCTAATTGCAATGTCTGATAATTTGTCATGTTTTGCATTAAGGGTTAGCATTCTTCTGCTTTATATTTAAATCTTCTTGAGATGTGATACAATGGCCCATATACACTAATGTTGGGGGAAAAAATTAGGAAATTTAACATAATTAATTGGCCACCTTACACTTGCAATTTATCATAATCCCTGACCTTCTAGGATTTAAAATAGCTATGTTATCCTGAGGTCAAAATTAGTAAAAGAAATATTCTACCCTGGAAATGAATCTCAATATTGAACTTGTCCTTGTGCTTCATGACAACAAAGAGAATTTTTCTAACTTGGGTATGTGTTTTAATGCTAATTTTTTAACAAGATGTATTTATTTGAAAGGCAGAGTTTCAGATAGAGAGAGAAAGAGACAGAGAGATATTCCATCTGCTGGTTCTTTCCCCAAATGGCCCCAATGCCCAGAGCTGGGCTGATCCAAAGCCAGGAACCAGGAGCTTCTTTTAGGTCACCCATGTGTGAGCATGGGCCCAAGTACTTGGACTATATCTTCTACTGCTTTCCAGGGCACATTAGCAGGGGGCTGGATCAGAAGTGGAGCAGCCGGGACTCGAACCAGTGACCATATGGGATGCCAGCACTGCAGATGGCAGCTTTACCTGCTACACCACAGCTCAATGCAAATTTAAAAATCAGAAATCCTGATACATAAAATAGTTTGTGTGGTTGTGACTTTTTTCTCTCAACAGAGAATTTTAGTTGCAAGATAGTCTAGAGATAGAAATTCTTAGTTCAGAGTAGCTTGGATAGCAGCAGGAAAGATAAGATTTCAAACTTTCCCAATATCCTGATGTCTTGTCCTAGCTAGGGTAGAGGATAGCCCATGTTCTGGGAAGGATTTTATACATTTATTCCCATGTAATGTCAAAGCCTTCATTGCCTCAGATCATCAGTTTTGCAATAACCAAGGTGCAAAGCCCAGGTAACTTTGATCACTAAGCTTTGTCTTTAAATAACGAGATGAAATTAAAAAGTAGACAGGTGTGTTAATACCGATGGCCACATCTCAGGAGAAGCAGCTGCAACTGAGCAGGTGGATAATCCTGGAATACAGACAATACTGCTATCCACAAGGCTCCTGCTCAGGTTTAGTCTGGCCAGAGCAAGAGTGTCCTTTATCCTGTTTGGACCCTTAACTAATTGTCTGAGGCTCCCAAAAGATCCACGCTGCCAATTTTTATCTTGCTGCTGTTTGTTTTGGTTCTAGAGGAAGTATTGACTCTCTTGCTTCTGTTTTCATGTAGGTTTCTTTGTATGGTGAGAGGTAGACCTTTTGACTAAACACCAATCTAAAGACAGTTTTGGTTGTTGTTTTGTTTGTTTTAAAAATATATACTATCAGTGAAATGTAAGCACTTAATCAATGTGTGGAATAACATATTTATGAAAATATATGTAATATTTTAAATATATTTCTGGGTCTCCAAAGTTGGGAACAGTACCACACTAATTAGTGAGATCCAAATCCCGTAAGCATCTCAGTTTGTACCAGGAGTTTGCATAAAAAGTAATTCGGCTCTCTAATATTGTGTTATCTTCATCTTGAACTTCGCTCAGTCAACTTTGGGAAGTATACAGGAGGCTTCCTGAGAGGTTGTGTGAACAGCTGTATTATGAATGGGTGTGTACAGGTGAAAGTATAGTAAAATGTACTTCAAGGGAAGCCCCTGGGAGAAACCAAAAGCAACACCTTACCATGTAAGCAAGAATGGCTATGTGTGAAGTATGGGGAGGTTGGCTTTCCTCTTTTAGGTACATTTGTATCAGTATTATCATTTATAAATTTAAGATTCATTTACTTCAAAGGCAGAGTTATATACAGAGTGGGGACTATACACACACACACACACACACACACACAATCTCCCATCCACTGGTTTACTTCCCAAATGGCCTCAGTGGCCAGGATTGGGCCAGGCTGAAGTCAACAACTCCATCCAGGCCTCCCAGTGGGTAGCAGGGCCCATGCACTTGGTCCATCTTCTGTGGAAGTGTTTCTGAATATCCTGTCCCTGTAACACTCATCTCTGGACGGCTCTGTGTCCTGTTCACAGCTCTTTCCATCATTGCTTATCCTTTACAACAGCTTTCTTACAGTTTCAGTCTCTCTGCTGAACTCAGCCACCTGTTTCCTTTATGGAATCCCAGCTTTCCCCAGGGACCATCACTTCCCAGTAGCACGTTCCACAGAATGTTCTTCAGTCTTCCATGGGCCGTGCACCCTGTAACTGAGAAGCAGAGTTCAGGTTCTGCAGCTTGCTATCCACTTCCAAAACCTCCCTGACTGTAGAGTGAAGCCATTGACAAATCCACCCTCTGCTACTCCTTACTGCTGTTAACAACAACCTCAGAGCACTGGTCTGCATTTCCCTACAGTCCCGGAGACGCTGCAGTGTCTTTGTCATCCTTTGCTCTGCTTCACTTCCTGGCATGCCCTGTGACACAGATTCTGTGTGCATGATCTATCCACACACTGGTTTCAGGGCCTCTTGCATTCAGTTTCAACATTCTCTCCATCCATTGCAGTAACTCCCACATCCAGCCACACTCTGGAAATGGTTCTCGCTGGCAAGTGTTATTTTGGCCATTCCATAACTAATAATTCGTCACCCTTCTTGTATCCTAGCTACTATGTTAAGCAATGGTTCATTCAACAAGTGCATTTAATTTTATTTTGCTTATTTATTTATTTATTTATATGAGAGACAGAGAGAGGCATGAAGAACAGAGCTCTTATTCACTGGGCCCACTCCCCAAATGTCCACAGCATCCACAACAGGGACAGGGCCAAAATCCGAAGCAAGAAACTCAGTCCAGATCTCCCACATGGATAACAGGAGCTCAGTCATTTGAGCCATCACTACTGCCGCCCAGTATCTTTTTTATTAGCAGGATGCTGGAGTCGGGAGCCAGAGAGGGACTCCAGTGTGGGATGCAGGTATCTTAGCTGCTAGGTCAAATACCCACCCCTCAATGATTATTTATTTATTGAGTGCCTATCATATGATAGCACTGTTTTTACCACTTCTTAGTAATAAACAAAACGGAAAAAATTCTCTGTCATCACAGAGCTTACATTCTAATGTGGAGGGTTAAAAGTAAGATAGAAACTGGCACTGTGGCATCACAAGTAAAGCCACCAAGTGGGAAGCCAGCATCCCATATGGGCAGTGGTTGGAGTCCTAGCCGCTCCACTTCTGATCCAGCTCCCTGATAATGTGCCTGGGAAAGCAGCAGAAAATGGCCCAAATGCTCAGGCCCCTACACCCATGTGGGAGACCCAGAAGAAGCTCCTGGTTCCTCGCTTCGGTCTGACCCAGCCCTGGCTGTTGTAACCATTTGAGGAGTGAACCAGTAAATGGAAGATCTCTCTCTCTCTCCCTCTCTCTCTCTCTTTCTCTCTCAATTCTTCCTTTCAAATAAATAAAAATAAATTTTAATTTAAAAAATATGATAAGTAAAATATATAGCATGGAGGTAATAAGGTTTACAGGAAAATTTAAAAGAAGGAGAATAGAGCATATTTGGGGTTGCAACTTTAAATAGGGGGCCATAAGGAAATTAAAGTGATGGATAATAGCTAACATGGAGCACTCACTATGTGCAAGGTACATTCCATCTATTGACTCATCTCATCTGCCCAGCCCACGAAGGAAGAAATTAGATTCGGGTCCTGTAAAGCCCTTTCACAGGGTCACACAGCCAGGAGGAAGCAGAGTGCAGACTTAGGCTCAGATCACCTGGAGACCACTCTGCGCCCCACCTCAACCTGCTGTACACACATGGTCTCACCCCAGTGTTGCAACAGCAAGGGTTGTCCCTGGTCCCCTAACCTTCCAGCTTTCCAGTTCTCTGGCACCAACACTTCATTTAAAAAATTTAAAAAAAAAGACTTACTATCTACCTGAAAGGCAGAGTTACAGAGAGGCAGAGGCAGAAAGAGAAAGTCTTCCATCTGCTGGTTCACTCTCCAAATGGTCAAGATGGCTGGAGCTGGGTCAATACGAAGCCAGGAGCCAGGAGCTTCTTCCCGGCCTCCCTTGCAGGTGCAGGGGCCCAAGGACTTGGGCCATCTTCTACTGCATTCCCAGGCCATAGCAGAGAGCTGGATCAGAAGTGGAGCAGCTGGGATTTGAAGAGGCACCATATGGGACGCCAGCACTGCAGGTGGTGGCTCTGCCTGCTCTGTAAGAGCGCCGGCCCCAACACCTCATTGTGTACTCACTGACACCTCCGCTCTCCTTGTCCACCCCATTCTCATGCAGCTCACGAGTGCAGGCCTACATTCAAGTGATTTTCTCTGTCTAGCTTAGATCCCAGAGAGGAAAAGCATGCTTCTAGAAGGACTTTAAACATCCACACAGTAGGAGCTGCATTTTTTTTCTCTTTAGAATTATGTCGTCTCTGTGGAAAAAAAAAATTCATGGACATTTTAAATGTCTGACCACCTAATCAAGCAGGTTATTAAATACTCCTACTGAGTAATTGGTAGTCACAATCAAAGTCATAGAGCACTTGACTTTTTTTTCTTTTTTTTTTAACCTTGATGTAGTAAGGAAACTCTGTAAGAGATAAACAGATTAAGTTTTTCATAGGTGCCCACAGAATACTAATTTGCTCACTTGAGAGTCAGGAAAGGAAAGAAAATAGCGAGATGTGAGCAGTTTGCTGGATGAAACTGCTTCGCTAATTCACATGATTCTTCAAGTGGAAAGCATTGGCTAATTGTGCCCACCCCCCTGCAGGCCCCCACTACCACAGGGAAGTTGTTGAGTGCCCACTCTGTTCAAACCACAGCATGAAATACACCTAGATCAGGAAAACCTGAAAAGCAGTGGTACAAGACTGTCTTCAATAAAAATATTAAAATCATGTTCCCCAGCTATGCTGAGAGTGATGCTGAAGGTATTATAACTATGAAATGTAACAATCCTATTAAAATAACTGAAGGTCACGGAGAGTTTTTTAAATAGCCTATACCTGTTAAGAAGCGTGAAGTGGAACTGAACCTGCAAAGCATTCTACCAGGTACACCTGTTGCAGTTTCCAGTATTCACTCTGCCTCTTCATAATGAATCAGTTGTCTCATTCTCCACATCTCTGGGACCGAGTGGCATGCTGTTACTGCGCTTGAGACCTCGCTTTGAAAATATTGCCCTGTGTTATCATGGTCAGTGAACTACTGTCATGTTGATGATAGAATAGGGAGTCAGCATGGTGCCCCCGTTTCTGTCCTGATCCAGATCTCCAGTCCAGACTGGGTGAGTGGACTGGTAGAGGGGACACAAATATACAGAATCAGGTCAGGGTTCCATCTCATTAAATATTACTGGAAAAGTTCTAAGTAGATGGTAACTTCTATATAAGCAAACCACACGCACAGGGTACCTGGTTAGTGAAAATAGCATATTTGAGGTGCTGCTGTTTGGAGCAGCAATGCTAATACAGTGTGTCACTGATTAATCCTTACTCCATAGTCACAAGTTTATGTAATCCACACAACACAAGATGTATAAAATCTACCTTTTATAGATGAGTAAACAGAGGTTCTGAGAATTTGGATCTTTCTTTCCCAAGATAATACAGCAGATAAGATTGTTATTAAGTTGTAAAATTGATTATCCTAACCTCTATAATATTCAAGTCTTGGTTGTGCCTTGTAATGACTATGTGATACTGAACATTTAATGTCCCTGAGTCTCTGTTTTATCATCTTTGGCTCCCCGCTAATGTGCCTGGAAAAGCAGCAGATAGTTTGGGCCTGTCCCAGCCCCAGCTGTTGTAGCGTTTGAAGATTGAACCAACAGATGGGGATCCAACCAGCATATGGAAGATTTCTCTCTCTCTCTCTCTCTCTCTCTCTCATTCTGCCTTTCAAATAAATAAATAAATAAATAAATAATGAGATAAAATGCAAAGTGTGCATAATAAGGAAAATCAAATAGGATAAACAGTTTTCAAGTTTTCTTTATAAGTTATATTTTCATTTCCTTGAAAAGTAGAGTAACAGAGAGAGTGAGAGCAAGAGATAGAGAGTGAGAGCTGCTGGTTCATTCTCCAAATGCCCACAAAAGCCAGGGCTGGATCAGGCTGAAGCCAGGAGCCAGGAACTCCATTCAGTGGTAGGAACTCAAGTATGGGAGCCATCACCCACTGCTTTGCAGGTGCATTAGCAGGGAGCTGGATCAGAAGCTTAGTAGCTAAGACACACCAGCACTGTGATATGGGATGTGGGCATCCTAAGTGGCAGCTTAAATCACTGCACCATGATGCTCACCCCTGTTCTCTGTTTATTAATGCACTAGACCATATATTTTTATTTTTTATTTATTTTTTTGACAGGCAGAGTGGACAGTGAGAGAGAGAGACAGAGAGAAAGGTCTTCCTTTTTGCCATTGGTTCACCCTCCAATGGCCACCACGGCTGGCGCACTGCACTGATCCGAAGCCTGGAGCCAGGTGCTTCTCCTGGTCTCCCATGGGGTGCAGGGCCCAAGCACTTGGGCCATCCTCCACTGCACTCCCGGGCCACAGCAGAGAGCTGGCCTGGAAGAGGAGCAACCGGGACAAAATCCGGCACCCCAACTGGGACTAGAACCCAGTGTGCTGGCACCGCAGGCGGAGGATTAGCCTATTGAGCCGCGGCGCCAGCCTGCACTAGACAATATAAAAAGCCTAGTGATTCATACTTTGAGGTTGCACTCAAACTGAATTCAGAGGTGTAAGGAAAAGGACCAAGCAAGTGCTGTACCCATGTGTTTGTTTCTATTCCTTGAATTTCTTGGTCTTTAATGTGACTTCTTGGGTCCCCAGTGGTGACTGTGCACAGAAGCTTCCTCACGCATCTCCACCAGACTCTCAGATGATGTATATTTTTCTTCTCACAGCCATAGCCATTTAAAACACAGATATTTCTGAATGTGTCTCTGTAAATTTCAAATATATAAACTTCAGAGAGCCTTTGCTTTGCTCGAGATCGAAGTCTTTCACTTCCCAGACAAAAATGTTGGAGGTAAAATGAAGTGGCTTCTGCCTTCTAGGAATTTATAAGAGATGGGAGAGTATGGCATTTCCTATAAAGGGCATACTGTAGCAAATACCATAGTAAAATTGTGATAACATTCTAGAGAAGTTTGAAAGACAGATTTTATTTTAAATTTTATTTCATTTATTTGAAAGACAGTGAGAGGGGGAGAGAGACAGAGAAAGATCTTCCATCCCTTGGTTCGCTACCCATATGGCCACAACAGCTGGGTTTGGGCTGGTCTGAAGCCAGGAACTAGGAATTCCATCCAGGTCTCCCATGTGGGTGGCAGGGCCCCAAGCACTTGGACCGTCTTTTGTTGCTTTCCCAGCCACATCAGCAGCGAGCTGGATTGGGTGCGAGCAGCCTGTACTCAGACCAGTGATCATATGTGATGCCAGTGTCACAGATGGTGGCTTAACCCACTATGCCACACCACAAGCTCTGAAAGACAGCTTTTTAACAGGAAAGAATCTGGAATAACTTCTTGGAGGACAAAGCACTTGAGCTGGCTTACATCAAAGACCAGGAAGACTCCAGAAAGCTGAGTGGTCTAGTTTGAGAGAACAGCGTGAGCACAGGCATTAGGGCAAATCAATAGAGTCATAGCTGGGTAGCCCTGGGGGATGATGAATGCTGAGCCAGGTGAGGAAGGTTTTCAGAGACAAGCTCGAAAGGTAAGTAGAGATCACACTCTAAAGTGGTCTAAATACTGGGAGGATGAATTGGAACTGCAATCCCTATGCAAGGTGCAATTCTGAAGATGATTTAAGAAAGAGAGTGATTGATCAACTTTGATTTTTAGGATTCGAGGCAAGGATAAAATATGAGGATTTACTGAAGCAGCCCATGAGAAGTTAGTAGTAAGGGGCTGGCTTAGTACTGCCATCATGGAGAGAACTGGGTGCCAACCAACTGGATGCAAAAGGAGTCAAAGCTGTTGTTAATGAGGAGAAAGGGCTCTTCAAGAATAGCACCTTTGATCAAGAACAATGAGCTTGGGGCCACCGCCTGCAGTGCCAGCACCCCGTATGATCACCAGTTCAAGTCCTGGCTGCTCCACTTCTGATCCAGCTCTCTGCTATGGACTGGGAAAGCAGTAAAAGATGGCCCAAGTGCTTGGGCTCCTGCACCCGCAAGAAAGACCCAGAAAAAGCTCCTGGCTCCTGGCTTCGGATTGGCGCAGCTCCAGCCATTGCGGCCATCTGGGGAGGGAACCAATGGATGGAAAACGTCTCTCTTTGTCTCTGTCCCTGCTTCTCTGTAACTCTGCGTTTCACATAAATAAATTAATTAATTAAAAAAAAGAACAGTGAGCTGCATTAGAAACCTCTCAGGTTTGTGTTTCTTGCACAGCATCCATGTAGTATGAGTCCAAGAGAAAAGGGACTGTGAGAATTTGAGAGCCATTGGCCTGGAGTTAAGGGCTGAATTCATGCACTTGAGGGTTAATGGTGGGCATGTCTGTATTAAAAAAAAAAAAAAAAAAAACTTATTTGAGGAGCAGAGCAGAGGGAGAGAAAGAGCTCCCATGTGCTGGTTCACTCCCCAAAACCCCACATTGACTAGTGAAGGGGCTGAAGCCAGGGGTGAGAAACCTAATCTTGGTCTCCTATGTGGGTGACAGGAAACCACCACTATTTGAACCATCACTTGCTACCTCTCAGAGTGCACATTAGCAAGAAGCTGGATTAGAGAGTTGAGTCAGGACTTACAGTCAGGCACTCTGAAATGCGATACAGGAATGCCAACAGGGGCTTAACCACTAGCCTGAACACCATGTGTTTTTATTTAAGAGCTGCATTGGAAAAGGAGCACATTGCAACTTATAACTTGCTCCATTGTATTTTTCTGAAAATAGCTTTAGACATAATTAATTTTATATATGGGATACTCAGGGGTTGTGTTTATTGCTCTGTCTTGCTCATGCCTGAGGGATGCCTCAGTGGCCAACCCAGTGACACTCTGAGAAAAGGCTACTTTAAAAAATTTGTGGAAGGGGCTGGCATTGTGCTGTAGTGGGTTAAGCCTCTGCCTGCGATGCTGGCATCCTGTATGGGTGCAGATTCAAGTCCCAGCTGCTCTGCTTCCAATCCAGCTCCCTGCTAATGTGTCTGGAAAGGCAGCAGAGGATGGCGCAAGTGCTTGGGCCCTGCCACTACGTGGGAGACCTGGATGAAGCTCTTGGCTCCTGGTTTCAGCTTGGCTCAGACCTGGCTGTTGCAGCCATCTGGAGAGGAGAGTGATCCAGTGCATGGAAGATTCTCTCTCTCTCTCTCTCTGTAACTCTTTCAAATAAGTAAATAAATCTTTTTTAGAAAAAGTTTGTGGAAAATTGAATTAAAAGTCTATTTTGATGCAAAAAAAGAAATTGAGATGCCTTTATGCTAGTGTGACAACCTTAGAGCCAGATAGGAAAACTGTAAACATCATACCTTAAAAAAAAAAAAAAAAAAAAAAAAGCAGCTTCTCAATGGCTACTATTGCAAATACAAGTTGATGTAGAAATATCTGCTTCTTTTCCCTGATTGCTAACAAGAAGCCTTTTGACCTTACTTGGCCATATGTCCTTTCTCCTCTCTGGATCGTATGGCCACCTCATCTGTTTGATAACTTTCTTTTCCTTCCTCCTGACACACTGACATGAATGTTCAAAACTGAACATCCTATGAATTGGAAGAATTTGTTGTACATATGAAAGCTGAAATGACGTGTATAAAATTTAAAATAATTGAATAATATATTTTATATTACTTTGCTTATGGCCACAAAGAAAATTATTTTTATAGGATACTTCCTTTTCTTTTTCCATGTTGTAGGAGCTCTTGAGATAAATGCTAAAGTCCTCTGCTTACCTTTGCATTAATCTTTCACACATGTAAAGCATGTTCAAAAGAAACAACTGGTTGTATTATGATAGCACAGAATTGACTTAAAATACTCCTCAGAGCAGCTTCAATATGCTTATGCCCAGACATGCCCTATTAGTAGGAGTCAGGATTGTGTTTGTGTTTATATGGATTCGAATGTGTATAAAACTGACTGTTAGGGTCGAAGGAAGGTGGTAAGATTGTCCATATTTACTAACTGCAAGAAGTAGATATCTGATATAGAAAACGATGACAAATTTGTAGAATAAGACGCTGATAATATTGTCACCAAGACAGACAATATGGCTGTACTCATTCAATCAACAAGCATTTATTGAGTGTCTGCTATGAAAGGTGCTAGAGGTTGTGGCAGTGAACAAAAAAGATATGTCCCTCTATGCCCTCATAGGACAATAGAAGCTAGACGTTAAACAAGTAGTTACACTAATATGCAAAGAATATTATAATTAAGTAGATATTATAATTAAGTACTTTGGAAGCATCCCACAGGGAGTCCTATGCTGGCCTGGAAGTTAAAGTGATAGGTGTACCATTTAAGTCTGCATTGAGTCTGAGTGGCAGCAATTTAAAATGTGGCTATTACTGCATTAATATAAAGGTTTATGCAATGTGTAAAGGTTAGAATAATGTATACTGGGTATTGCACTGGATGTTGTAGCAGAATTTGTGAACAGAGCCAGGACACCAAGGCCAGAAAGTAGATTATTATTATTATTATTATTATTAATGCCACTGAAAGGTCCAGTTGGATTTTTATCCTAAAACTTGAGCCCCAAACAAGAGTGGTATTTCCTTAAATATGTTTTAGCTTCTTTGTCTCCCTTAAACAGCTACATGTATACATTTGATTGGATATTCTTTTTTTAAATTTTTATGTAAAGTATACAAGTTTCGTGTATTTGCTATATACAGACTTAGGAACATAGTGATACTTCCTACCCTACCCTCCCTCCTGTTCATGCTCCAACCCTTCTTCCTCCTCCCTCTCCTATTCCCACTCTTAATTTTTACAAAGATCTATTTTCAGTTTGTTTTATACTCATAAAGTTAACCCTACACTAAGTAAAGAGTTCAACAAATAGTATTAAGGAAAAAAAACTGTTCCTCAACAGTAGGAACTGATACAATACTGCACATGCATAATAGTTACTGATGATGTTTTATTCACATACACGTTCTGAGCTGTATGCTGTATGGCAAGGGTTAACACCATCGCTCTGTTTAGCAAACAGAAGCTGAGATGGTGACATATAAGCAGATAATAACTACAGTTGAAGCATTCGTAGGCAAGCAGATAAGACCACATTTCATTCCTAGGGGAAATTATTTTCTCTTTCTGACCTTGGGGAGACCTCTACCACAATATTACAAACAGAATCTCTTATTAATATGTATCGATGTACTGTTAGTATACATACATACACAAACACTTGCACCTGTACACACACAAATATACAGTAAGTAGAGAAAAATGCATGAACTGCGTATCATATAAATCTAATATCATACAAATAGAGGTTGGGGGAGAGAAGCGTGTATGTGCCCATGCACACACACGGACTCTGGAATAACCTGCCAAGTCTGAGCTATAGCCTCAGCACAACGTGTGACTTTAGGCAAGCTACGTAGCCCAGGTCTTTAGTTTCCTGCTCTAAAAACTCATGTAACAATGGCATCTATTTCACTGAGTTGTGGCCAAGATTAAAAACCAGGCCTGAGCACAGGGAATGCAAAGCACTCAATAAATAGTAGCTACTGCAACTGTTACCTGACGCCACACAAACCTTGGGTGTGATATAGACGAGTTTCCTTTAGTTATTTCCTGCTTTGGAGAGGTTTGAATTGTAGCATTGTAGATTTCTTCCACATACAGCATCTGAAAACTTGATCTGCTATAAGTTGCTGTGTGGTCCCCCTCCTTGATAGCAGACAATGAGCAATCTGCTGCTATGGGACAAGAGAGTGAAAACACACATAAAGCCACCTGGCTGCTCTCCACCCCTAGCCTTCAGTGGAATCTAGCTGACTCATGGAGGCTAATGATCTGCCTCCTCATTGTTCTGTGTTAATGCTGATGAGAGATGTGGGAGAAAACAGATGACTGTCTCTTTTAGTATATGATTTGTAAATCATGGCATTTGAGCAGATTTTCCAAGTAGTGGCAAACTTCTCAGAAAAGAATGGAGAAGCTGAAAATCCTCTGGGAAAACTGTTCCACCTAAAAAAAATGATTTTTTATTTATTTGAAGGCAGAATTAGAGAGAGGCAGGGGCAGAGAGAGAGAGAGAAAGATCTTCTATCTGCTGGTTTGCTCCCCAGATGGCCACAACAGCCAGAGCTGTGCCAATCTGAAGCTAGGAGCCAGGAGCTTCTTCCAGGTCTTTCATGTGGGTGCAGGGGCCCAAGGACTTGGGCCTCCCTCCACTGCTTTCCCAGGGCAAGTGAGAGAGCTGGATCAGAACTGGAGCAACCAGGACTCGAACCGGCGCCTATATGGGATGCCGGCACTGCAGGCGGTGGCTTTACCCGCTATGCCACAGCGCCAGCTCCTATTCTACGTTTAGAAGGTTCTGAGCCTTCCTCAGGCATTAGCTGGCTGATAGTCTCTGTAACTTTAGTTCTTATTCATATATTGTTTCTGAAGAGCTTTTCACAGATTCAGGGCCCCTGTGCCATTACAAACCATGCTTTTATGAACCTCAGATTATCCCCAGACAGGAAAGCTGATTTAAATGAATAGAAAGGTTACAAAGCACATTGAATCTGTTAAAAACTAATTAAAAATTTAAATTAGAAAATTTAAAAAATGAGTGCAGAAGGGTATCCAAAGATGATGTTAAGACTCAGGGGACGCTCCCATTTCCAAGCCCTTTTATATCTCTGAAATGATACATTTAATTGGCACCACATGTACCGCAAGTAGATTTTTAGATAGTTCCTTATAAAAGGCCTCTGCAAACTGTAAAGTACTATACAAAAGTAATAATTCTCTAAAGCAATAATTAACACTCATGAATTCTTAATACGTGTGGACATGTGCTAAGAATTTGGCGTTGATTGTTTGATTTGTTAAATCAAAGGTTGACTTGGAGTCATTAAAATGAGGCATGCAGATAAGCCAGTGCCATTGAGATCTGAGGCGATCTGTGCCCCCGGTATTGCTGCACATGCATGTGGGGATCGTTTCCGCTGGAGCGTGGGCATCAGCACAGATTCTGTGGCCTTGCCCCTGCCTCTGGCCGGCTCTGCTGCGCCGAGTCCCGGTTGCGAGGACATGGGGTCTCAGGCTTCTCTTCCTCTGGCACCCATTCGCAGAAGCGGTGTGCTGCTCACAGCTGTTTCCGAGCCGGCTCTTCAGGGGACTGACCGCACGGCTTCCCCTAAGACCCGAGTTAGAGACTTGATCTGGGCGAGGGTCGCAGGGAGCAGGGGTGACGTTAACTTCTCAAGGTTGTTTTGTTGGTGCCGCGAACATCGTTGTGGAGCGTGAATCCAGAGTGAGAAGGAGTTTCTTAATGCTGGTTTCTGCTTTCCGTGGATTTTGCCTTTTTTGGACTCTTTTTGCAACTCATTCCCCCTTGAAACTGTCAGCTCAAATAGCAGGCTCTCAGGCACTCAGGTGAGGGTGGAGAGCAGTCTTCCTGCTTCCCTATCACAGATATTAGCCCCTTCAAGGGAGCAACATTCAGGATCCGGCATCATCCATTTTTTAACTCTACAGAACCTTTAAGAAGTAAAGGAGAAATGTGGAAATGTCAATGTCAAAAAATCCTAAAATAATTCCCAGTGTCTATGTAATTAATGTGTATATATCGTAGAAAACTTGGGAAACCAGAAAAGTATAAAGAAAATGAAAAAAATACCATATCAACCATGGATGACACCTGTTGTCATTTTGGAGTATTTCACCTTTAAGGTTTGTGATGTGATTGTGACTCTCTGCATGGGTGTGTGTGTGTGCCTGTGTGTGGTGTGTGTTTAATATCATTAAGTGTATAATTATGCATACTTTAACGTGATGATGTCCCCCTTACAAAGTATTTGAAAATAGCTCAGTTTACTTTATTCAGATTATGATATTGATGTTGTATATTGCTTCAAAAAATCAAATAATATGAGAATTATAAATTAAAAAAAAAACATCGACTCAAAACCACTCTTTAGAGACTAATAGAAATAACACTATTAATGTTTTGGGAAAATTCTTGAAGAAAATCCTGCCTGTATATATCTACACACATACGTACTTATACAGAGAGAAAGAGAGGAATGTGTGTACTGCTTATCCTTTATCCTAGGAAGTCATTTGTTGGGATATGTCCCATTAGTTTAACAACTTTTTTGAGCACAAAATAATAAACTTGGTTAAGTGTAAAACAGCATTTTTTATCTCTAGCCAGGATAGCCAAGTTCAGGCCACTATCCTCAATAATAACCACAAGAACTTGAGTCTAAAACCATACCATAGTGAAGAACTGGAGACACATCAGAATCACCCTTGATCATCCTCAGATACGTTTAATATCACAGCGATTTGATTTTGTAATACATATCCTGACCTTTTTAAGCTCATCTGAATTGATGGTTTAATTTTGCAACACATCAAAAACTCTAGGATTTTTTCTGCATTCATTTTTTTGGAATTAAATTATAAATTTGAAAGCCAACTGGAAGCTTTTGACAAATACAATTTTGTCACCTGGGTATTCTTTTATGATACATAAGTCAGTTATAACTCACTTGTCCCATCTTTCACAATTCCATGCTTTACATTCCAAGGCCACGGCAATCGCTCCAGTCTGCCGTGTGTAGCTCGGTATATGACAGATAATCTGTGAACAAGTAAGCTTTCACTTGATGAGTGCATTAGAGCAATTGTCTTCTTTTTCTTTTTCTTTTTTTCTTTTTAAGCACTTTCAGGGGAAACAAGGGCCCAAATATAAGTTAACATTCAACCACAAAAGGGGCTATCATTTCAAGCAACTCAACTCAATTGACACTGTGAGATGAGCTGGTAACTTCTACTTGTGGCTCCACTCCCTCAAGAACAATCTAGAACAGTGGGGATCCCTGCTCTGTTAGCAGCTGCCAGGTTCCTTTTGACATTGAGTAAAAGATGCATCTCAATTTCAGAAGTGTGAAAATGTTTTCAAAAGTATGTTTCCTATAACCAAAGAAACATGTGACGTACACTTTATACAAACAGAATACACAATCTACTTTGTGACCTTAGTAGTAGCCATGTAAATGCATCATAGTGAATATATGCAATAAGCTAATTAATATACACACATAAATCCATATAGTAATTGTAATAGTTTCATATCATTATATTATGTGCATGTATCTTATCTTTTATTAGTGAGTATTTAGATTTCTATCTTTTATTTTGGCCAATATGTAAAATGCTACAATGAGCAACCTTGCTTATACAGTTGTCTATGTCCTAAAGAAAGATTATGGAAATTTGAATTGCTGTGTTAAAGAGCATGCACATTTCAAAAATCACTACATAGAGCCAACTGTCCCTCCAAAATGTTCATTTTAGCATTGTAATTAATGATTTTCTATGTCATCACTAACACAGTTATGTCAGTATTTTACACCTTTTCCAGTCTAATAACAAAAAATAATATTTGATTGTTTCAAGTACATTCTAATTAGCGAAAACTTTAATATATTCATAATATTCCATTCTATCACTGATCATGATATATTTCACACATTTTAATTAATGGCATTTAAATTGCTTCAGTGAACATCTGTGCACATGATCCTTTGACCTTAAGATATTTTCTTAGAATAAATCCTTCAATCATAATTAAGGGCTAGAATTACAAAACTTTCATGATACATGTTGCTGTACAGCTTTCCAGAAAAATCATACATATTTTTATTTATAATAACATCATACACAAAATGCCTATTTCATTATATTCCCACAAGAATAGAGAATTAGTCTTTCAGGTCTTTTCTAATATGAAAACATAAAAACATGATTTCTTCCTATTACATTTATTTGAAGTACATAGTGAAGCTTAATATGCTTTCATAATTTTTTTAGCCACTTATAGTGCTTCAATGAAGATTTTTAATTTTTGTGAAAATATAATGTTTTCCACTTCTACTTGAGACGGACTCCAGTGAGTTAATAATGTGTCAGCCACAAGGCAGTACCTTCAAGTAACCACCTCTTCTCTGAAAATACTTAACAGATTTTCAACAGAAGACATGCTCCACCTGCCCAACATTGTGGGGCAGAATGTACTTTTCTGGAACCTCTAATTCTCTTCCCATTCCCAACCAGTTTGCTGTTCCTTCTCTGGGAGCTCCTGAACCTGTATCATCATCTACCTTCAGGTGTATGCTAGCCTAACTCCTGCTTGGCCTGACCTAGACTCTCTCTAGCATTTTCTCTGAATCCCCTATATTCGCATCTCTTCTGCCTTGCAAGGCTAAAAGGACTACTTGCATTTGTCTTGGTTGCTACTAAATTTTGACCAAAGGATTTTGATTGCATGTTTATGGAATTGTAGATACTATTCATTCAACTTAAATTTGGAGAGAGAGAAACAGAGAGAAAAGGGGAAGGAAGGAAGAAAGGAAGGAAGGGAGGGACGGAAGAAGGGAGGAAGGGAGGAAAGAAGAGAGGGAAGGAGGGAGTGAGGGAGCACGGATTATCCTTGACAAACTAAAGCCTTACATTTTTTTCTAGAAGAGTTGATTAATCGAATAGGGACTTTAACGTCATTGGCCCTTTTACACCTGCAGATTAGGACTTCTCCTATTTTGTTTTATTATCATCCTTCCCTTTTCTTTTTAGGTGTTTATTCTTTTCCAGTCACTCCCCCAGTAGAATTTTAATGTCACAAATGTAATGCACATCTTGTTATGTACTATTTGTACATCTGTGTGCTTTGTACATTAAAAGTCAGATTTCCTTCACCTCCCTTTAAGATCCAATTCCCACTCCCTTTGGGGTGGTTCTGTCCCATTGAGGATATGTGCTGTACTTGCAGCCAGATCTCAGAGCAAAGCTTACTAACAGGTAAGAGTAAGCATTCATGATTCAGGGTAGGATTGAAGAATGGAATTGAAATTTGATCTGATTTTTCAGCTCCAGCTCCTCTGCTTACTGTAGAGCAAGTTACCTTAAGCAAGTTATTTACTCTCCTTACATTTCCATTTCTGCAATGATGAAAATACAGAACAGTATAAACCTCAGAGATGTTTGAGAGTAGAAGATATGATACATATAATGTATTCAACACAGCAGCCTCATATTTGAGGGCTTTACATAAATTAGCTCTTGGTATCATTGCTCATACTCTTCCTTGCAGTACCACGCTGTGGCTGGCTCAGTTTCAGATTCTTGATCAAATTCACATTGCTTTCTAAGTGAAAATGTCTAGCATTTGGTTGTGTGTGTCTCCACTAAGAAAAAGAAAACACGAAGTTCTTATACTAACTGAAGGAATTGATTGGAGCAAATGCACATTTGCTTTCATTTTTACCAGAATGTTGTTTCTTGGTTTTTGTGCGTTTTAACAATGGTCCCTATCTGAATATGCTTGTTTAGACTTTATGATGAAAACAAAATAGCATTTTCCTAATGGCACTAAATTGGCATTAAATTTGGATAACAGGTTAGGGACTTCAAGCAAAGATCCAGTTTGAAGAAAGGTTTCTATAAAATGACCAATGAAATGTCAACTAATTGTATGTCTGTGGACTGAGAAGAATTTGAAAGTGATACACACATGAAATATGTAATCAGTGCAGGTGGGCCAGGGACTTAAGAAGAGGAACATTGAAAAATAACTCCAGTGCTCTTGACATACCCAGAAATTCAGGGGACTGAACTCTGCTAACAACTAGCTTTCTCAAGTATACCTTCCTCATGGTCACGAGGGAGAATGCCTATCTCACTGGATAGCATGTAACAAGTGTGACTCACCCAGTGCTTCTAGGGCTCAGAACAAGGCCTGCGGGGTGTTACACGGAGAAGGATGGAGTCAAGTTACTGGCTGCAGGAGCGTGGGCAAATGATTCTCTGTGGCTCTGCTTCTTACTCTGTAATACGTGGTGATGCCTATTTGGGCACAAGGTTATAGTGATGATTCAAGGATGCACTGAGGAAGGACTTTTACTCTCTCTCTCTCTCTCTGCTTCCCTCATGTGCTAAATGCAAGTGCGGTTGAGGACAGCCTGAAACAATATACTACATTTTGTGACCATCGGGCAAATCTCCTTCACTGCCAATTTATTGAGTGTTTACTATGTGCTGGGTACTGCAATTCACATAAACTGATGAAACTCCTTATCCAAGTTTTCAATATTACTGACCGTGTACTGGACTCTGAAAGCAAGGTCAGACCATGCCACAAAGAATGTTTATTTCTAACATTAGACTCTATTCTTACGCCCTTTTTCTCAAATTAACAAAAGCATCTATGTTTTTTCATGAGCATTTTATCTTAAAAACCATTGATATACAATGCAAACACAGTGCACATTTATTGCAAAGTGAAATTGCCAGTGTTAGAAAGGAAATAGAAACCTATCAACTCAATGAAACTGATGATGCATATCTCCTTCAGTCACATCCAAAATTATTGTCAATTGAAGATTTAACAGAAATCACATCATTAATAACTACAGAAGAGAGAAAAATGTAACCTTACATCATAGCTGCTTGAAATGAAAATCAAGAAATTGGTAGGCCCTGAGAGAATTTATAAAATGCTCCATTAATTCTGCAATAATGGCCTCACTGGTGATCAGCAGTCAAAGCCAGCTCGGAAGTTCAGACAGTGTGTAGAGCTATAATACTGCTTGAGCAGAAAAATATGACTTTCCCTAAATAGCGACACCAATCATTTTTTGTTCGTTCCAAGACTCATTAATATAGTAATTTAAACCTTTTTAATGAAAAATCTTTCCACAGGTTTAGTTTATGGTGATTTAGACTCGCAATTAAACCTTTCTGTCATTGTCTATCGTGAGATTTTAGTGCCACATTTAAATACCTTAATTTTTAAGTGGCTTCTTTGGTATTGACTGTCCTCAAGTAACAAGGACATTATACTTTGAGTACGTTGAATACATGTACATTTTGGACATTGAGTTTATCCTCAGAGCATCAGTGGGAAGTGTAATTTCCATTTCATAATGCAAGAAGCTAAAACTCAAAGATTAGGGAACTTTCCCAGGACCAGAGTAGGGACTGTCAGGATTCACCTACACTTCTCTTTGCCACTGCATGATCCAGAATATACGCTAAATGATCATAGAATTGAATATAACTTACCATTTTCCTACTTTCAAATATATAATTAGTTTTTTAAGAAAAAGTTACCCTAATTCCCACCCTCTGCTGCTTTATGCAAATTCTGGAATTTCTTCTCTCTTCTTTAATACACTCTGGGACTTTGGGGCTTCCATGTGGGTTCTAGCTCCCTGTCTCATACCTTAGTGTGAGGGTCATTTGCCTCCCATGGCAACAGGCCTGGTGGAGTGGGAAGTGGTTTCTGTTGCAGATTGGAGATGGTCTTCTTTTTACTTTTATTTTTTTAGATTTATTTTATTTATTTAAAAGACAGAGTTACAGAGAGAGGTAGAGACAGAGAGAGGTCTTCTATCTGCTGGTTCACTCCCCAGATGGCTGCAGTGGCTGGAGCTGTGCTGATCCGGAGCCAAGAGCTAGGAGCTTCCTCCGGGTCTCCCATGTGGATGCAGGGGCCCAAGAACTTGCTGGGGGGTATCTTGTACTGCTTTCCCAGGCCATGGCAGAGAGCTGGATGGGAAGAGGAGCAGCTGGGACTAGAACCAGTGCCCATATGGGATGCTGGCGCTTCAGGACAGGGCTTTAACCCACTGTGCCACGGTGCTGGCCCAGGGGATGGTCTTCTAAAGAAGCAAGGTCATCCTCGCCTGCTGGCCATGCTGCAGATGGCACTTTCTGGGTGGCAGTTTCTGAGCCAAGATGAACACAAGGTAAATTTTGCAGCTCTCTGACATCTGCCACGCATAGTGCAGGGCCCCGTGTGGTTAAGGAGTGCTGATAGTGCCATAGTTTAACGAGGTTGGAGCTAGAATTACTGGCCTGCTCTGCTCAAGTACTGACAAGCACACCAAAACGGAAGCCTAAAGCCCTGATACAGTCTAGACTCTTTGCTAGAACAGCAAAGTGCAATAACTAAAAGGATAGGCCACTTGCTGTGTGAATTTGAGATGGATACTTACAGGTTCTATGTTTCCTTATCTGTAAAAAAAGATGTGAAAAATAGCACCTGCGTGGTGAGATTGCTGTGTGAAAAAGGAGACAACATCTGCAATGCACTGCACAGAGCTTGAACACAGTAAATCCATCAATAAGAGATGCTATCATTTATGGACTATTTCGTGACACCTGCTACTAATATCAATGAGGGAGGTGCTACGTTCAGATAAATTCATATTAAATGTGCAATGACAGAAAAGAAATCCTCTTGGTGAGCTGGCTCTGATATGAGAAAGAGCTGAATTTCAACCCTGCCAAGGAGAAGAGACACAGAAACTGGAGAAAAGCAAGCCAAAAAGGCAGCCCAGCCTTGCTTACCCCCGGGCTGGCTGCAGGCCCACCCTGTTCCCTCACGGCAGAGCTGCCACTGTGTGTGTGATCTGAGTTCTTGCTATTGAACCCGGATGCTAGCATTCGTTTGCAGCATTTGTAAAGCTAACCTTCCTATATTCTTATTTGATTCCTGAACCTATGGTTTTTGCTTCCTGATCGCCTCCCTCTATTTTTTTCTTCTCTCTCCTTGAAGCATTTTTTACCTAAACAAACTCTGTCCACATTTGTATTTCTGTGGACTGCTCACAAACACTTTCAGACTAGCTACACCTTTCCTCAGAGCCGCTTCTGTGCGTGCCCACTGCCTTCCAGCACCCTGCAGTTGCTATTTTGTCAAATTCCACAAGCTAATGGCGGCCACCGTCCTATTGCAGGTACCACAAACGCGCCCTTGGAGCCTCACATAATTCTGTTGCGATTTCTATGCCCTTCGAGTGGTGTAGGGAAGAGTGTGGTGCCCAGACCCAGGCAATGCAGGTTTGCATCCCATGCTGTGCTTCTGATGGCTCGCCCAGTGACCATGGCGAGGCTGCGGAAGGCTGTGAAACCTCAGTTTCCTCATCCGTAAGACGGGAATGATAATGGGATTTGCCTTAGAGAGGCAGCAGCAGAATGAAGGGTGAATACCAATAGAGAGAACTGTAGAATTGTAGTTGCTGCTACAACTGCCATTGATGAACTCAGGAAACCTAAGACTGAATTTCATCTTGGCCACTTATAGCAGAGTGACACTGGGGCGGTGACATAGATAATTATATTGACCCTCTTTATCCCTTCACAGTATAAAGAACATAAGGCTCATTGGCATTTTGTAATTGATCTTATTGAAGACCAAACATAGAGCTACATTAATAAAGACTGCCTCTACCTGAGATCATTTACGTTATTCCTAATGGTAATAATATAATTATAATATTAAAATATCCTAGCTTCATAGAATGACTATGTTTCCTGTGTGTTAGCATTAGAGTCCCCTCCCATAATGTAAGCTCTAGGAAGGGAGGAACTTGCATCAGGCATTTCTCCCCCTCAGCACCTTGTACACAATACCAAATTGTTGGAGGAAACCCCCCCTTTGAATAAATGAATACTACTTATTTAAATCATCAGTTTGCTTGTTTGAATAAAACAAAATTCACTCCACTAGCTTTTATCTCCTCTTGATACAAGAATTATACAAGCAACTTAAACAGATACACTAGCCACCTATGTAATATGTGAAAAATCAGCCCTAGGTATTCTGATTGCCGTCTGATGAGCCTTACAACAAGGCACACAAACAAAAAGCATTACAATCATCATTTTTAGTGATCTTTCTGTTACTGATCCATTTACACAACCCAAATGTGGCAAGATGGTTTGAACCCACAATGGAAAATTGATGATAGGAGTAGACGTTTGGCACAGTCCTTGAGTCAGCTTTTGGGATGCCCACATCCCATATCAGAGTGCCTGGTTCGAGTCTCACTTCCTGCTAATGTGTACCCTGGGAGGCAGCTGCCGATGGCTCAAGTTCTTGAGTCCCCCTGTTCACATGTGAAGCTGATGGAGTTCTGGGCTGCTGGTTTCAGCCTGACCCAGCTCTGGCTGCTGCAAGCATTTGGGGAGTGAACCAGCAGACTCAAAATCTCCCTTCTTGCGTCTGTCTCTCTCTTTCTGCCTTTTAAGAACTTCAAAGGCTTTTTTTTTTTTTTTTTTAATGGAAGGTATTCTAACTTCACTTCCAGGACTCCCAAGGCCCTCAAGAAATTTATACTTCCACTTCAAATTATATAAATGCTATAAATATGTGCACTTTCCTCTGAAAAGTATCCATAAATCTGTACAAGATTATCAAAAGTGACCTATGATTTTCACATCTACAAATCACTGATGAAATAAAGACAAATTTTTCTAAATATTTTATACTAAAGTCTTCCTGACCTTATTCCTCACCCTCACCAGCCTCATCAGCTTCCATGTCTCACTCTTCTGTCCTCCTCCCGCCAGACTCACACACACACAAAAAGTGCCACACTCCCTAGAGTTTCTCAGTATGCCATATGTCTGCTCAGCTGTGAGTTCTTCGTTATCCTTCAACCCCAACTCCTTTATCATCTTTTCAAGGAGTAAATGCCTTCACAGAGCTTTGCTTTTGCCATTCTTTTAAGGCATTTATCAAATTCCTCTAGTTATTTGATTGCATATTTATCTATACCCCTTAAAAAACTCAAGTTCCAACCACAGAGTGGCTATGATCTGATATCATGGTAACCATTCAGTCCTCTCACCACTCTGGCTAGTTTTAACCAGCAGTCAGGGGAGCCAATCTCCTCCAGAACCTAGTAGTCAACCAATAAATATTTAAACTAATGAGTGAGCAACTAAACTGAGTAATATCATTGCCAACTAATGGCCTCTGTTTATGTGTCTTCTTTATTTACAAGCTCTATCCTTCTAACGGCCAACAATGGATAATTAAACATGTATTCAATGAAAGTCAATGTAATCCTGGCTTTGTTTTAGGGACTGTGCATGTCCCCTAAAAGAAGCCCATGCCATAGTTTCTTCTTTTTAAGAGTTTCCAGTCCTGTGGCCGACAAAGACTTAGACACGTACACCCCAACTTCAGACTTACTCAGCCTGCAACTGTTTGTCCTCACACAGTACTGTATCACTTACGAAGGAGTCAAAACAGCATAGTCCTCAGATTCTAACCATTGAATTCATGCCTGCCCAAGTACCAAGCTTAAATCGTGTGCATACCAGCTGTGGAAGACCAAAGAATCTGTATGAATTTTTAGAACCTTGCTTCTATCAACTGTGAAATGAAGCTAATACCTCACACGCTGACCTTACAGTATACGTAAAACCCACACTGAGTGTGCAGCAAACAACGGTGATGAACACAATGTTGATAATGAGTGCTGATGATGTCTGTGCTGAGGCTGGGGCTACTGGTGGTGATGACAGCGTGAGCACATTGGACTGAACCCCCAGAGGACAAAGACCGTGTTTATCTGTGAATCTCCAGGACTTACAATAGTGTTTGATACGATAGTAGCAATTAAACAAATGTTTGTGAAGTCATGCTCAGTTATCACTTCTGGCATAGTGGAAGCAAAGAGAGGACAGAAAAGGGAGGGACTGCCTCAAACTGTAACGATCAAGGAAAGCTGTCTTGAGGAGAAAGATACACAAATGGCAGATTTTTGTTCATGATTGGAGAAGAAAATAGGAGTTACTAAAGACAAACAGAAAGCAAACATAATACTGAAGTTATGCAGCCCATGCCATGGGTGGGGAGCCGTGAATGTCCTTTGTTTGGTATAGTGGGGAAGCAATAGGCATGTAGGTTAAGTGCATGCCTTACTGTTATTAAAACTTTACTATTGAGTACTATGCTCAGATGCTAATAACAAGGATACCAGTCCTACACTTTGATCTTTTTGATTCATGCTACAGGAACTATTTCATTAGACAAACTGTATGATATAGTAGAAAAACATACTATTTATAAGGAAGACACATCTAGGTTTCAGTTTTCATTTTGCTACTGAACTAAGTATTTTACTTGGACAAGTCACTTCTTTAAGCTTCTGTTGCCCCTGATGGGAATAATCATGCCTGTCCCACAGGACTTGTGTGGAGCGTGAATGGGATAATCCATGTAAGGCACCCAGTACCTCGCCTGACGCACAGCTGGGTTCAGTGACTATGAGAGCTACTGCTATTTTGAGTAGTGTGAATTGGCGAATTTATGAGCTTGTGCTAAGTCAATGCATTCATTTTGGTTGTGTATGTTTTTGGACATGTAACCTTGAGCTTACTTGATCTGAGAGACTGGGCTTTTTGAAAAATAAATCATCCAGAAAAGGACAAAGAGTAATGTGGTACCACTTGGCTGTTTGTCTCTTCAGAACAACAACAACAACAACAACAACAACAACAAAAACACAGAAAAAAGTTTTAGGCTGGGCGATTTATTAGGTAGAATGTTCAAGTAGAAAATTGATAATTTGCTTTATTAACCATCTGCTGTACAAACTGTCATGCAAATACTGCCTTATGCTTTATGCAAAACATTTGAAAGCCCCTGTGACTTTGTTCTGCTTGGATTTTCTTTTCTGTAGTAAAATACATAATTGAACTAATTTCAAGTGTGTTTGTCTGTAAACCAGCCAAATATTTCTTTTAAATACTTGAGCTCTATGTTGAATACAGAGTTATAGCTCTTAGCATACTATTTTTTTTAGTAATAGATTTTATCCCTTAATCCTTTAATGAGCTTTCAGTTCCACATACACTAAGGTTTCTCCTATGCACATAATAAACGATAGCTTTTCATTTCCTGCAGGTTCCTCCAGGGGACCCAGCCCCCTAACCATGGGAGCCCAGGACACCCTCCCTGTTGCAGCAGCCTTCACAGAAACGGTCAATGCCTACTTCAAAGGAGCAGATCCAAGCAAGTAAGCCCACGACCTGGTCTACTGCATTCTCTGAGCTCCATCCTCTAGCGGAAGAAACCCTTATTCTACAACCCCCTAAAATCCAGTTAATAATAGTAGGTAGCACATCTAGATTGTAGGAGAACATATAATTAGGAATATTAAACAACTGGTTTTAAGGAACATATCAAAAAATACAGTACTCTAATATTCAGTTTAGTAGTAAATGACCAAAACATTTACCCAGTTTAATCAGCAATGGGAAAAGTTACTGTCTCACAAAAGTAAATGTCTAGATCGTGTCAATTATTATCTTAGTCTTCCCTGGGTGGTAGTCACACTCGTGTGCACTGGAATGAGAACACAGAAGGAAAATACCTTCTCCAACATCCATAGGAGCAAAGAGACAATTTATGTATCCTACTGAGTAAGGAAAAACTGACTCAGCAGAGGAAAAATTGCAGTCACAGCAAAGTAAAACTTCTAGGTAAAAATGTCACCACCCTCTATTTACATGAGGATTGCATCATTTACATCAATATAGACCGACAATGGATTTGCCCTGAAGGGCATATGATAAAAATTAAATTAAATATTTTACATCTTGGTAGGCAGTTCCATGGATATGCTTTAGGAGGTCTTGAATTCCCTGAAATTTTATTTTGTCACTTATCTGTATATTTTTCCACCAAGAGAGAGTATAGTATCCATCATTTTAATATGGGGTTTCAAAAATCAAAAAATAAATAAATAAAGTGCTTATACCAGTCTACTCAAAAACAAAATACCTAAATCAAATCCTTTTCAAACAGGAAACTAATGCAATTCCAGGTCTGAATTTGATTGCTAAACATAGAGCAAATCTAGGTGTGAGAAAATTGCTCTTCATTTATTTTACTTACAAGGATGAAAGTTTGGAAAATCTTAGTATCTAACATAAAAAGAATGTGAGGAAAAAAATAATTAAATGAGCATATAGAACAGTAGACTAAAAGTTTTGACAATTAAATATAATTAAAACTTATTTCTCCACATATATTTTAAGTGGAAATTTGCATGACTAATCATGAATCTTTTTTTACACTTCAGAAACACTAGGTTTTTTTTTTAATTGAAATCAACAATTGTATACTGGAAAACAAATATAATTTGTAACTCTACCACAAGGTGTCCTACTCCAGACACTGGGAACTATTCCCTCCTAAATGTCCTGTCTCTAGCTTTCATTCCTTTCTTTTATCCTCAAAGCACAAAGACTACATGCCAAGTCTACACACTAGCATAAACTAAAAGCTACCTCATACTAGCACATATGTGAACAGTTAGAGCAAGTAAACAACTTTATACTCCCTTAGACACACATATCGGATCTGTAGACTCTACTTTGAACAAAGGCATAACTCTGCCACACCATTTCTAAGGACTACTTATCACCAGCTTACCTAAGGAAATTCAGGCTGGCCTAAACCTAGAAATGCTGACAGAAAAGTAAGAAATTTAGAAATAAGAAACAGTTGAGAATGTGGAGAGAATGTGTTCACCTGAGTGAAAACCCCTGGAACTCACACAGGAATGAATTCCTTTTTGCTTGCTTCCTAACTGGCTAGTATTCATTAACTCACTAATTTATTCAGGGAGACCTGGTTGGTCTCCCTGCTCCCATATCTGTCCTCCCTAAAGTCTGTTCTCAGTGTATCATATCGTTCTTCAGCTCAGAATCCTCCGACCTTGCCAAAGTAAAAACAAGATGCTGTCTAACAGTCTACAAGGCCCTACCTGTCCCACCCATCAGGACAAACCCCCATGCATCCCAGTTGCCACCTGTCTAATCCATCATTTCTCTCCTGATCTTGCCTCCATACCTCACCTTCTGATTCATTGCACTCCAGCCATCCTGGCCTTTTGGCTGCTTCTTGTTCATCACTTCAACCTCATCCGCACACCAGGGTCTTTTCATGTGTTGCTGTCTCAAAAGCTTTTCCCAGAAATCTAAGCGATGTCTTTTCTTCATGATCATTCCACAAATGTATCAGAGAGACCTTCCCTGACCAAGCCATGTAAAACAACACCACTCCTCTCCACCCTCTCAACATTTCCTCCCTCCTTACCGCATTGTCATCCTCCTCAGGCCCTCTCTCTGACATCTTAACTTTTCTCTGTAGTCCAATATCTGTCTCTTCCCCCACTAGAATGCAAGATCCACAAAATCTGGTTTTGACTGCTTCATTCATTGGCGTATGCTCAGCACCAGAAACAGGACCTGGTGTGGAGTGCTCGAGGAATGGCTTTCTGCAAGAGCAGAGCTGAGCTGCTCACCTAACACTTACACAATGGCTACTGTGTGCCTGCCATGGTGGTAGACAGGAGATAGACTGGGGATGAATATAGCTGAGATGGAAAATAAGACTTGCATATGGATAGAATACAAAGTTCACTATAGAAGAGCCATAGACATGGTGCAATGAGAACCAAACAGCCCTGGTTAATCTTAAGAAGTGGCATAGGGACACACCAGTGTGGGCTTGTCACAGTAAGAGTCGGGCTTTTCACACCAGTTCAGTTTCTCTGGCACACTAGGACAGGTGTGTGAGGACGTCTTCTCTGTGAGCCACATGTCCATGACCGTGACAACCCAATGATGTGGTGCTTTGGCCAAATCTAAATTAGTACTTTTCCTCTACTCTTCCAAGTTAACCAAGCCTTTGACTTGTGAATAAACATAGAGTCTGCTTTTCAATTATATTTCTGTAAATAACTACAGCCTATCCTCTGTGCTGGTAGATGGGATATCCAGTGTATTCCATTAAATTTTTGAGACCTGAAATTTATGAACAGATCATGCAGTGACTTTCTTTGATCTTTAACTTGATCTCCAGGCTGTAAACCACTTTAATTACTGTTCCTTTGTTACTCGCTTTCAAGGAAACAGCTCAAGTTCTGTCACTGAAAAAAAAAAAATGAACCAAATAGAGAATTGATGCAGAAAGGGCATTTAGATTTGCTTTTCCTGTGGTTCTCTCTCATCCTGCATTACAGCCATTTGTTTTCCAACCACATATTGGAAACAGAAATCTACTACCATAATTATCATGTACTATGATGTATCATCCATTCAAATATCATGACCCGATTTCCCTGCATATTGAAAACACCTGTAACAGGTATTCTGCTACCCGAGTCTTTCTTGGTAGGGCTCAGAGGCAGAGACAATACCTTAGCTTTTCCTATAGGTTGAGGAAATACATTTTCTGTTGTCAGGCCCTGTTTGGACAATCTTGATGCTAAAGAAATAAAGGTCAGCCGTTAATTCTCTAATCTCTCAGAAAACCTTAGGTTCCTCAACTCTATCTTTCCTTCCTTTATCATCATATTTTAATTATTTATTCAGAATCTGTCTCCCTGCATAAACTGGAAGTTGTTTACTTGTCAATGCCCAGTCTAATGCATTACACAATTCATGATATATTGTAGAGACCCCCTACATATGATTGTCGAACATGTTAATTTATTTTAAGAATACTTTATTGAACTCCTACTCTGTTCTGAATTCTGTATTATACACCTTTGCCTTCCCACAACTTATGACATGGTACTCACCTTCACAATAATAGGTAAGATGTGCAAGACACAGCAACCTAGTTTTTTTTTTTTTTAAATGAACTGAATGTGTGTCTAAGGGAAGCTACTGCTACACAGCAGTGCAAACATATGGGGAGAGCATCAGAATGGACATTCACCTGCTGCCCTCCTCTACCCTCTACATACAAGGCCACAGCAGTGTTTCACATAAGCTATTTTGAATGTGTACAAGGGACCACCTCTCCTGAGCCAGGTGTACCTCTTCAACCAGAGTTACACAGTACACAGATGACTGTGGGGCAACACAGAATCCACTCTGCTCAAATAGAAGCAAGGGACATTTATTAGCCTCAATTTTCCTAGGAAGTATTTTCTGAACTTAGAGTCGACCACATCAGTCATCCAGGTGGATGGACAAGTTGTAAAAGTGCTCACTCCTTTTCAATACAGTTGACCCTCAGTATCATGGAGGATTGGTTCCCAAAGACACCAAAAGCCACTGATGCTCAAATCTCATATACAAAAAGGCATAGTACTTGCATATGAGTATAATCTATATACATCTTGCTGTATACTTTAAATCATCTCTAGATTACTTAGATAGATGACATTTAGTACAGTGGCTACAGCTATATAAATGCTCTGTCTACTCTTGTTATACTATATTTTTAGGGAATAATAACAAGAAAAAATCTATGCATGTTCAATACAGATGGAATTTACTCTTTGTATATTTTCTGTCCATGGCTGATTGAATCTGCAGTTGCAGAGGGCTGACAATAGTTGTATTTGCAATTCCCAAGGGAAAATAGTAAGCCTTTTAGGATTCCTGTTTCTAGCCAAGGTAGAGTAATGGGCCAATTTACCCTCCCATCTGAAATAGCTCGAAGTGGACCAAATCTATAAGACAATGAGTTGCAAGCCACTAGACCTCAGGTGAGAGGTGAGGTGTGCGGGCTGGTGACTCCAGCTTATTTCCTCGAGAGTGTGCAGGCCCAGCACAGGGGAAGCCGAGCAGACTCCCAGCTGTTCAAGGGGAGAGGGCTCCCTGAGGCACTCCGTTATGAAGCCGGCTGAAGGAGGGGCAAAGTAGAGAGCTGCGGAGGGGTGCTCCTAGCCACCGTGCACTGCAGCAGCTGCCAGTGGAGAGGGTGCCTGCCAGGCACCCGGAGCAGGAGAAACAACCTGCGTCTCAGGGGCTGGGCTTGGTTTAGCACAGCCGCCTGTACTGCATGAGCCAAATGCCAGAGAAGGTGCTTGTATTCCTGGGCACTGGAAAAGCCACATAGGTTGCCAAACCATGCTCTGGGGACGCCACCTGCATTGCCAGAGCTTGACACTACATAGGCCCTGTGCTATTCAGGAGTCTGCACAAGCGTGAACAGAGAAAAAAAAATCCCTTCTTCCCGATGTCTCTCCAGCGCCCTCTACTGACGAAACTCAACATGGTGCTTATTAGCAAAGAAACAGCGTAGACCTGGTAACTATTAATTCTCCCAGAAAAGTCATTAAAAGGTGAATAGAAACTGAAAGATAATAAATTGATTTTATATAGACGTTGATTCAGTGACTCTAAATGTCACATAAAAGTGCAAAGGATCTACAGTAGACAAAGCATCTTTGAAAAAGAACAAATAGGAGGACTAGCAGTCTTTGATTTCAGAACTATTATAAAGCCACAGTAATCAAGACACAGTGGAATTGGTTTAAAGATGAATGAAATGGGGGGGGGGGCATTGCAGCACAGTGAGTGAAAAGACCGGAGTGCTGTTCCCCAGATATTCTACTTCCAATCCATCCTGGAAAGTAGCAGCAGATAATGGCTCAAGTGCTTGGGCACAGATGAATCTCCGGGCTCCTAGCTTCAGTCTGGCTCAACCTTGGCTGTTGCAGTCATTTGAAAAGTGAGCCAGAATGGAAGATGCCTCTCTCTCTCTCTCTCTCTCTCCCCCTTCTTCCCCCCTCTCAAATAGATGAATATAAACTAATAAACATTTTAAAAGCTTACAGAAAAAAATATTTTAAAAAATTAAGACAGATGAAATAGATCTATGGAACAGGATTGTGAACTCAGAAATAGACATGTATGTTTATGAACAATTGAATTCCAATAAAATTTCCAAGGTAATTCAGTGGAGAAATTATATGTTAATTCCAACAAATAATGCTGGAACAAGTAGATGTCTATACACACACACATACACAAAATGAACTTAGATCCATATGAACACTATAAACAAAAATTGAAAATGGATTATGAAGCTCAAAGGAAGACTAAAATTTATAAAGAAAACTTCCAAAAGAAAACAGAGGTAAAACTTTCATAACATGGAGTTATCAGAGATCACTTAAATAGGACACCCAAAACTAACTGGATTAAAATTAATCTATTTTAAAAATCTTAAAGAAAAATCAAGTCACACAATGAAAAAAATTCTGGAAATCATATTTCTTGTTTTTTAAACTTTTATTTAATGAATATAAATTTACAAAGTACAGCTTATGGATTACAATGGCTTCCCCCCCATAACGTCCCTCCCACCCACAACCCTCCCCTTTCCCACTCCCTCTCCCCTTCCATTCACATCAAGATTCATTTTCGTTTCTCTTTATATACAGAAGATCAGTTTAGCATACATTAAGTAAAGATTTCAACAGTTTGCTCCCACACAGAAACATAAAGTGAAAAATACTGTTTGAGTACTAGTTATAGCATTAAATCTCAATGTACAGCACACTAAGGACAAAGATCCTACATGAGGAGTAAGTGCACAGTGACTCCTGTTGTTGACTTAACAAATTGACACTCTTGTTTATGGCATCAGTAATCACCCTAGGCTCTTGTCATGAGCTGCCAAGGCTATGGAAGCCCCCTGAGTTCACTGACCCTGATCATTTTTAGACAAGGCCATAGTCAAAGTGGAAGTTCTTTCCTTCCTTCAGAGAAAGGTACCTCCTTCTTTGATGATCCATTTTTTCCACTGGGATCTCACTCGCGGAGATCTTTCATTTAGGTTTTTTGTTTGTTTGTTTTTTGTTTTTTTCCAGAGTGTCTTGGCTTTCCATGCCTGAAATACTCTCATGGGCATTTCAGCCAGATCCGCATGCCTTAAGGGCTGATTCTGAGGCCAGAGTGCTGTTTAGGACATCTGCCATTCTATGGGTCTGCTGTGTATCTCACTTCCCATGTTGGATCATTCTCTCCCTTTTTGATTCTATCAGCTAGTAGTTGCAGACACTAGTCTTGTTTATGTGATCCCTTTGGTTCTTAGTCTTATCATTATGATCAATTGTGAACAGAAATTGATCACTGGGACTAGTGAGATGGCATTGGTACATGCCACCTTGATGGGATTGAATTGGAATCCCCTGGTATGTTTCTAACTCTACCATTTGAGGTAAGTCAGCTTGAGCATGTCCTGAATTGCACATCTCTTCCCTCTCTTATTCCCACTCTTGTATTTAACAGCGATCACTTTTCAGTTAAGTTTCAGCACTTAAGAAGAATTGTGTATTGATTACAGTATTCAACCAAAAGTATTAAGTAGAACAAACAAAAAATACTAAGAGGGATAACATACCAAGTTGCTCATCAACAGTCAGGGTGAGGGCTGATCAAGTCACCGTTTCTCATAGTGTTCATTTCACTTTAACAGTTTTCCTTTTTGGTGCTCAGTTAGTTGTCACCTATCAAGGAGAACAAGTGGTATTTGTCCCTTTGGGATTGGCTTATTTCACTCAGCAAAATGTTTTCCAAATTCCTAACAGGGATCACTTTTCAGTTATGGGAATCATATTTCTGATATATGATTTATATCCAGAATATATAAAGGATTCTCAAAGTTCAATGACAAAACCTTGATTTAAAAATGCAGTGGAAAATTTAACAGAAACTTCCCCCAAGTAGATAACCAATGACAAATAAGCACACGAAAAGATGCTAAAGATCACCATCCATTGCAGAAACACAAATTAAACCAACAAGGAAATGCCACTACTCACCTATTAGAATGATTAAAATTAAAAGGACAGATTCTACCAAGTGTTAGTGAAGGTGTGGAAGATTTGACATTTTTATAGACAGCTATGTTTTTCACTTTACACAGTTGGATGGGTTCTTTACAAGTTACAGTTACAACCACAGTGTGACCCAATGATTCCGCTCCTGTACACTCACCAGGAGAAATGAAAGCATATCTATGCGTGTACACACATTCATTACCCACTTATTTACAAGAGGCAAAAATGCAAAGGACTCAAGTGTTCCTCAATAGCTTGAAAGCATTTATTTGTTTTCATTTTATTTGAAAGGGGAGAGAGATGCTTCATTTACTGGTTCACTCCTTAAATGCCCTCAACCACCAAGGCTGGTATAGAGCAAAGCCAGGAACCTAGAACTCAGTTTGGGTCTCCCACATGGGTAGCAGGGACCCAAGTAAAGGAGCCATCACCTGCTGCCTTCTCAGGGTGAGCATTAGCAGGAAGCTGGATCTGAAGCAGAGATGGGACTCGATCCCAGGCACTCTAGTGTAGGATGTGAGCATCTGAAACTGCTCATAACTGCTTTGCCAAACTCCTGCTCCAAGTGAATGGACTTTAAAAAACTGGTATGTATATCCATATACCACAACATGGCAACAAAAAGAAACGGACTATTGATATATACAAGCACATATAAGAATCCAAAAATAATTATTTTGAATTAAAGAAGTTTGACTCCCCCCAAAAAAAAAACCCACGTATCTTACGATTCTGTTATATAAAAATTATAATGTGCAAACTAATGTATTGTGATGGAGACAATATTATCAATTGCCTAGGACTGGGAAATGAAAGAGTATGATAGAGATTACAAAATAGAGACTTACAGAGTCTATGGAAATATTCACTGTTTGGTTTTATATTCCACATCATCTGATCTTATAGAATTTTATGCTGAGTTTTTCACTTAATTTTATCTGTATGTCACCTGTACTACTGAACTGAAAACAATGACTAAATCTTGTGTGTTTTGCCGTATACCCTGTCACCTTCACAAGGCCTGGCATATAGTCAAAAGTCAAGGCCGGCGCTGCGGGTCACTAGGCTAATCCTCCGCCTTGCGGCACCGACACTCCCGGTTCTAGTCCCGGTTGGGGCGCCAGATTCTGTCCCGGTTGCCCCTCTTCCAGGCCACCTCTCTGCTGTGGCCAGGGAGTGTAGTGGAGGATGTCCCAAGTACCTGGGCCCTGCACCCCATGGGAGACCAGGATAAGTACCTGGCTCCTGCCATCAGATTGGCGCAGTGCGCCGGCTGCAGCGCGCCGGCCGCAGCGGCCATTGGAGGGTGAACCAACGGCAAAGGAAGACCTTTCTCTCTGTCTCTCTCTCTCACTGTCCACTCTGCCTGTCAAAAAAAAAAAAAAAGTCAATGAATATTTGTTAATGGTCATAGCATGTTTTTTGTTTGTTTTTGAGAGAGAGAGAAAGAGAGTGAGACAGATAGAAAGGTCTTCATTCCGTTGGTTCACCGAGATGGCTGCTACGGCGTGCTGTGCTGATCCGAAGCCAGGAGCCAGGTGCTTCCTTCTGGTCTCCCATGCAGGTGCAGTGGCCCAAGCACTTGGGCCATCCTCCACTGCCCTCCTGGGCCACAGCAGAGTTGGATTGGAAGAGGAGCAACCGGGACTAGAACCCGGCGCCCATATGGGATGGCGGCACTGCAGGCGGAGGATTAACCAAAAGTGAGCCGCGGTGCTGGCCAATGGTCATAGCTTTTAATATTCTATTGTCACATTCTAATTCTAGGGGTGTAGAAACAAAAGGCTTAGTTCTTAGAGCAGGTTGGAATAAACAGTTAAATTGGACATTTTAGGAGCAGTATTTTTCTGAAGGAACTTGATGTATTGAATGTAAAATAAAATAAATCTCTCAGTTAATAAGGAGCAAAGACAAAAAAAGAATAGATCTCGCTCAAATATAAAAACAAGAATCATTCTTTGTTTCAAAGTACCACCCTATTGTATTAATTCCTATTTTATATTTTATTCCTGATTTTATAATTTTTAACAAATAGACAAGTTAATAAAATAAGGAACTGGTTAAAAAAGAAAGAACTTCACATCATGAATTTAAAAAACACACACTCAACACTTAATCATGTTACTCGAAGATCTAAAGTAAGTCACTGTAAAGTGTGATAATGTTGTGCAACTTAATATCTTCAAATATGCTGGTCCAAGTTTCCAAATCAAAATGAGAGGGAACCACCAGAGGGGGTAATTCTACCCCGAAAGAGGAAGTTGCATTTTTCTTCCCATTCAAAACACATTCCACATATAGCTACGTTTTCTTTTCGATCAATGTTAAAGCGCTGAGTTCTCAGCTGAGTTAGAATGAGGCTGCCACGGTAAGAGCTTGCCTGTCGTCTTGCCCACCACTGAACGTTAGTCCATAAATCTTTGCTTTTCCTCAACTGTTTTGATTGGCAGCATATTTCCTCTCTCTTTGCTTTCCTGTGTTTTATGCCAGATGCATCGTTAAGATAACTGGAGAGATGGTGCTGTCCTTCCCAGCCGGCATCACCAGACACTTTGCCAACAACCCATCCCCAGCGGCTCTGACATTCCGGGTGGTAAATTTCAGCAGGTTAGAACACGTCCTGCCAAATCCCCAACTTCTCTGCTGGTAAATATGATTTTGCCCACTTTTTTTTTCTTTTTTGTAGCACTTTGGAGTGTTGTGATGAATGTGCCTTAACAAGAGAATACCACCGTAGTAAAGCTACTACTACTGCGATATCCTAATGGTCTCACACAGAGCTTGCACCAGCTGTCCAAGTTTTCTGGGGGTGACTGACTGTGAAGGACAGCTGCATATGCCCATATGTATTTTTAATTATTGTTAACTTCATTGTGGACATATATGTATTTTTAACAACCAACTATCTCAAGTAGTTGAGAGGTATTTAGCTTAGTCAAATCTGAATTAGTGACAATGTGTGGATCATTTGTTTAACTTATTATCAATAGACAAGGAGGCGGATAGCAAGCAATGACACTAATGTCAGGTGAAAATCCTTGTATTATATTTGTGTCTTTATAGATGAAATGATATTTGAACTGTGAGCTATGCTTCACATCAGTTTGAAACTCTCTTCTGTGAAACTGATGTAATCTCATTGTAATGGTGATTGTTTTTGAAAGAACCTTGCACATCGGACATCAAGGAAGCTTATATGAATTTATCTATAGAAACATACTTTTTCATATTTTCTAGAGATTGAATCTGAATATGATGTCTTGCACACACACACGTGTACAGTCACACAAGCATACACACACGCATGCTATTACAGTGAAAATGACATCTGGTTAAGTGCTGGCCATGGAGTCATTCTTAACAGCTTCTTCTCCATCACCACATGCTAATAACCCACCAAAAATTTTCTCTCTGAAGAGTCCACTTTCCTCCTTTTCTGCAACCTCCCTGGTCTGTGCAGCTACTGCAATGCTTCCCCTTTCCCCCCTGAATTCAGTCTTGACCGACCTACTCCAATACATTTCCACCATCGAATAAACTTTTACAGGGTGAGTTGGATCTCCTTTTTATATAACCTCCCAATGTGCCCATATTTCACCTTATCTGAGAATCTAAATTTGCCACCATTGCCTTTGAGACCCCGAGTCCTCTCCCCTGCTTGCCTCTTGGTTCTCATCTCTCACTATCCTGCCCCAGCAGCCCTCTGGCTGCAGCTGGACCTGTCACCCTCAGAAACTGGCTGGCAGGTCTTGCTGGGGTTCCTCGGCCCCAGCACTCCCCGCGGGCCTCTTTACCTGACTGCTCCTCCTCCTCAGGCTTCAGCTCCACTCTGCCTCCCCGGTCAGCCCATCATGCAACCTACCACTCACCCAGCCAAGCTAAATGATGCCCCCTTGTTATCAGGATACCTTATTCTTTTTCTTTGCAGTATTACTACGATTAATAATTAAGTATCAGCTTGTGTTTCTTCCCTCATCCATCTCCCCATGAGCCCACACAGTCCATGAGGGATGGAACACATCCATTATTTCATACCCTATCCTCAGCCTCTTCCTCTGTGCCAGGCATCTGATAAAGACTTGAGTGATAGCAGTCAAATGAATGAACAACTCAACCATAATTTAAACAATGTAATCAAGCTAACATTTCTGTAAAAATAACTGAACTGTGTTGTCATTTGGAGTCTGAGGACAAACACCTGCATTCATTGTTTTGACTGAATGAGACCTTTTTTTTTCGATATTTACTTATTTATCCAAAAGGCAGAGTGATAGAGAGAGGGAGAGAAAGAAAAAGAGAGAGAGAGAGAGAAATCTTCTATCCACTGGTTCACTTCCCCAATGGCCACAGTGATTAGGGCTTGACCAGGCTAAAACCCAGAGCCAGGAGCTCCACCCAAATCTGCACATGGATGGCAGGGGCCCAGATACTTGGAGCATCCTCTGCTGCTTTCCCAGGCACAATAGCAGGGAGCTGGATCGAAAGCGGAGCAGCCTGGGCTGAACTGCCACTCCAGGACGTGATGCCAGTTTCATAAGCAGCATCGTAACCCGCTGTGCTGCAGTGCTGGCCTCCTAAATGAGACTGTTTAATTCCAGTGCTGATAAAACACTCAAGGTCTCCCAGGTAATCACATCACTTCCTCCTCTTTGGCCCACATTTGGTAAATGTGGCTTACCCGGCAGACTTGATTCCAGATCTTAAAGTGCAAAAGAGGTTGTGTACTGATCAAGATTAAAAATCAGCAAATTCTTCTTACCACTTCCCTCCGTGCTTTTGTTGTGCATGTTGAGCCAGTTAATGTTATTTTCCAAGGTTTCTCCATGTGAATCTAGGAGTTATGTTGTACATATTCTCGATACAATAATTACATTTTTATGACATGTTTAGGCAATTACATTGTAATTTTAAGGTATATATGCAAAGAAATTATACATTTCTTTTTTTTTACCATGACCAAATGGTGTTTGAATTATTCAAGATGCAAGAATAGTTCAACATTTTAAAATCAAATGATGCAATTCATTAAATTTACAGCCTGAATAAGAAGTCACATCTGCATGTCATTCAGTGCAGGAAAAAAAAGTACTTGAAAACTCCATGTATTCATTTTTTTATGAAGATAAACTTTCTTTACCTTCTTGTAAAGCTTTTATTTAATAAATGCATTTTTCATAGGTACATCTTTAGGAATAGAGTGGTTCTTACCCCTACATTTCTTAATGTATGGATTTTGGTAATTGAATTAAGTATCACTCAAAATGTCTTTACTTTTGGACTGACATTGTGGTACCATGCGTTGTCAGCACCTGTGACACCAGCATTCCATATCAGACTTCTGGTTTAAGTCCCAGCATCTCTGCTTCCAACGCAGCTTCCTGCTAATACACCTATACTTGGCCCAAGTACTTGGACTCAACCCTGCCACCCATGTGGGAGACCTGGATGGATTTCCTGTCTCCTGGCTTCAGCTTTACCTAGAGGTGGCTGTGGTGGCCATGTGGGGGGAGTGACCAGCAGATGAATGATCTCTCTGTCTCTGTGTGTCTCCCTCTCTGTGTGTTAGTCACACTGCTTTCAATTAAATAAATACTTTTAAAAATATTTTTGCTTGGCAAAACATTACAGAGACCCTTAAATTATGGTAATTATGATTTGCAAGATGCAGAAAGAAAGAAGATTCCATTAGTTTGGACTTTAGTCGCTCTCTGTACTTGACAGTTGTGCTAGGGCAGTGATGGGTAAGCATCTGGTTTTGTTATGAGGTGTGCACTCCACCACCACCACCTGCAACCCTTGCTCTTAAAAGGTAATGGTGACCAAGCACATTTCTTGGCTAAAGCACAAGTTTCTGACATCTCTCATCTTACACACAGCAGTTCTCTAATTTAGGGTCACTGGGAGATTTCATTCACGTTAGCAGTAAATTTTGACAGAGGCCAAATTCAGGTTTGCTTCTGCTTTTCCCTTGTGAAGAGAGATTTCTCGTAAAAGATGTTCAGGAACAATTGTTAACTCAAGGATGAGACTGGAGAGCTCTTGAGTCTTGTTGAATATTTAAGAATGCCATCTCTGCATCAGCACTTGACTGGCAAAGTTTTTTCTGATATTTATTAAAGCTGATTCTCTGAGAACTTACCATAGACATATGACTTAGCTTGTTTTGTTACTAAACCGAACAAATGAATTTCTTTTAAAAACAGTATAGTTGCAATTTTCCCCAGATATGCAGATCTCCACTGCATAAATTAATGGTATTTTGCTAGATATTCATTCTGAACCTCTGCTGTGGTATAGTGGGAAAGTGTGACCTGTAGGACTAACCAGGGCTGGAATCCTGACTCTGACACTTAATAGCTGAGTGTCTTAAGTGAGGGACTTCATTTCACTGACGCTCTGTCACTCTTCTTTTCTGCTTCCTTATGCAGTGATGGCTGTGGAAGCTTCGGGTAACTTACTTCCGGATAGCTCTTAGCATCCTTTGCTCAGCTAGACCAAGGGCAAAACCTCAAGGGCCAGAAGTCTTTTCTATCCCCTCCCTCCATTCCCAGAGCCAAAGAGCTTTGCCTTGTCCTTAATAACCTTGTACCAGGCACAGCAGAACCTTTGGGTCAACCTGGCCGCTCCCTCCCAAGAGACTATGTCTGTTTTAAGGGCCTGGTGTTTTTTTGTTTGTTTGTTTGTTTTTTGAGTCAGCTAACTTGATTTGTTTGACTTCTGGAGACTGAATCATAACAATATACTTTTGATCTACCTGTATCATTTTTTTCACCCTTCTCTCTTCTTAATCTCTGATTTTCTCTTGTTATAAGCTTGTTCATCTTTAAAAACAAGAAAACAATTATTGCTGTGCAGGGTAGATTTTAATGAAATAGCTTATATTGTATATATGAGTGCCTTTCCCAAAATAAGTGCTCAAGAAATTATAGCTACTATCTATTATTATGTAGAACAGTCTGTAAGTGAAGTGCCAATCAATGAGTTGTGTGAAGCTATTGAATCATTCAGGGCCTCGGGTAGTTTGTACACAGTTGCTTGATTCTTTTTAACACTGAGACAAGCTTTTGCAAGATAGATTAGGTGAGCTGTCTGTGGACAGGCCTCTGAGCCAAACTAACAGCTCTCAAAGGGATACAAAACGCATTCATCAGCATGGCACTCTGCCTCTCAACGGTAACTCATGTGACTACCATCATTTAAGCTGCAGGTTCACCTGTGCTCTTGGGCGCACTATTGTGAAAGCGGAAAGGGGAGCATGGTCATTTACTATCACTCTTTTTCTCCTTAGTTGTGGATAAAGAACGTGTTTGCATTTGGCCAAATCTTTAGCTGAATAATTTCTGAGAAACTACTAGTTGAATCAATTAAAAAAATGATTCTCTTCAGCTCTTTGACTGCATTAACTGATTAATTTAGATGAAATACTGGTGATGGAGAAAGAGCTATTAAGTTTGGGCTCATAAATAATTCACTCTTTGAAGCAACCAGTTGTCATGATGATTGATTAATATAATTGGGTCCTCACTGAGATTTATAGTAGTGCAGTAGCTCCTTCCTATGAGTATTGATCTATTTACATAATGCCATTCAGAATTTCCTTTGTACTAAAACCACGTTACTGTTAATAGTACAACTTCTAAAAATTGTCAAGATGGGTATAGAAATCTGATGAAAACCTGCTTAGATGCTTGTTATAAGATGTTTTTCAACCTTTTTTCTTCCTAATTGAATAGTGATAACACACAAAGTGATGCCAATAGCAAAGAATTCTGGGTAAACATGCCAAACTTGATGACTCACCTAAAGAAAGTATCTGAACAAAAACCCCAGGCTACGTATTATAATGTGGACATGCTCAAATATCAGGTAAGCCTACTTATCTAGCCAAGGTATCTCATATTGTAAATGTATGTTCTAAATAGCTAATATTTAAGTCAATAAAGTAATATTTCTTTTAGTATTATTTAAAAGCTGTAATGTGTAAGAAAAATGAAGCCTTAAAAGACTACTTGGGGGGCCAACGCTGTAGCATAGCCACAAAGCAGTGCCTGCATCCCATGTGGGCGCTGGTTCAAGTCCCAGCCGCTCCACTTCCAATCCAGCTCTCTGCTTTGGCCTTGGAAAGCAGTAGAGGATGGCCCTTGAACCCACATGGGAGACCTTCTTGTTCCTGGCTTCTGATCAGCACAGCTCCAGCCGTTGCAGCTGCAGCCTTCTGGGGAGTGAACCAGTGGATGGAGGACCTCTTTCTTTCTCTCTGCCTCTGCCTCTCCCTTCATCCCACACTGGAGTACCTGGCTTGGATTCCTGGAGCTGCTTGCTGACTCCGAGTTCCCCCCAGTGCAGATGATGGGAAGTAATGGTAACGGCTCAAGTAATTGCATTCCTACCACTCACATGGGAGACCTGGATTGATTTCCCCGTGCCCTGGCTATCATTTGGGAGACTGAACAAGCAAATGAGAGCTCTCTATCTCTATCTCTCTGCCTCTCAAACAAATAAATTAAATTTTTCTTAAAAATTCAAGAGGCATGGGTGCCAAGGTGGTTCTGCTGGAGACCACTGGGCAGCGTTGTCATCTACCTGTACACAGAGGAGCAGTGGAGCCACAGGGACCACTGAGCTCACTTGCCTGCTTTCCCCTCTCAGCACAGTCCCGGCCAGGAGTCAGCTCCAGCGTCAGGGTTGCGGGTGCCTGCGACCAGGCTGATGTGTCGGCGGGCTTTGGTTAGAAAAGTTTTGTTGAAGAGATTCAGCCTGGGCCAGGCATTTCGTGTGGGTGGAGGTTGCTCGCCATCGGTGGTCAGCCTGGAGGGCTGCCTATGCACTACCCTAACTTTCATGGCTTTCTTTACTCGTGAGAGGAACAACTACAGATAATGCGCGGTGTGTAATCAGTGAATCTCAATGAAACAGCCTGCTTGAATTTCTGGAAGTTGTGCAAAATAAAATATTATAATTATTGCTTTCTCCACAATGTACAGAGGGGCTTTATCATACAAACTGGTGATCCTACAGGCACTGGTCGTGGAGGAGAGTCTATTTTTGGTCAACTGTACAGTGATCAAGCAAGCTTTTTGAGGCAGAACAAGTGGCAAGAATTAAACACAAGAAGAAAGGCACTGTGTCCATGATGAACGATGGCAGTGATCAGCATGGATCTCAGTTTCTTATGACTATAGGACAAAATCTAGATTACCTTGATTGTGTTCATACGGTGTTTAGCAAGGTGACGGAAGGCATGGGCATAGTTAAGAAAACTAATGAGACCATTGTTGACAAGGACTTTATACCATGTATAAATCATACAGTATATCACCTGGCATACATCTAAAATTATCACTGCTTTCAGATGACCCTCCTGATTTATTAATTCCTGATTGATTACCAAAACCCACAAGGGGACAATTAGATAGTGGTCATATAGGAGCAGATGAAGAAATTGATATTAAAGGAAGACCAGTGGAAGAAGTAGAAGAAATAAAGGCAGAAAAAGAAGCCAAAACTCAAGCTATTCTTCTAGAGATGGTGGGAGACCTACCTAATGCAGCTATTAAACTTCCAGAAAATGTACTGTTTCTTTGTAAATTGAATCCAGTGACCACAGATGAGGATCTGGAAATACTATTCTCAAGATTTGGGCCAATAAGAAGTTGTGAGGTTATCCAGACAGGTCTCACTGTTTTGCTTTTGTTGAATTTGAAAAGGAACAAGATTGTGAGAAAGCATTCTTTAAAATGGACCATGTATTCATAGGTGACAGAATACACATGGATCTTAGCCAGTCTCTTGCAAAGGTTAAATGGAAAGGAAAGGGTGGGAAATACACCAAGAGTGATTTCAAGGAGTATGAAAAGGAACAGGATAAACACTTTAATTTAGTTCTGAAAGATAAAGTAAAACCCAAACAGGATGAAACATATGATCAATACTAGGTGAGGAGCCGGAAGACTCAAAGTCAAGTCACTCACACACAAGTACAAAACATTTCTTTTGCACTCAAAACCCAGCACTGCTCTGAAGACAAAGAAAATGAGGACTACGTGCCAGTCAAAACTACTAACAGGATGTCCACAGGGAGATGAGGTTTGGGTGCTATGAAGAAGAAGAAAGCTGTTGGGAGAAGGAAGAGTGGTAAGAGAGACTGACCTCAGAACTGAAGTCGCAGCCGATCTCAAGAAAGGAACGGCCACAGTAGTGACAGTCACAGACCCAAACACCACACTGTCTCTCATAAAAGGAAAGAAGTAGAAGGAGGCCTGAGGCACAAGTCCAGAGAAATTCAAAGAAAAATCTAAGTGTGGATGAAAGATGAAGAATCAGAAATGAATGGCGAATGTATTTACTTGTCTCTAATTTAGAGTACCAGGACAGCAGACTATGTCAAAGCAGTTGAAGACTCTGCTTGCTATTATGGCCCTTTCAGATTAACACTGATTCGATAGGGCAATGGATGATAAGGAATTAGGCGGTTCTTTTTTTAACATTAAATTTATTGCTAAATTAAATGTCTATCTTCAATTTTAAAGTCCTTCGCATTTTCAGTCTTTTTTAAAATCAAGTCTTTCATATTACAGAAATACACAGCCACAAATATATGAGGCATAAGGTATAATAAATGTAAATGTCTGCGTAGCTATCAGCCAGCTTAAGAAATAGACCAGCACCTACATTTTAGAAGTCCTCTGTGTGCCCTCTCCCTCTCCAATAATTGTTACTCTGAATTTTGTTTGTCATTCTCTTGTTCGGTGTTATAGTTTCACAATGTATCCCTAAAAGCAATGCTAATTTTTGTATGTTTTTGATTTTTATATAAATGGCTTAATGTAAAAAAAAAAAATTCAAGAGGCATGCCACAATGAAGTTGCAGAAAATTGCATCAATTAAGATTTTGTCAGTATTGACAAATTGGATCACTGCATTTTATTAAGAGCATTTCTGTATTAAAACTTTATTTTAATACAGATAAAGGTAGACAATCTTTTTCTAGAGTGATAGTCCTATGAATCAGTCCTAATAAAACATATTAAGAAATAAGTCAACATAAAAAAGAATGATACACATCATATTATACATGAGAACCTTCTTTTTGCACTGAGGATTGCCCTTATTTATAATTATTGCTGATCTAGTAAACAAACCTGTGTCAAACCAGGATCTTAGAGTGCCTGAGTAGCTGCTGATTTCTACTCACTTCACTGCCTATACAATTTTTAGTGCATTGTAATTTTTATGATCAAATATGTTCAGATAATTTTTGTGTTCTTTGTTTTTTCATCATCATTTAAAAAATTTTTTTATTTTAATTTTTAACTAGTCTTTAACAAATTCAATGTGATTGTAGATATAATTCTAAGAACATAATGATACATCTCAAATATGATTCACCTTTCAATCACCAAAGAAGTATTGATTCTGCATTGGTGCCAAAAAGAAATACACACACACACACACACACACATATATATAACACATAAATTTACATGTGTATGTAAATACTGGATATGAAACTAAAAAGTACACAAAATTTACCTATTGTAATATCAGATTCTTGTAAAATATAAAAGAATAGGCAAGCAACTGAATTTTGGAAATAAGTCAGTTTTCTACTTACCACTGTCTTTGGGCACTTAACCTTCCAGAATCTCAACTCCTCATCTGCAAATAAAGGCAATAATGGCACGTACACAGATATTTTCTAGTTTATTGTAAGGATCCCGTGGCCTCATGGAGCCTTTCTAAGCGCTTTGTGGGATGTAAGGAGCCCAGTGCTGTCATTGTATCTTGAAGAATGCTTCCAGGAATCCCTTTTGCTGAGGCTTAGCTGTGGTGTTGTTCTTGCTTTTCAACAAAAAAAGGAATTGGAAAGGAGGCCCAAAACAGCATTTTGTGGGTTAGCCCTCAAATCACAGAATATTTAGTTTCTGTGTACCAATAACATATTTCAGAAACTGGGACAATCAAAACCATACTTTCACATATCCACAAAGCATTTCCCCAGGGAGGGGAACTATTTTCAAGTTGAGAACCCCTGCTGAGAATACAGCTGGGGAGGGGGGTGGGGTTTTGCTCTGCTTTCGGTCTAAATAAATGTACAGTTGCAGAAAAGATTGTACTGCTGACAATATTAAAAACTGAAACTATTATAATGGTCAGTAACTAAAACTGTCATCAAACACCATATCTGTCATTTTACAAAAAGAACCCATTTCTGGGCTTGTTTCTAGGGCAACCACTCCTGCCTTGTGAGCCCAACCTGCCTTCAGGACTCTTCCCCATTGGTCCATAGCAGAGACATTCCCTAGAGAAAAGCAGCAAAAACCACAGTCCATGAGTGAGACCCCAAGGGCACACACATCTTTCACATGGTCCCTACAGCAACAAATTTACCAGCTTAGGAGGAGAATCTCCCAGAGATCTTTCATCGTCACAATGAACAACCGAGAAACAATAACAATGAATTTTTCACTGTGGATGTGGGATTCAAATCGATATTATTGTCTTTAGATAAGGGAAATCGCTGTGGATTCTTCAAACTGGGATTTGTATTGGTCTAACAGTAGAATATAGTGCTTTCAGTTAGAAGACATGGATTCAAGTCCTCAATTTGGAAAATCCCAAAAGAGTAAAAATAACCTGCTTTTTTGTCTAACTCATCATTTTGTTGTCAGGTGAAATATGGTAAGAATATTAATAACATTTATTGAAACTCTAATGCCTTACTATGTGCTAGGCACTGTGCTAAGTGCTTCATATTAAAACCTGTCCTTCCAAGCCAGAGCTATGGCATAGTGGGTAAAGCCACCACCTGCAGTGCCAGCATTCCATATGGGCACCAGTTAAAGTCCCAGCTGCTCCACTTCCCATCCAGCTCTCTTCTATAGCCTAGGAAAGCAGTAGAAGATGGCCCAAGTCCTTGGGCCCCTGCACCCACATAGGAAGACCTGGAGGAAACTCCTGGCTCCTGGCTTTGTATCGGCACAGCTCTGGGTGTTCCAACCATTTGGGGAGTGAACCTGTGGATGGAAGACCTCTCTCTCTCTTTGCCTCTGCCTCTCTGTAACTTTGCCTTTCAAATAAATACATACATACTGAAAAAAAAAGTATTCACATGATAACTTAAAAAAAAAAACTGTCTTTCGATCTTCCTGACAACCCTATGCATAAATAGTATTGTTTTAATTCCCATTTGCCAGGTGAGAAAGTAACTGTGCCTCACAGAGCCTGAGTAAGTGGCCAGTCTCACCCCTAAGACTCATGGCCTCAACTCCTAACCGGCGTGGTTTTTCACCTGCCCAGCGGTGCATTATAAAACCAGAGCGCCCTGGAGTGCTTAGTGGTTGCTTTTCTGTTTTTAATCTGCAGCGCTCTGGCCCACTCGCACCCGGCAACCTTCATGGTGCTTTTCACCGACAGCTCGCTTGTGAGCAGCTCAAACATTACGGCATTCAGACACCTAGGCTCCGTTGTGTGGGAGATAATTGTAGCTTCCTGTTTTGTTTAGGAGGAACAATTGAGCCTCAAACCTTCTCTTTCCTGTCATTTGGCAAGGTGTCAGCCCAGGGCATTCAGTCCACGCCTCTGAACCTGGCCGTGAACTGGCGGTGTGAGCCTGCAAGCACTGACCTGCGCATAGATTACAAGTACAACACGGATGCAATGAGCACCGCCGTGGCCCTCAACAACGTGCAGTTCCTGGTCCCCATAGACGGGGGAGTAACCAAGCTCCAGGCCGTGCTCCCGCCGGCTGTCTGGTAAGCGTCGCCAGTCCCTTTTCTCTTCACCAAAGTGCTCTCTCCTGTGTAAAAGGGCCACAGACGTCTTAGTACGGGAAATCGCAGCAGGCTTGTGTGCTCCGGGCTGGCCTAGGAAACAGAAGTGGCAGCCTCTGTTTTAAGTAGGAAGTAATGTAACGTGGGCATGTTAGTGCTTGCACAATGGTCCAAGGGCTAGAACAGGCTACAGGCGGGACCACCAAGAATGTTTCCCAGAGTATGTTAAAACTGGAGTGCCAGGGTGGCCGCTGCCTCCAGCAGGAAATATACAAGATGCGCGGTGGAACCGCTGGGTTCAAGATCCCACCACGTTGCTGCCATCCAAGAAGCCCGAAGCCCCCAGTGGCACCTCCTCACTGCTTCCCAGCACTCACAGGACTAGAGGCTACACAATTCCCACATCTTACTGGTGGCCAGAGGAAAACTGGCGGCCGAGAAAGCAGCAGGAGAATGGTCTCTGCCTTCCCTATCTCAAACTGTGCATGTTAGTGGAACCCAATTCGCAGCTATGACCCTAACTATAGGGAATCTGGGAATTGTAGTGTTGTATTTTCTAGCCCCTGGACTATAAAAAGGCACATCAGAAAAGTTATGGTATTAGAAACTGAGCTGATAGTGAGTGCCAACAGCATCTATCACAATGAACTTGTTCTAGAAAGAACATTCCATCGTTCTTTCCATACGACTATCAGGAGCAAAAGGTAGGACATTTAGAAAAATGTCAGCCAGACGGCAGCCCCTAAATTAGCTTATTAACTACACGAAAAACCTGTTCTTCAATCTGCATTGTGCTCTAGGCGTGTATCTCACAGTGTTGGAGCTAGTTACAGCAAAGGGATAAGAGAACTTATGAGTGTGTGTATAAATAAAGTGTTAACATTTCAGCTAAATTTTTCATGGCCCATGCTTAAAATTTTACTATATAGAAAAATATGATATCCATTAAACAAAAAATGCATATGCAGAAGCATTTTGCCTTTTTTCTTTAGGAATGCAGAACAACAAAGAATATTGTGGAAGATTCCTGATATCTCTCAGAAATCGGAAAATGGAGGTAATGTAATCAGAGATGTATATGATACGTAAAGCTGAAATGTTTTCTATGTATTAGCCAATGATTAACCAAAACACATATGGTACTAGAAATAGAATATTTTGCATTTATTCATGTCAATTAATAAAAGCAAAACTTCCAAGAAGAATCCTCTTCCCCTTTTCTCCCAAGACCTCACATCAAATCAACCATCTCTCAGGCACAGAAGAAGACTTGTTTATGCGATGGGGGGTTGGCACAGTGATTCAGACCCTGCTTGGGATGCCCACCTACCAGAGACCACCTGGTTTGAATCCCAGCTGTCTGCTAATGCCCCCCCTAGGGAGCAGCAAGTAATGGCTCAAGTATTTGAGTCTCTGCCACCCAAATGAGAGAGCCAGGTGAAGACCCCGGATCCCAGCTTTGCCAGTTCCTGATGTTGCAGGCATTTGGGGAGTGAACCAGCAAATGGAATAGTTCGTGGTCTCCATAGCTCTTCCTTCAAGGAAATAAATAAGTAAATAAAAAAATAAAGGTGTGTTTCTGTTCATGTCAGATCCCATGTTCCCCGATTAGGCAGATATTTTTCACTTTTCTCTAATATTAATCATAGATTGGAAAATACACATCCTCAGCATGCTCCAAAATTTTGAACTATCTTTTGCCAAATTACACTTTTACCAGTGTGCAAATAGAGTTTTTATAATATTCAATAATTTTATGCATCACCATTGTGCCACTATTTCCTACTAAGTTTTATTTGGGATGAGAACTTTTGAATATAATTTCCAAAGTCATTTTCAGAAGGTTGTGTTGACTGTTATCTTTTAACAATATTATTTTTCTTTTTAGGGGTGGGTTCTTTATTAGCAAGATTTCAGTTATCTGAAGGCCCAAGTAAACCTTCCCCATTGGTTGTACAATTCACCAGTGAAGGAAGCACTCTTTCTGGCTGTGACATTGAACTTGTAGGAGCAGGGTATCGATTTTCACTTATCAAGAAAAGGTTTGCTGCAGGTAAGTGAGCTTCATTTGTAAAAATAATGTTGTATTAATAACTCTTGCCTTAGAAGAAATAGGTTTGGGTTTTCTCATCCTCTTTCCCCTCTCAGTTAGAAAGCAAACCAATTATTGAATGAAATAAAAATAGGGCAATGAACTGAAAGTCAAAAATCAAAAAGACTCTGGGTACTTATCCTGGCTCCATTTCTTATGTAGAGCTGACCAGTCATTGTATATATTTTATACTTTATATATATTTATATATGCTATGTATATAAATGCGTGTAGTGCGTATGTAAATGATAAATATGATGTATACATACTTTGATGATGTTAATGGAGTAAGTCCTACTTTGTTTTTGGCAAAAAGATTAACGCTGTTTACCTTTGAATTCATCTCCTGCTTGAAAACTTTTTATTCTCTGAAAAGACTTCATAAGTTTTAAACTGGTTGGGCTTAGCTGAGATCTCTATTAAAAACCATCAAGAATATAGGTAACAGATGGGGACGGTCAATGAACTGAACCTGCCCATATGACAGGTTTCATCTAATGCAAAGGATAGGTTTTGTTCTTTAATTCATATGGGGGAAGGAGGTTCCCAGTACTTAGGATTGTACTTGCGGGTGATTAAGTGGGATAAATCCTTGCTTTATGCCTGCTGTACTGATTTAATTATTAATTATATGTCTCTCACTCTCAAAAATTATTTCCAAGTTGGAAAATAAATTATATGAGCACACGTCCTAAAATAAGCTGGACTCTCCCATCCAGAAACAAATCTGACACCACATTCTGGGCAAAACTCAAAACTCTTAACAATTGATGATCTATGGAAATGTGGAAAGGCAACTGGACAATCTGTAAAATTGAGAATTGAAACACCGTTAAGTATTTTACATGAGTACTGCACCCCTAAAGTAGGCATAGTTGGTTCCTAAGTATACAGCAGGAGGAATAGAAATGTTTCTCTTGAATACTCACATTATTGATCTCCAATTTTGATACATTGTTTTGTTTTGCAGGGAAATACTTGGCAGATAACTAATAAAACCTTATACAAGGATTTGGAGGATCCATTTAATGAAGAACTGTTGTATGAGAAACAGGTTTTTAATTTTGGTTTGGTGCAAACAAACCAGGATCTGCACTTGGGATCTATCAGCTAGGAAGTCAGTGACTTTCAGCAGCGAGTTCCCTCACACAGTACCGTGATGACCAGTCCTACAGTATTTACTTCTAGGTGTAATATTGTTAATGGTTTTAAAATGTAATTATTGTATTTGTAAATTGTACTCTCATTCCAGTAAGGCAGTTAGATACTTGAGTTTTAGCATTTTACCATTCCTGACAAGGATGTAATTTAAACTGTGGTATGTAAATTTAATAGTAGTACTGTTGACCGGCACAATGCTTACAGAGGTAGATTGCATTTTGTCAATATATAAAATTTAAATATAATACTGATAGCTGTCATAAAGGGGGTGCCACATATAAAGAAACTTATATGGAATCAGAAGAAAAAAATCAAACTTACTTTTCTTCAATCCTTAGTATGTTTTACTCTAGTGCTAAATGAAACTTCTATCTTCAGATGTTTAGTGGGTGAAATTCAGAAACTATTTCAGAAAAAAAAATTCTAAGGTTGCAGCATATTCAAAGAACAGCATTAATTACCACTTTTTAAAAAGCTTTTTTTTCAAACTGCAAATTTCATAAAAATGCAAACTGTGTAAACAGGGCCTCTTATTTTTATAACTTGTGTAAAAAGGGAAAGCAATTCATATTTAAAGTTTAAGTATATTAAATTATAATCAAGAGTAAAGAAGATGTTGAAGTCTTAACTACTTACCCCTCTTACTACAGTTGAGTTAACATAGAGATCGCTGAATAGTCAACCAAACTGAACCAAAATTGCGATTTTAACAATTCAGAACCTTCCATGGCCGAACTGGCTAGTGGCTTCTGCACAATTACTCTGAACAGATGGTCTCTGTCCTCCGGCATGGGGGTGACATCTCATGTCTTCCTCTTCGCCCACAGGGAACAAACACTTTGAGACTAAGAGTCTCAGAAACAAAATTTTAGTCCCTTATTTAAAACCAGAAGGAGAATTTTAATTGCCATCATTTATATCATTTGGAAAGGAAAAAAAATGTATGCTTTATAATGCAATTATATTCACATTATTATGCAATAAATTTCCTTTGGATTCATTATATAAAACTGTACAACTTTGCCATTTCTGGAGAATCAAGAGGACAGTTGTCAGAAGTTTATGTCATTTCATTGTTTCAGGATATACTAAAAACTAATTAGCTTGCCTCCACAGTATAGGAATTCAGAGAGAGCCTGTAAAATGTTCTCCCAGTAAGATCTGAAAACACTGGTCTTCCTTTACATCACAGCAGTTATTTTGAACATATCCCAATTCCTATTCTAGATTATGCTCTTCAGTAACTATAATTATCAAGTTGTAATATTTATCATTAGTTGTTACATTTCATTTTATATCTATTCAAATTTGACAAAGGATCTTTAGCCCCTTTAAATTTTAGAATCTGAATTTTTTTAAGTCTTACTTTTAAAATGAGATGACTGGCAATTGTTTATAGTAGAACTTTTTAAATAAATATTTGTACTCCTCAATCAGTGCTTACTACCATAAGAATGTTCAAAATGATCTGTTTTGGTCTGGAAGCATATTAGTATTGAAAAAAGCTCTTAATTGGCTCCCCAAAGCAGTCTATTGTTGAAACTTTTTTTGGACAAACTAATTAGCATACTCATTTTAAATAAAGGTACTCAAATTTGAAATCAAAATAGAAAATGGAAAATATTAAGTCCCATGAGACCTGGGGAAATTTAGAACACCAAAACCAGTGGAAAAAAAACATCAGAAAATTGAGGGTTATCCAGCATATAAATACAAAAATGTGTTTTTAAGTAATCAAGTCATGAAAAAGCATATTGAGTATTAACACAAAGCATATTAAAAATGTGTGAATGTTACTGGTTCTCATGTCTTTTTCTTATGTATGATTTTGCTTTATATATATTATATATATATTATCTAGAATGAATTAGTAATTAAATACAAAGGTTTTTTCCCCAAAGAATAATTTTTTTGATATTGTAAAAATGTAACTAAAAACATAGATTATAATAATCTTAGCCATTATTCAAATGTTTCCATGGACTACATTTGACACTATTAAGAAATCCCACAGTCCTTAATTGATCTTTATGAAACAGAATGGGAGAACCTCAATGAAAAATGTAATCTTTCTCATTTCAGAAAACAGGTCAAACAATAACACAATTAATTCATATCGGGGATTTAGACTTTGTCAATTTATTTTGTTTTTTAATCTTGTAGATGATACTCCTCTGTTATACCTATATCTACAGTACTGTAGAATAAGAATTTATGTTTTGAAAAATGATCCTAGACAATGCAAGAATCTTGGATATCAAGATATATGAAAGTCAGGTATGCCATAGGTTCCTAAATTAGAACAAAGTGGGCTAGGGAGTATTAAGACAATTCTTCAGTACCAGGGTTAAAATAAAAAGAAAGGATTCTAGTTTACCAGAACACTATTTTCTGAATATTATGATTAAAAATGTTCCTGCTGTAGCAAGACAGAAAGTATGAATGATACTGCTTTATTTTGACAACATGGAAAATGTGTTTTTCTTTTCAAATAAACTCCACATTTTCATGAAACTTTTTTAAAAGTAATTTTTATTAAGTAGTCTGCTTTTATCATAATTAGAATTATAATTACTAATAATTAAATTTCAATTAATTTGAAAACCAAATCTTCTCTGCATCCATAGCCAAAATGAAAATTTCCTGTATGGTATTTGGGACTATATTTCACCTATTAAAAAATACTTATATTTTAAACGGTTTTGAGTAATTGGGAATCCCTCAGCAAGTCAGATTGCAGATGTTATTTTCTGGTTTTGTATGTTTTTACTCAGTCTCAATATGCAATATTGGAGCCATGACTACACATATTTCCATTTCTAAATCCTTTTTTCAAAGAAGCAGATAACTACATTAGTGCTACCACTAATTACTGTTGTGAGACCCTGGACAAGTCACAAACCCTTTTCAGTTTTGCATCTTTAGAATAAGGGGTTAGGATTGCCAGTGATTTTCAAGCTTTTCTTAGCAAGATTTTTTTTCTAATACATTGCATATGGAATCCCATTATGCAAAGCAACTCAAAGCAATGAAGGGGTAGTTTTTCCAGAAATTTAAATCTGGGCTCCCAGAACACTGTTTATATCAGGCTACTTTAAAAAGTTCATGGAAAATAAAATTAAAAGACAAATTTATTTTGGTGCAAAAATTTTTGAAATCCATGCATATGAGAGGCCTTCAAAAATTTGTGGAAAATGTGTTGTGAAAAAGCTATACGTGGAGTTCAAAAAGCTCCTTCTCCATAAGTGATCTATAAAGTCTCTGAAATGCCATAATTCTACTTTCCTCAAACCCATTTTGAAGTTTTAAGTGGAAACTTACACAGTCACAGTACTAGATGATTGATACATAATAAAAATTGGTATACAAGAGATTTTTGAAATGGTCATAGAAAATATACATTTTCTTTTAATTCTGTTTAATGCCATTTAAAAAAATGTAACCTCATACACCTGAGTGCTTACCATGTACTAGTCACGATAGTTGCTAGCTCACTAAATCCTCGTGTCCATCCCCAAATCGTAGCTACTCTTTATTTCCTGTTTTACAAATAATGACATTGAGGTTTAGGCAGAATTACTCAGCCAAACTACAGCTGAAAGTGAGTAACCCAGTTAGTTTAACTGAAGAGTTATTTTAACTTAGATCTGTTTTCTTCGTCTATTCTGAGAAAAAATCTTCTGTTTCATTTTACTTCATTTCAGTCCCAAAGTATAAGGCACTATGAAAAAAAGTATTAGAATAAGGACCATTCTGATAACAAAGCTGTTGGAAAAAATCAGTATTTCTCCACTATGATAAGTGGACTACTTATATCATTATTCATTAAAAGAGAGCAATGATTTTTTCTTTTTCTTTTTTTTTTTTTTGCCAGGCAGAGTCAGACAGTGAGAGAGAGAGAGAGAGTTATAGACAGTGAGAGAGAGAGATAGAGATAAAGGTCTTCCTTCCGTTGGTTCACTCCCCCAGTGGCCACTACGGCCGGCACTGCGCCAATCCAAAGCCAGGAGCCAGGTGCTTCCTTCTGGTCTCCCATGCGGATGCAGGGTCCAAGCACTTGGGCCATCCTCCACTGCACTCCCAGGCCACAGCAGAGAGCTGGACTGGAAGAGGAGCCGCTGAGACTAGTACCCAGCGCCCCAACCGGGACTAGAACCCGGGGTGCCAGCACCGCAGGCGGAGGATTAGCCAAGTGAGCCGCGGCACCGGCTGGCAATGATTTTGATAAGTAAAAACGACTGTATCCCCAAAGCCAAGAATATAGTTGGCAACATTAAGTTCATTTTAAATGATTAAATCTGTAGGAGTGGGACAAGGCATATGTATTTTGATAAGCACTCAAAATTTGAAAATCACTGCCTAGTATGATCTCTGGGGCCCTTTTTAGCTCTGACATTACATTCAATTTTAAGCATTAAAGTCTAAGTTGAATACCATGTTTCTAGTTAGTTTATTTTTCATTTAATACACTTAACTTCTTTGTATCTTAAAGGGGGGAGGAGAAGTTTTCTAAGAAAAATCTTTGTCTTTTCTTTAGAATTCTTTAATTATGCTATCTCAGTGTGAATATAGCTTGAAGTGCACTCTCTCATTTTCAGGTTTCTGTCCTTTTCTGCATTGGCTGAACAGATTGGAAGTGGTAGGTAGGTCGGAAGCTATCACGCATTGCAAATCAAAGTCCTAATAAAGGTCTCCTTCCTGGTGAGAGACACTCAGACTAAATCGTGACTCAACTATGTTTGCAGGCTACTGACTTTAGAAGCATGAGTTAGTCTCATTCCAGATGAGTTGCACTAATCTTTTTTTTTTTTTCATTTTTTCAAAATAATCCTGGGCTATTCGTTGAAGTTGAATGATTCCATGAAACAGGCAGCTATCCACTGAAGAGATGAGTACATACTTACGTGTCTGTGTTTAAATTTTCTCTTTCCCAAAAGATTATGCATTTTGAACCAAGTCCCATTCAATCTAAATCTATTGGCTTTGCCACATGGCTGTCTCATCGCATTTTTTTAAATGGCAACATGATTTTTAAAAGTTACTATGAGGATGATAAAAAGTTAAGACAAGCAGATATGATATTTCCATGAGACTAGTCTAATTAAGTTATTGATGTGAATGAACAAATCAATCCAAGGTAACATTGATTTAAA